>NC_064640.1:837705216-838010216 GCF_023864345.2 Schistocerca serialis cubense
TTTGGAAGATCCGTAGAAAACATGTAATTAGTATGAGAAAATAAAAGTTTTAGGAATCGAGCGACAAAGATTGGATTAACTTTTTAGTGCATTCCAGGTCCATAGGATGGATTATCTTCATCCTCTGCAAACTCCTCCTCCAGCTTCCTCTTGTTCCTCCTCCTGTTTACTCTTGCTTGTATTTCTAGACTCTTTACAGCCCTGTCTGCAGCCCGAAGGCGTTCCTTGTCTAAAGCAAGCATCGCTCGTACCATGTTAGAACCTACCTTCATTCCCATATTTCTAAATACCTTGCACCTTACAATGCTCCTTTTCTTAAAAGCCTTCAGAGGATTTCTAATAACTTTACTTTTACTCATTATTATCTTCAACAAAACAGAGACTCAAGAAACAGAATTAATTACGAATATTTTCGAGATAACGAGAGAGTAAATAAACATGAAACAATCGACAATCACACCAGCGATATATATTGAACCATCACAGGTTAGCCACAACACATACTTCATCTCACATCACTAAAACGTACCTGATGAACACGGACGTTAATAATAACACCATTTGACAGCAGTTTAACAGCGCCACAGTGGGTCACGCCCATGTAGAACACATTTCAAAAAAATTTTAAAAATAGTTGTAGTCTTCGGAATTGAATAAATTATATATCTATTAAAAGGTAATAGTCTGCAGATTCAGAAAACGCAAAAAAGTAAAAATTGAACTTTTCATGATTTTGAGCCTTTCCGGAGCCCCTTAAAGAAAAAGACTAATTATCATACTTATTAGTACACTGACTAACTGTTTGATGCCAGTAACATTGTGATAAGGAGTGCTGTGTTCCGCTCATTCCGTAGACATTTCAGTAAACTGCAATGAGTCGTGCAACCGGTAGCATATTATAACCTACTTGCCTATAACACTGCCAATGTCACTTTGCGTGCCTTTCATTCAACAAGTGTTTGAATCCATGGAGGTAAGAATAAGGGGAGATGGCGCTACATATCCCAGCCGTACTACGTTTTGAAGCCATGGGGGCGTGGCTCGCTGCCATGACACTCTGACCAAAACATTGCCAGTGTGCTGTAGCGCTGCGTGTATTACGGTCGCTAATTGCACCATATACGCATGTAACGTCATCAGATTGGTTGTTTCAAAGTTTTTGTTTAAAATAAAATCTCGTAAAGGCGAAATTCCGCGTTTCTTCTGATTAAAAATATTTTTTAATGTAATATTACGAATAGCCTTCAATGTAAACGATACAATTTTGTTAATTCAGTAATAAACGTGTATCACGAACTAAATAATAGAAACTGAAAACTAAGTTAGCTATACCCTCCCTCCAAAGCCCCATAAATACATCTTGTTTGTAATACGTACTGGGACATTTCAGTTACGTTACACTACTGGGAAACACTGTTCATTACCACCAATATTCACTGAAATACGGTACATAGAATGGCAAATCTACACAGTGTCCTGTTTAGGCCTATACTTTACGCCAGTTAATGTAGTGTTAGCTTTTAATTTGGTACATGATGAAGACAAAGTGAGTTACTCAACACTTCGATTATCGACGATACGTACGTATTATACTGAAACGTGAACTTGAAAACTAAGAATTTAATTCTTTGAATTAACATACCTTTTGCAAATGTTTTGGGTGTGTAGGGAAAACTGATGGTACAGCATTTTCTCGGAGCCTTACAGTTGAAAGGGAAGTTCGGTCTATGTCCTCTTCTCGGAAATGCTGAGAACATATAGTGCTCCATTTAGACGCAGCCAATTCTTCCTCCTCACGGCATTCTCCCACAGAGCTTTCCGAGTTTTATTTTTAGGAAATCTAAAATCATACAGGAGAAAAACACGCTATAGCACAAGTACCGACGTAGCACACGTTCATTCACAATGAAGTTGTAAAATCACACTTAACGAGACAACTTACACATGAAATGTTACTCCCTTCGATTTCGCATCACAATCAGAACGATTCGTACACCCGAACACCACACAAGTCACCATAATAGCGCAAAATCCTTCCAAAAGCGAGTGACAAGCCTATGCACACAAGCTTACAGCAGCAATGTTTTGGTCGGACGAGATGGCTACCCTCGGCTTCACATAGCTTCACAGCTGTGACGTCACGGCGTCTCCTTCTATTCTTACCTCCATGTTTGAATCACAGCATCGACGTATAGTTGCCTTTCCAAATTACACTCATGTTCAGAAAAACACAGAATACCTTGAACGACTAGAGATATGACGTTCATATTCACAGGATATGACCGTTAGTATGTTCTGTAAAAATGGTTAGCATTGAATCATGTCAGCCCGCGAGTTCAAGGTCAACATCGATGTGCGGTTCTAGGCGCTACAGTCTGGAACCGAGCGACCGCTACGGCCGCAGGTTCGAATCCTGCCTCGGGGACTGATGTGTGTGATGTCCTTAGGTTAGTTAGATTTAATTAGTTCTAGGTTCTAGGCGACTGATGACCTAAGAAAGTTAAGTCGCATTGTGCTCACAAGGGAACCTCTCCATCGCACCGCTCTCAGATTTAGTTATAAGATGGCACAGTGGATAGGCCTAGAAAAACTGAACACAGATCAATCAAGAAAACAGGAAGAAGTTGTGTGGAACTATGAAAAAATAAGCAAAATATAGAAACTGAGTAGTCCATGTGCAACATATGCATCAAAAGGACAATTTGAGTGCAGCAGCGCCGTGGTCCTGTGGTTAGCGTGAGTAGCTGTGGAACGAGAGATCCTTGGTGCAAGTCTTCCCTTGAGTGAAAAGTTTAATTTTTTATATAATCAACTTCGCTCTCCAAAATTCCAGGACATGTTAAGATTTACTTGGACATAAGCAGGATTTGACGGTCTACGCACGGAAAAATTTGAAAACGTTAAAAACATATGTTTTGACAGAGCACAGGGAAAACAGTGCGACTGTGAAACTGTTGCATTAATTTGTTGCAGTTTATGTGACAAACTCTTATGTTTTCATCACTATTTTGGGAGTAATTATCACATCCACAAGAAAACCTAAATCGGGCAAGGTAGAAGAATCTTTTTACCCATTCGCCAAGGGTACAAGTGAGGTGGGTCGATAACATATTCCTGTCATGTGACGCACATGCCGTCACCAGTGTCGTATAGAATATATCAGGCGTGTTTTCCTGTGGAGGAATCGGTTGGCCGGTTGACCTATGACCTTTGGATCAAATGTTTTCGGTTCCCATTGGAGAGGCACGTCCTTTCGTCTACTAAGCGCACGGTTTTGCGGTGCGGTTGCAAAACACACACTAGACTTATTACAGTGAACAGAGACGTCAATGAACGAACGGACAGATCATAACTTTGCGAAAATAAAGAAAATAAACTTTTCACTTGAGGAAAGACTTGAACCAGGGACCTCTCGTTCTGCAGCTGCTAACGCTAACCACAGGACCATAGCGCTCCTGAGCTCACACTTTCCTTGATGTTGCCTATCATTCGCATGGACTACTCAGTTTGTATATTTTATTATTTTATTCATAGTTCTACACAACTTCTTCCTGTTTTCTCGATTGATTTGTGTTCAGTTTTTCAAGGCCTATGCACTGTGCCAACTTATAACTAAATCTGAGGGGGGTGCGATGGGGAGGTTTCCTTGTCAGAGCCATTTGAACCATTTGAACATCGATGTCTCGGCGCAACACCACCTACCGGTAAAATGGGCCCGCGGCTCTCATTGTCGCAATAAAGCGAAGGTAATGGATCAGTGTGGGTTTAACAGATGTGCAGAATGCCTCGCAGACGTACGCGCGAATCGTACCGTCAGATGAGTGAGTTCGAAAGAGGGCGCATTATTGGTATGAGGGAATGTGCTGCACCCTCGGTAGAAATTGCTGTTCTTGTAGGACCAAGCGTTTCAGCAGTGCAACGGATGTGTGTAGAATGATTGATGGAAGGCTGCAGCACACAACGAGATGGGTCAGAGCGCAACACCCACACCACCCCCCGAGAAGTTAGTTAAGTGTTCCATTGATCAGTAGCACGGTAAAACCTTTATGATGTGGAACGTGTCAAATGCACAAGAAATGCGCACAGGAACTAGGGTATTTTTTTTTTACATTATAGTATTATACCTAAATATTTCTATTAACTATCCCATTCTCTTGAATGGCACAAAATGCATATATTATATTTCCAGATTTATTTACTCATATTCAAGTATTCATCTATGGTATAGAAGGAGGTATGATCTTAATTTGTTTTTGGAACTATTACTGCTGTCTGTCAGACATTTTATTTCGTCTGGTAATTTATCAAAAAGTTTTGTAGCAGCATATTTTACCCCTTTCTATGCCAAAGATAGGTTAAGTAAAGGATAGCGTAGGTCTTTCTTTTTTCTGGTATTGTAATCATGAATGTCACTGTTGATTTTAAACTGGTCCATGTTGTTGAGAAAAAATTTCATTACTGAGTAAATGTACTGTGAAGCAGTTGTAAGAATTCCTAACCTTTCAAACAGATGCCTACAAGATGTGCGACTATGAACCCCACACATTATTCTAACTACTTTCTTTTGAGCAGTGAATACCTTTTGCCTAAGTGCTGAGTTGCCCCAGAATACTATTCCGTATGACATCAGACAGTGGAAGTATGCAAAGTATGTTAGTATGTTAGCTTACTAATTTCTACACCCTCAAAATTGGCAATTATTCTGATTGCAAAAGTTACTGAACCTAGTCGCTTTAGGAGATCCAAAATAAGACTTTTCCAATTAAGATTCTCATCTATATGTACACCCAAAAACTGGATACTGGCTTCTTTTGATGTGTTATGTTTATTGAAGGAATTACACTTTTTGCAGCAGAAAATTGGATGTACTGTGTTTTTTCAAAGTTCAGAGCAAGCCCATTCGCAGAAAACCAATTAACAACTTTTCAAAAGACCTTATTTGTATCATTTTCTGCCGGCCGGAGTGGCCGAGTGGTTCTAGGCGCTACAGTCTGGAACCGAACGACCGCTACGGTCGCTGGTTCGAATCCTGCCTCGGGCGTGGATGTGTGTGATGTCCTTAGGTTAGTTAGGTTAGTTCTAAGTTCTAGGGGAACTGATGACCTCAGCAGTTAAGTCCCATAGTGCTCAGAGCCATTTGAACCATTTTTTTGTATCATTTTCCATCGGACTTTCTTTTACTGGATTAATAATTGTGCTTGTATCATCAGCAAACAGAAGATCGACATCTCGTCCGAATGGCATTGCACGACAGATCTGCGTGCTCCTCGGTTCCGGCGCAACAGTGGATCAGTGTAACACATCGTACACTATCAGGGATGTCGCCGTTTATTACTGCACGGGTTACGTGCATTTCTCAGCCTACCTTTGACGAATGTGCTGAAAAATGCTAGATGTCATGATGTATGAAACGACGTCATTGTGGGCAGGAATGGCATCAGACTGTGTTTTCGGACGAATCCAGGTTCTGTTTCTTTGAAAATGATGGCTGCATTTTGGTTCGCCGCAGACAGGTGGAACAGCATCACAGTAACTACAATCACACAAGACATACAGCTCCAACTCGAGGCCTTATGATGTGGGGTGCTAATGTGATTGCTCCACAACACCCCAGACGCAATTTTTCAGCAAGACAATGCGGGACCATATGTTGCACAGCAATATTCAAGAAAAGTAGTAGGAGTAATCCACTAATTACAGGCCCATATCGTTAACGTCGATATGCAGCAGGATTTTTGAAAATATATTGTGTTCGAACATTATGAATTACCTCGAAGGAAACGGTCTATCGACGCACAGTCAACATCGGTTTAGAAAACATCGTTCCTGTGAAACACAACTAGCTCTTTATTCACATGAAGTGCTGAGTGCTATTGACAAGGGATTTCAGATCGATTCCGTGTTCCTGGATTTCCGGAAGGCTTTTGACACTGTAACACACAAGCGGCTCGTAGTAAAATTGCGTGCTTATAGAATATCGTCTCAGTTATGTGACTGGATTTGCGATTTCCTGTCAGAGAGGTCACAGTTCGCAGTAATTGACGGAAAGTCATCAAGTAAAACAGAAGTGATTTCAGGCGTTCCGCAAGGTAGTATTATAGGCCCATTGCTGTTCCTTATCTATACGGGGTGTTACAAAAAGGTACGGCCAAACTTTCAGGAAACATTCCTCACACACAAATAAAGATAAGATGTTATGTGGACATGTGTCCGGAAACGCTTAGTTTCCATGTTAGAGCTCATTTTAGTTTCGTCAGTATGTACTGCACTTCCTCGATTCACCGCCATTCCATTGCCTCCACGCTCTCCTGACCTCAACCCTCTTGATTTTCATTTATGGAGGCATTTGAATGCTCTTGACTACGCAACCCCGGTACCAAACGTAGAGACTCTTCGTGCTCGTATTGTGGACGGCTGTGATACAATACGCCATTCACCTGGGCTGCATCAGCGCATCAGGGATTCCATGCGACGGAGGGTGGATGCATGTATCCTCGCTAACGGAGGACATTTTGAACATTTCCTGTAACAAAGTGTTTGAAGTCACTCTGGTACGTTCTGTTGCTGTGTGTTTCCATTCCATGATTAATGTGATTTGAAGAGAAGTAATAAAATGAGCTCTAACATGGAAAGTAAGCGTTTCCGGACACATGTCCACATAACATAAATCTTTCTTTGTGTGTGAGGAATGTTTCCTGAAAGTTTGGCCGTACCTTTTTGTAACACCCTGTATAAACGATTTGGGAGACAATCTGAGCAGCCGTCTTGGGTTGTTTGCAGATGACGTTGTCGTTTATCGACTAATAAAGTCATCAGACGATCAAAGGAGACTGCAAAACGATTTAGAAAAAATATCTGAATGGTGCGAAAAGTGGCAGTTGACCCTAAATAACGAAAATTGTGAGGTCATCCACATGAGGACTAAAAGGAACTCGTTAAACTTCGCGTACACGATAAATCAGTCTAATCTAAAAGCCGTAAATTCAACTAAATACCTAGGTATTACAATTACGAACAACTTAAATTGGAAAGAACGCATAGAAAATCTTGTGGGGAAAGCTAAACAAAGGCTGCGTGTTATTGTCAGGACGCTTAGAGAATGTAACAGACCTACTAAGGAGACTGCCTACACTACGCTTGTCCGTCCTCTTTTAGAATACTGCTGCGCGGTGTGGGATCCTTACCAGATAGCACTGATGGAGTACATCGAAAAAGTTCAAAGAAGGGCAGCACGTTTTGTATTATCGCGAAATATGGGAGAAAGTGTCACAGAAATGATACAGGATTTGAGATGGAAATAATTAAAAAGAAGGCGTTTTTCGTTGCGACGGAATCTTCTCACGAAATTCCAATCACCAACTTTCTCCTCAGAATGCGAAAATATTTTGTTAACACCGACTTACATAGGTACGAACGATCACAAAGATAAAATAAGGGAAATCAGAGCTCGTACGGAAAGATATAGATGTTCATTCTTTCCGCGCGCTATATGAGATTCGAATAATAGAGAATTGTAAAGGTGGTTCGATGAATCCTCTGCCTGGCACTTAAATGTGATTTACAGAGTATCCATGTAGATGTAGATGTAGAACACGTGCCTTCTTGGCGTCACAGGTTGTCAGCCTTTTTCCCTGGTCTACCAGATCACCAGACTTGTTACCAATCGAAAATGTGTGGGATATGGTGAAACGACAGGTGCGGCGCTGCGACTCAGTGTCAACAACCACAGATGAACTTTGGAACCAGGTGAATGCAGCATGAATGGCTATACCACAGAATGCCATTCGCGCCATATACACGTCAATGCCATCACTCCTGGAACAAGTTACCTGGGTCCATAGTGGACCATATGCGTAGTAGGCAACAGAACACACGATGAACCGTGATGACCGAAATGCTGTACATGTCTGCTAGACAAACTAAAGTACATGTCGTGTGAATATGAACGTCCTATCACTAGTCGTTCAACGTTTCTGATTTTTCTGAACATGGGTGTATATTCAGTTTCCAGGGTCCCCAAATCACGGAGACGATGTCGACGTATAGTTGATCTGACACAATTTTTTACATGAGCCAGAGCTACAAATTCATTCGGAAATAATTTTGAAATTTTAAGCACATGCATCTTGTTCAAGTGGGCTAATTGTTTAACAGTAATTTATTCAGTGCTTGAAGTATGAGGTTTTTTTAAAGTATTTAATTTTTTCTTCTAAATTGTTTGTGACATCATTATGATATTCATCGATAAAGAACTTGCATGTCTCAATGACCTGATCGTTAGTTATCTTTGAGAATTTACGTAAAAACCCAAATGCGTTGTCTAAAATCTTCGCCGTCTCATATTCAGTTTTCAAGGTAGACACTAGAATGTCAACAATGACATAAAAAACATTTACGTTAAATGAATTTCTGAATTCACATCTATCACTTCACTTCTTTTTTCATCATGAAATGATTTCCACATCTTTGTCGCCTATCTCCGGAAGTTCAGGATCGATATTAATTGTAATGGCAAGTCGGTTAATAAGTTCTCAAACATCAACATCAGTGTAGTATTTCGAGCTTGTGGTAATTTCCCTTGCCGGCCGATGTGGCCTAGCGGTTCTAGGCGCTTCAGTCCGGAACCGCGCTGCTGCTACGGTCGCAGGTTCGAATCCTGCCTCGAGCATGGATGTCAGTGATGTCGTTAGGTTTAAGTAGTTCTAAGTCTAGGGGACTCATGACCTCCCATAGTGCTTAGAGCCATTTGAACCACTTTTTGAATTTTCTTCTGTAGTCCATTGGTACAAACAACACTTGAAAGATCTCACACAGTACAAAACACCCCATACCACAGACTGTGTTTCAATTGACATATTTATTTAACCTACTGATAGTTTCAACAGCAATGGCAATTTTATCCAAGCGAGTTGCAATTTGTTTTACAGCATGAACGTGAATATTCCTGCCGGTATAGACTTGAAATATAAAGAACTTCCAACACACTATCTCAGAATTTCCCATCGTTGTGAACTGCAACTGAACAGATTGTAGATAAATATCTGCTTCATGACAACTCCCAGCTCCATGTACCTCACAAAAGCCTATAACAAGCACACTGTGAAAATTTTACAAAAGGATTCCACTAAAGAAAATATGTCTGATGTCCTGTCCAACACATATCAATTTCGTTATACACTACTGGCCATTAAAATTGCTACACCACGAACATGACGTGCTACAAACGCGAAATTTAACCAACAGGAAGAAGATGCTGTGATATGCAAATGATTAGCTTTTCAGAGCATTCACACAAGGTTGGCACCGGTGGCGACACCTACAACGTGCTGACATGAGGAAAGTTTCCAACCGATTTCTCATACGCAAACAGCAGTTGACCAGCGTTGCCTGGTGAACCGTTGTTGCGATGCCTTGTGCAAGGAGGAGAAATGCGTACCATCACGTTTCCGACTTCGTTAAAGGTCGAATTGTAGCCTATCGCGATTGCGGTTTATCGTATCGCGAAATTGCTGCTCGCGTTGGTCGAGATCCAATGACTGTTAGCAGAATATGGAATCGGTGGCTTCAGGAGGGTAATACGGAACGCCGTGCTGGATCCCAACGGCCTCGTATCATTAGCACTCGAGATGACAGGCATCTTATCCCCATGGCTGTAGCGGATCGTGCAGCCACGCCTCGACCCCTGAGTCAACAGATGGGGACGTTTGCAAGACAACAACCATCTGCACGAACAGTTCGACGACGTTTGCAGTAGCATGGACTATCAGCTTGGAGACCGTGGCTGCGGTTACCCTTGACGCTGCATCACAGACAGGAGCGCCTGCGATGGTGTACTCAACGACGAACGTGGGTGAACGAATGGCAAAACGTCACTTTTTCGGATTAATCCAGGTTCTGTTTACAGCATCATGATGGTCGCATCCGTGTTTGTCGACATCGCGGTGAACGCACGTTGGAATCGTATATTCGTCATCGCCATACTGGCGTATCACCCGGCGTGATGGTTTGGGGTGCCATTGGTTACACATCTCGGTCACCTCTTGTTCGCATTGACGGCACTTTGAATAGTGAACTTTACATTTCAGATGTGTTACGACCCGCAGCTCTACCCTTCATTCGATCCCTGCGAATCCGTACATTTTAGCAGGATAATGCACGACCGCATGTTGCAAGTCCTGTACGGGCCTTTCTGGATACAGAAAATGTTCGATTGCTGCCCTGGCCAGCGCATTCTTCAGATCTCTCACGAATTGAAAACGTCTGGTCAATGGTGGACGAGCAGCTGGCTCGTCACAATACACCAGTCACTACTCTTGATGAACTGTGGTATCGTGTTGAAGCTGCATGGGCAGCTGTACCTGTACACGCCATCCAAGCTCTGTTTGACTCAATGCCCAGGCGTATCAAGGCCGTTATTACGGCCAAAGGTGGTTGTTCTGGGTACTGATTTCTCAGGATCTATGCACCCAAATTGCGTGAAAATGTAATCACATGTCAGTTCTCGTATAATATATTTGTCCAATGAATACCCGTTTATCATCTGTATTTCTTCTTGGTGTAGCAATTTTAATGGCCAGTAGTGTAATAACCCTGTCCGCGGCATTCAGAGATAAGAATTTAGTGCTTCATAAGTATTGATCGAAATAAATGTGCAGTAGCAATTCCTGTTTTCTGATTACAACATACGAACTCCAAAATCTATTCCTTTATTTCAAATTTACGAATTCTCGAATATTGAAATAAATATAAAGCAAGATGAATGTTGTCTGTTTAACGTTATTTGATTCAGGGATTGCATCAACAGTTATTGAATTATACTCCTCAACTTATCTCTGTTCCAAGCTGTCACGACCTATTACTTGAAAGAACCACACTTGAGACTCACTGCACCCGTCCGTTACTGAGATATATGAGACCCCATCTCCACAAACGAGAGCAGGTGGCTGTTTACCAGGCTCCAATAAGCCTCCGTCCTTCGTGTTTCAACACATGCTCCATATCACATGCTCGTTTACATCTGTTTGACTCTCTTACAGCATCAAGGGCAGTGCCGGAGCAGCCAGGTGCAGCCGTTGGCGCGAGAGGGGGGGGGGGGGGGGGTGGGAAGGGGGGGGGGGAGGGCACCAGTGTCAGGTGCAGTGGCTGCAGCTGCAATGAATGAGCCCTCTCACTCCCAGTTTAAGATGTTATATACACTGACCGGCCAGAACATTATGAACATCCACCTACTGTCGATATCAACCCGTCCAGGCCATAGCAGCGTCACCTGCCGCGGAATGACTGCTAGTCAGACGCACACACGGTGCATGTAATATTAGTGAGCGTGCTGTCCGTTTGTATGGGGAAGGCGTGCGATCAACTCCTTCCAAACTAATAATATAAGTGTTGACCAGATGTAGCTTGAATTCAAAGGAATAGTATCGGTAGCAATTGAGAGATTTATACAAAATAAATAAACAAACGAAGGAGCAGATCCTCCTTGGTACACAAAACGGGTGAGAACACTGTCGCAGAAACAACGAAATAAACATGCTAAATTCAAACGAACGCAAAATCCTTCAAGATTGACGATCTTTTGCAGAAGCTCGAAATTTAGTGCGGACTTCAATGCGAAATGCTTATAACAGTTTCCACAACGAAACTTGGTCTCGAAACCTGACAGAAAATCGAAAGAGATTCTGGTCGTATGTGAAGTATGTTAGCGGCAAGAAACAATCAATGCCTTCTCTGCGCGATTACAATGGAGATACTATCGAAGACAGTGCTGCCAAAGCAGAGTTACTATACACAGCCTTGCGAAATGTCTTCACAAAAGAAGACGAAGTAAATATTCCAGAATTCGAATCTGGAACAGCTGCCAACATGAGTAACGTAGAACCAGATATCTTAGGAATAGTGAAGCAACTTAAATCACTTAATAAAAGCAAGTCTTCTGGTCCAGAGTGTATACCAATTACGTTTCTTTCAGAGTATTCTGATGCATTAGCTCCATGCGTAACAATCATATACAACCGTTCGCTCGACGTAAGATCCGTACGCAAAGACTGTAAAGTTGCACAGGTCACGCCAATATTCAAGAAAGGTAGTAGGAGTAATCCACTTAATTACAGGACCATATCGTTAACGTCGATATGCAGCACGATTTTGGGACATATATCGTGTTCGAACATGAATTACCTCGAAGAAAACGGTCTATTGACACGCAGTTAACATGGGTTTAGAAAACATCGCTCTTGTGAAACACAGCTAGCTCTTTATTAGTATGAAGTGTTGACTGCTATGGACAAGAAATTTCAGATCGATTTCGTATTTCTGGATTTCCGGAAGTCTTTTGGCACTGTACCACACAAGCGGCTCGTAGTGAAATTGCGTGCTTATGGAATATCGTCTTTGTTATTGGACTGGACATGTCATTTCCTGTCAGAGAGGCACAGTTCGTACTAATTGACGGAAAGTCATCGAGCAAAACAGAAGTAATTTCTGGCGTTCCCCAAGGTAGTGTTGTAGGCCCTTTGCTGTTCCTTATCTACATAAACGCTTTGGGAGACAATCTGAGCAGCCGTCTTGGATTGTTTGCAGATGACGTTGTCGTTTATCGACTAATAGAGTCATCAGAAGATGAAAACAAATTGCAAAACAATTTATAAAAGATATCTGAAAGGTGCGACAATTGGCAGTTCACCCTAAATAACGAAAAGTGTGAGGACATCCATGTGAGTGCTAAAAGGATTTCGTTAAGCTTCGGTTACGCGATAAATGAGTCACATCTAAAGGCCGTAAATTCAACTAAATACCTAGTAATTGAAATTACGAACAAATTAAATTGGATGGAACACATAGAAAATGTTGTGGGGAAGGCTAACCAAAAACTGCATTCTATTGGCAGGACACTCAAGAAAATGTAACAACAGATCTACTAAGGAGACTGACTACACTACGTTCGTCCGTCCTCTTTTAGAATACTGCTGCGCATTGTGGGATACTTACCAGACAGGACTGACGGAGTACATCGAAAAAGTTCAAAGAAGGGCAGCACGTTTTGTATTATCGCGAAATATGGGACAGAGTGTCACTGAAATGATACATTATTTGGACTGGACATCATTAAAAGAAAGTCGTTTTTCGATGCGACGGAAACTTCTCATGAAATTCCAACCAGCAACTTTCTCCTCCGAATGCGAAAATATTTTGTTGACACCGACCCACATACGAAGAAACGATCACCACGATAAAATAAGGGAAATCAGAGCTCGTAAGGAAAGATATAGGTGTTCGTTCTTCCCGCACGCTGGACGAGATTGGAATATAAAACCCCACAAGCACATTTGGATTTGCGTATCCACGTCGTACCCTGGAAATCTGTTACCCACTGGCGATAACTTTGTACTAATCTTTCTTTGCAATTGAAGAATTGGTCCTTAGTTAGCGAATCTACACCCTTGTCATACGAAAGTTCACTCGGAGTGTCGTTTAGGAACAATTTCTGATTGAGGCGAAGAACTACACTTCCTACTGTTGACAGAGAGTAATGTAGTTTCACAGTACCTGGTACGTTGTGAGCAACTATGTGGGCTTCAAATTGTTGCAACCACTCGAGCCACTCCACGTCTTTTTCATTAAACTGGCGAAATATGGCACTCGGAGCTACAGCTGTTGTAGTTTGCGCTGCATTAGTGGTTTGGCTCACCAGGGGCTGCTGTACTGTGTTTAGCAGCGAGGCAATTTGCAGGGTCTGAAACTGAAACATGTGTGTTAGCTGCGTTCCTTCTATAGCTTTCAGCTGTGACACCTGAGCGGGGGGTGGGAGAGGTGGGATCCACATATCGCAAGAGACAAATGCAATAAACAGACAAGACAAGCTATAAAAATGAGAACACAAGCGAAGAAAATTTACCAACGCCCACCTGAAAAAACTGATTAGTAAAAGCACTATAAGAGACACTATTAAAGCAAGTAAACACACCCCTGCAAAGAAAAGACAGTGTACGAGGGTCACTCCAAATGAAATGCACACCGATTTTGTAAAAATACAGTTTTCGTTTTGCATGTTTGAAAGTTTTACAGTGTGTAAATACATCCTTCCCGCTAGTTTTCAAACTTAGTTCAACCTGTTCCCGTGAGTGGCGCCGTCACAGCATGTCTTCAAGAAGGCTGCTACACTTGACGTTCGTCAGAAGCAACGCGCTGTCATAGAATTCCTGTGCTGTGAAAACGGGACAGTGGGAAACATCCACAAGAGGTTGAAAAAGGTGTATGGAGATGCTGCTGTCGATCGCAGTACAGTTTGTCGGTGGGCAAGCAGGTTACGTGATGAAAGCGGGCACGGCAATATTGAGGATTGTCCTCGCAGCGGCAGGCCTCGTACTGCACACATTCCAGACAATGTGCAGAGAGTTAACGAATTGGTGACTGCTGACAGACGCATCACAGTGAACGAATTGTCACGCTACGTTGGGATAGGGGAAGGAAGTGTTTGCAGAATACTGAAAGTGATGGCGTTAAAAAAGGTTTGTGCCACGTGGGTTCCCAGGATGTTGATAGTGGCTCACAAAGAAACAAGAAAAACGGTATGCAGCGAACTTTTGGAATAGTACGAGAATGGTGGAGATGAATTTCTATGAAGAATTGTGACAGGTGATGAAACATGGCTCCATCATTTTTCACCAGAGACGAAGAAGCAATCAGTGGAGTGGCATCATGCAAATTCACCCAAGAAAAAAAAATTCGAAACCACACCTTCTGCTGGAAAAGTTATGGCTACAGTGTTTTTCGATTCCGAAGAACTCTTGCTTGTGGACATCATGCCAAGTGGAACCACCATAAATTCTGATGCATATGTGACGACACTGAAGAAACTTCAAGCTCGACTGAGTCGTGTTCGACCGCATTGTCAAAAGCAGGATGTTTTGCTGTTGCACGACAATGCACGGCCACATGTCAGTCAAAAAACCATGGAAGCGATCACAAAACTCAGATGGACAACACTGAAACACCCGCCTTACAGTCCTGACCTGGCTTCATGTGACTATCATCTCTTTGGGAAACTGAAAGACTCTCTTCGTGGAACAAGGTTTTAAGATGATGACTCCCTTGTAAACACTGCTGAACAATGGCCCCATCAGGTTGTTCCAGAGTTTTACCGTGCGGGTGTACTGGCGCTGGTTCCAAGATGGAGTAAGGCAGTTGAGAGGGATGAAATAATGTGGAGAAATGAAAATATTGTTCCTAAAGTATGATTCTACACACTGTAAAACTTTCAAACAAGTAGAATAAAAGATGGATTTAAAAAAAAAATAGTTTGCATTTCTCTTGGAGTGACCCTCGTAGAACTATGGTGTCAGCAATATACAAAATATAATCCGTGGCCACCTGGAACTTACAACACGCCGCCAAATGTTAAAGTCTGTCTAGTCGTTGAATATGGGGTGTCTAGGAAACCTACTTTCTCGGGTCGCTAGACAAACAATTCAAACAAATCGTATCAATGAGTATTATTACGAAAAGTAAATGAGAATACTTAACTTTGATAATTACGTAAATGAGTCGCAGGCAAAGGGCGACATATGAATTTAACAAGGTTCTTCAGTATACCAATCCGAATACAAGAGAAGTCATATTGTTGGCGCTTCAGGTCTCTAGTCTTGACGCTTTTCTTCGTCTGAGCCGCGGCCAGTCGGGCGCGGTGCTTGTGTTCTCTTCGCATAGAGGCCGCTGCTGTCACGTTGTCGTCCTAGAGAGGGGTCCGTCAGCGTGCAATTGCCTAAAGCTGTCGGCACACGGACCGTGCTGTCGAACGTTAACGTTGAGCGTGCCAAGTTCAACGTGCTGCTGAACGCTCAGGAACTATGTGACTTGTGCATACGGTACGTGGGCCCCAACGTGGTATAGGCGATCACAATGCACTCCAGCGGCAGTTTTGGGAAGTTTCTAGTTCGTAAATGACACTGTTTACTCAACAGGCGCGCGTAAAATTCCGTTGGCTCTATTAAAACGCACATTTCCTCCATTGTTCATATCCTAGTCACGTTGTTCTATATGTAATATACACAAATAAAAACTTCAATATCGTTGTACATGTTGTAAGACAAAAAGGAAAGTACGATGTCCAATCAGTAAGGACACAGGCTTATTAAAGTTCCATTACAAACAGTGCGACACTAATTTGCAATAGTTCTCCACATAACATAAACACTATTTTATCTTTCCCACGTTTTAGTAAAACCCTAAGGTCGTTCTTACTTGATTACTGTTCCTACCC
This sequence comes from Schistocerca serialis cubense, assembly GCF_023864345.2. Classification (NCBI taxonomy): domain Eukaryota; kingdom Metazoa; phylum Arthropoda; class Insecta; order Orthoptera; family Acrididae; genus Schistocerca; species Schistocerca serialis. Next base: position 837,721,475 of record NC_064640.1, read on the forward strand.
AGTAGCAGAATCTTTACAACATGTAAATTACGAACTCAAAAGAAAAAGGAAAAAAAATATCTTTATACAAGTGGCGCAAGCTGTCCTGTAGATTAAGCCAATCGAACAAACTCACTGCTCAATAAAAGCTGAACCTATACTTACATAACATCAAATATTGTAGTATATGCTTACATTAAACTAATAATAAAGCATCAGAACCTATTATATATGCGAATGTTAGGAAAAAAATATTAGACTTCGCGAGTCGCGAACCATCATCAGATTACGTATCAACGCTACTCACTACACTGTAGTGACAACGATTCATTTATGGCCATTCTAAGATCTTCCCACTTGCTAAATGCTTTAATCGTAGCTATGTTACTAACTGAAATTTAATTATAACGAATCGTACCAAGAACAATATGATTTTGGTGGATCCTCAGTGTGTCGCTACCTTCAAACAGCATACTCTCATAATAAGCAAGTTACAATAATTTTTTTGCCACGAATATTATGTCTCTCATTATTTTATTGCAAAGACTCACGCAGTTAACAACGGGTTTTCGAGTGATTCTCAATCTGCTGATGCTCAGAAACGACATATATACATTGTAATGGTTCTTTATTTACGTGACCATTACGGCACTCCAACGCCAGTTCTCGATACCAGTAATATCGTACTACTTTTCTGCGAAGTAACAGACATATTTTTGTGACAATATTCACATTTGGTTTTATTAATGTATAGGTATTCCGATGTATCGATATATTACAGTGATATGGTTCTTGTGTGTATTCATTTCTATGAGGCTGTCATAATCTTTGACTTACTTGTACCGTTTTGGCGCGAATGCGCACAGAGCAGTCTTTGTTTCACTTTGGCAGAAGTTAAGTTGTTATTTCGCTTTGTAAAAGAACAGTCAAGTCTTGTGTTTGGTTAAAGTGGAAATTAAATATATGAAGATAGATACAAAACTGTTTTCTTGATGATGTGACAATTAAGAAGAAGTATATGTGAATTTACAAGAAGTTTAATAAAAATGTGGAATGTGGACACCAAGTCAAAAATTATTTCTACCATACCATTGTTCTGATTTGGGATTGTTTGATCATTGAGAATTTCCTGAAATACGTATTTGTTAGGTCTTCAAATATTGCTAAAATACAGATCTGGACGTTTTTTGCAGTAAAAGTGGAATCACCCTAGAATCAACAAGATCAGCCATAACGACTTCGACGAAATGTACGTGGGAATCCATTCAAGATCAGTGCCAAATTAATGACCTTTTTTACAGTGACCTCATTATTTCCATTCTGACAATACCATCCACAGTCAATAACATTGTTGTTGCTCGATAAAGCGAATATATGCTGCGTGAGCAACATTATTAAACTGATTTCTAACCTACTTTGCATGTGGTGGTACTGTCAGAACGTATAGGCTTGAACTGAATGCCAATATGGTGACTCACAGCTCAATGCCGAAGGAAGATGGCGTGCATGTGACGTAGGGGGTGTTGTGCCATCTGATTGTTCAATGCTCAGACGCACGCTCAGAATATCTGACATGCCAGATATTGCTCTGCACCTTCTGAAAGACCCCCGAACGTGCCATTCCACGCTATGACGCCAGGAAGTCGGCACACTCAACGCTCAAAGTTCGGATGCACGGTCCGTGTACCGACGGCTTTATGTCTCCTTCACAGCCCTATCTGCTCACTTGTTCCCGACTGGCGTGATGGCTCTTGACTTTACGCCGTAACAGTTGAAACGTCCCCTTAGAAAAATTAGTGAATTACTGTGCTGGTAAACCCCTTACGTTATATGATTTTCAAACAGCTGAGCAAAACTGAACGTACTCATACATTTCTCTCTGTACTTATTCTGATCATCACTTAACTGACACACAATATATTTAGCGCAACGCAATCTGACTTTCAAAAATCCCTACAAAAGAATGGCCATGACTAACAATAACCTATACCTTTCATGCATCACTTACCTCACAAAAATCTTCGTTACTCAAACTACTGAATACAGCGTGCGCCAATACTGCCAGCTGAATAAAAGATTCTAACTACTGAAGGCACTAAATACTGATAGGCATAGTTAGCAAATGAAAGATTTTGATAGAGAACAAACAATGTATTTACCTTAATAGTGTTCAAAAGTCATAATATATATATCAGTTCATGACATTCAGTCTTACAAATTTACTGTCTCTGATGGACACACGCCCAGATCATCCGCTCTCAAAACTCCGCCGTCTCTCTCCCCCCATCCACCACTGCTTGTGGCTCACCTCCAACTGTGCAACGCTATGCGCTGTTAACAGCCAACTGCCCAACACTACAATAGCAAATTCCAACAATGCAAACCAGCCACAGACTGCACGCAGCACAGTCAGTGAGTTTCATACAGAGTGCTACGTGACGTTGCCAACATAAAAACCTAAACAGCCTACTTACATAGCCCCCATGCTCCTCACAAAAAAAATTCATAAATTGTTTTGGGCAGTGTCCAATACAGATTTGAAAAAAAATTTTCATAATTACAATAACAAATAAATCAAATGCACACACTTATTGATACAATGTTGGTCAAAAGCTAAAATTTTCTCACAATCCATAAAGACAGTCCTGTTCATTCATCACAGTAAAATTGCAGGTTTTTTTTTTTTCTCAAAGTCTGAGCAGTAAAAGAAAATGCACATGGAAGTGGTGGATTTCCATGCAGTCTTGAAGAAGTAGTGTTGTCCTTCCAAGGGAAAGACAATGCTGACTCTTGACATGCAGACAAGTAATGGGCCACAACAGAGCAAACCCACAGAAAAGTCAGTCAAAGTTTTGAAGAATATTGATAGGTAGGTCATCACAGAGCAGACCACTGAAGATCCTGTTAGAGATTACGATATTGGTGGGCCACCAGAGGTGCAGACCCACTGCAGTCCTTGTAGAAATAATGGTATTGGTGGGTCATCAAAGGTGCAGACCCTCTGTAGTCCTTGTAAAGACAATCACCATCGAAGAGTCTTGTGAACAATATAGCCAGTCCATAAACCACCACTTGTGCACTCACAAAAAGATTTTTTGAAATGTCCTTAGAACCAGCAATGCTGTAAACCAGTCCCTTGCTGAATTATCAACACATGTGCAAATGCTAATAGTGCTCCTTTTTTTATCGCATATTCTGCGTGTACTATGACCAAGAAAAACGTGTGCAGTGAAATGAATGCTTACAAGTTACTTAATTTGATGAACTGGTGCCCATTACACTTTAATAACATGAGAATACAATTACAAAGATACAGAAAACATCATTAAAACAATAATACAGATAACATTTGTAGTAATACAGGCTTTACAAAAGAATAGAAATAAACATATACATCAGTGTTACAGGGATTATGACATAAGTAAATATATAAAATAATGAGAATAGTTTTCAAAACATTAATTTCACACATGAGCATTAAAACAGAACAGAATAAATAATGTCTAAACATCTTTACAAAGAAAATAACATAGTATTAGAAAAATTCTGCAACATCTCTCTTATCAGATAAACATATAAAGACAGGAAGAACACAAATACACAAAGGTACACAAACACACAGCGGAATAACACAAAAGGAAAGGACAGGGTTTGTTTTCAGTGAGACGTCTGGTACTGCAGTCCAACCCAAAACTTCATTCCATAGATCTTCGCTCCTGCGAAAAAAAAAAGCCTGTTGTGCTTAAACCCTACTGTTTTGTTCGTATCCTGTTTCAAAATAATTATTTCTCATTGTACAATACTCATTTTGGCCCAAATCTTTTTCATGTAACTTCTCAATGCATTCTTTTCCTATTCTTCATAGTTAGTTTCTTATATAGTCTACCCCCTCTTAAGCTAACTTAAATCTTCTGAGCTCAGATGCATAAACTAAGGGACGAGACAATGCAACAGCACAAAACAATTAACACAAACAGCAATGACAAAAAATGCAAATTGGCAAAGCAAGCAGCCGTATATCTAAATTAGCAAAGAAAATGCAACATTACAACTAATATAAACCAATGTGCAGCAACAAGAAAAATAAATCAGTAGTAAAACTGGCTTAACAGAGTAATACAAAGTGAAATTTAGTAGCACTATGCCTGGCAAACAGCAGCAGCAAATACTATAACTTATATCTAAACATGACAAAGCTCGAGCAGAAAAAATATTACACTAAAGATAGGAAATGTCTAATAACTATGTCACATCTTAACACTAGAGTGATGCATCACCTTGACTTACTCTACAAAACAAATTACCCAGTCATTGACAAAAATTATGTATGCAATTCCTTTGAAGGGAAATGTCTTTTTGTACTCCCTCATGTTTTTGGAAGTAGGTCATAAAATTATTATTTACTGGATATGTAGGCATAAAATATCTATATTAGTACATCTATTAAATTTTATTTTAACCAATGCTGCAGTGCAGCTAGGAACTAGATATTAAACAAAATGAGCAAATAAATACATAAAGCAAGGCGTGAAACATCATTCACTAGGCAAATGGTGTCTCCAAAGGCAGTAAAAAGTCTCTCAACTAGAAAGACAACAGATGTACAATGTTTCTCATCATTTCATTAGGATTTTAGTAAATATCATAAATTAAGAGCTCCACAGTGTAATCATATGTTTTCAAGTTTGAGTGTGTTGTATCTGCGATGCTTTCTACAAAGAAATGCCAATAGCGAGGATAATGGCCTCTTTTTTTTCTCCACCTAATGGCTTTCTTTTTTTTTGAGGCGACTATCACTCAGCTGGGCACCCACAACACATTACATCAAGGTCACTTAGCTTTCTTACCGAAATATTTACGACAGCAGTTTGCGCTACAGTGACAGTCTCATAAAAAAATTTCACAGGTCGAGAATTTGCGTTACAAATGTGTAGAAACAAAATCCTATAAATATAACAGTGTCCAAAAAAATTTTCGCTGGCATTGTGATACATTCACGCATGTACACACATTTCATAATTCTTAAAGTACGATTCTTGGTTTCCAACATCCTTTTCCACAAATCAGAGTCCTTAACCTCTACTTATTAGTCCTTACCTTATTACACATATACATAGTCGTCGACTCTTCTTCAATATTTCATCATTATAAATATGTAGCATAATCAAATTCCTCATATAGTATCACCTTATTGATCATAAACATACCTCAACAGCATAATACACACCGTCGTCGTAAAAATAACATCATAACACCTCAGTCAAATCTCAAAAACGTCGTATCTTTCTGCAATAATTTCAAAACCTAAAAAATTCTCTGTTCATTTCAATAGTGTCATCTACCTCAAACGTTCTTTTAAAATCATGATCCCATACTATATACATCATTCAAACCTCTCATAGTATCACAATGGTTTCGAAAAAATATGAACAGTTCACAAAGTACAGAAAAAATACAATGTCATAAGTGTGAAGTTATCCAGCTGTGTAACTTCGCAAACATCTGTCACTGATGTAGTAAATGTCTCTCTCAGTTAAATGATCAGATAGCTGTGTAATTTATGTGTTAGAGAAATATGGTACCGATGTGTAAAGTTGTATACGCAAATACCATATTAGCTAGGGCTCCTTGTGCTTGCCAAACACATGGTACACAAAGTAAGCGTGTACCCCCCTGAGGATTAATGTAATTATACCCTCAGGTGTTACAGATTACAGCAATGGAATGTATCACAGAAAACCTTTGTATCATTGTAATTCAAAAACCTTTAAAAATAAATGTTTTAAGTACTAAGTTAATCACTCAAATACGTGTAATGTAGTGCTAAACTGTGCGGCTTGTTGTAAGACAAACTCTGTCATTACTTAAGGGTAAAAGAAAATGTGCCAAGTGTCGTAATTATCGTCGTCCACAAGCAAAGTTATGCAGAAGTCAATGTACTTACCTCGTAATAAACAAAAGTGAAATGCTTTGCGTATAGATATCGTAGTTATTACGCTTATTGCCGTGATGAAGTAAGTACTGTACTGTAACGTATTGTTGTGCTTCGGAAAAGGCTGTCTCATTGTAGCTATACCACAAATTTACTACTAAAAGATATTTTACTTTCAAGAAGAGTTCACAAAAACTGTGCAGATACAAAACAGATACACCGCAAAAGCAACAATGTAAATTGCGTCACTCATTAGTAGCGTCGTGATATAATCATGTAGCTGTCAAAGAAACCAAACACTAAGTCATCTTTAATCTCACAGAAAGTACTTCAAATAAAGAATGTCTTTTCAAGTACACCAAAATGTTGCATTAAAATCTCATTAGCTGTATATGTTCTAAGTATATGAGCCTTATAGTCATTACATAATCTTGCAACTAAAAAGCGAGAATGTACACACACAATAACACTGTGTCGTCTGTTCACTATAACAATGCATTCGTAATTACTGTCTAAATATGTTCCGTACGTTCTTGACTGGATAGTTAACTTCAAAACATTGTTGCATGTTAACAGTTTCTAAGTGTGACAAAGCGTACTAGTAATGTAAAGTGAAAAATTTTATAGCAAAGACTAAGTTAAAAAGCAGATTATCTCTCAAGAAACGGTTTTACATGTGAAATGTGGTGCAATCCTTTACCCTTTCTAGTGCGCAGAGTTTCAACTTCAAAGTAATTACCATGTTGTATACGTCGGTAAGGAACGCTAAAATTTTTCTCAAGGTTAGCGTCTATGATATTTTTCGCTGAGCCAGCCGGCACACGTGGCTGCCTGCAGTGCGAGTCATTGTCCGTCTCTTTGTTGGCGCGCGTCGTTATTGGGATTAGGAGAAGTAACTTCTACAAATTCACCGTGTCGAGATGGCCCTGCCCCGTTTGAATCCCGCCAGTTCTGATGAAATTCAGGTCTGTCGTTACGATTATATCGTCTGTCGTCATGTCGGTAGATTCCATAGTTTCTTTCTTGTGGGTCACGTGGTGGAGAGTTTCTCCATGAGTCGTAACTGCACGGTGGACCGTTGCGTCAGACGTTATTCTGTCTCCCTTCATAATAATTATTTTGGTTTCCATAATGTTTGTTTCTCTGATTGTCTCTGTCATATTCATTACTATGGAAATGCGATCTTTCTCTGTAATTATTTTTACTCTGCCAACGGTTGTCATACAGGTGGTGTCTGTTTTGGTCACGATTTGCGTTGTAAGAATAGCCTTGTCGTGTCCAGTTATTATTTCTGTAATTGTTGTGTTCCTGTTTTCGCGTTCCGCGATTATCAGTGTCAATTTCCAGTTCTTGTAACAGTCCCTGAAAAGCTTCAATGTCGTCTTTGCAACGTCCTGCCAAAATAATATGTCGTAAATGTTCAGGAAATTTGATTAAGCAAATGTGGATGAGTTCTGAGGGGCTGTATGGGTTTGAAAGATACTGTTCTTATGTAACATGTCTTCAAAATATTTGACAAGACTGAAAAATTCAGATTGTTCGAAATGTTTCATCATTATGATGCTATGTTTTACTCGGTCTTGTGTAGCTTGAGACCAATATGCTGAGAGGAAGGCATGATAAAATTTTCCTTCACTGTGACAATCGTGAATGACCAATCGCATTATTACAGCTGGTTCATTCTCTAAGTAGCTACACATAAATTCTAACCTGTGCTCCAATGACCAGTTGGGAGGAAAACAATGAGAGAATTGATGGAGCCACGCTTGTGGATGAATGTCGTTACCAGAATTCTTAAAAAATGTTTTGAATTTGCGTGTAGTAATGAACAGCTTCTAGTCAAAATCATCATGTCGGCGAGTCGCATATCGATCATTGTTACTTCGTGTCGGCGGTTCCATCTCAAAATACGGTGTACCTTGCCGATTTCCTTCATAATTTCCGAAGTCCCTGTCTTATTATTTTGTGGCTGTTCCGTATTTCTAAGTCCCTTTTCCCGTATTGGAGCGCGAGTCTCTTCTAAAATATTCACTGTTTGTATTACTCGTGCCAGCTGATCTTGTACTTCCCGGATTTCTCTTTTGTGCTGTGTATTGATTTGATTTTGATTTTGTTTGAATTTTCTAATTTGTTCATACTCTTCTGTGTCAGTGAAGGCTACGGGTCTTGTGTCATTCAGATCATCATCTACCTTCGTAGATAAGTTAGTGAACTGATCTGAAAGTTCGGCTACTTTCTCCGATAGTGAACTTATTTCCTCAGTGTGTTTTTCTGAACCACGTTTCAGTGTGTCCATTTGTGTTGAAATCGTATCTACTGTGTCCTTCAAGATTTCCTGAGTTTTTGCAAGTTGCGTAACTGAATTGATAGATGCAACTAAGTCAATTTTAGCTTGCAAGGTGTCGTGATTTTCATGAACAATAGTTTGCAGTTCTTTTATGGCTGCTTCGTGATTCTGCAATGCATTTTCATGACGAGAAAAAATAGGTTGAAAATGCTCACAAATTTGTGTTTTTACGTCATTACAGACTTTTTGACATTTCTATTGGATATTAAGTAACTCAGCAGTTAAACCTTTACGTGTTTGTTCAAGCGTTTGTTCCATTGAGTCTAACTTTTGAAGCTGTTGCTGTGTTTGTCTCTGATTTTGTTCCATCGTGTCTAACTTTTGAAGATTTTGTTCAAATTCAAATGGCTCTGAACACTATGGGACTCAATATCTTAGGTCATAAGTCCCCTAGAACTTAGAACTACTTAAACCTAACTAACCTAATGACATCACACACTCCCATGCCCGAGGCAGGATTCGAACCTGCGACCGTAGCAGTCCCGCGGTTCCGGACTGCAGCGCCAGAACCGCACGGCCACCGCGGCCGGCGAAGATTTTGTTCCATTGTGTCTAACTTTTGCTGTGTTTGTCTCTGATTTTGTTCCATTGTGTCTAACTTTTAAAGATTTTGTTCCATTTCGTCTAACTTTTGAACCTTTTGTCCCATTTGTTGCATTAATTGTAATAAAAATGCACTGGTGTCAGAAACATGTTCCTCAGTGCTATTTGGCAGTGCATTTGAACCGGCAATATTCGCATTTTGAAAAGCAGAAAATGTGTCTTGACTTGTTTGAGAAAACGGTGAGGACGCAAAACCTGAATCTACAGTATTTGCAAGATAGTGTCCTGTCATTTCGGATTCCTGAGGCGAGCTGTTGCCGACCGATCGATCGGTAATGCTTCCCTGTTCACTAATTGTTTCACTGTCTACACCATTATTTCCCGCCCGCTCCATTTCCCTATGCACAATTACCAAATTACTACTTTGAATGTCTGTTAAATCATTACACAGTGGTGCTGATAAGCTACGCTCGTCGTCACTATCATTTCTCAGTTTACTTTGGAGCCTAGTGTTGCGTTTTTCACACGCCATAATTATCACGTATTTCACACGATAACAAGAAAAGCACAATTTGAAGAGCAAAAATAAGAAACCACATTAACACAGCACTGAAAATAATATCTCGTTAATTGCTAGTGCAGCTGCGAAATACTTGGTGTAAATCTAGATGCATGCCACAACTGTTTTACTGTACAACAATGAAAAACTACAACTACAATGGAAATTCTCTCTATAATTACGCGCTAGCAATAAACAATAGCTACACTAATTACACAAACTACAAGAAAAAAATCAGAAGATTCCAGTGAGGTATCCTCAGCTATGGGTCGCCATATGAAACGTCCCCTTAGAAAAATTGTAAATGACTGTGCTGAAACTGACACACAATATTTTTAGCGCAACGCAATCGGACTTTCAAAAATCCCTACAAAAGAATGGTCCTGACTAACAATAGCCTATACCTTTCATGAATCATTTACTTCACAAAAATCTTCGTTACTCAGACTACTGCCAATACAGCGTGCGCCAATACTGCCAGCTGAATAAAAGATTCTAACTACTGAAGGCACTAACTACTGATAGGCATAATTAGCAAATGAAAGATTTTGATAGAGAACAAACAATGTATTTACCTTAATAGTGTCCAAAAGTCATTATATCAGTTCATGACATTCAGTCTTACAAATTTACTGTCTCTGATGGACACACGTCCAGATCATCCGCTCTCAAAACTCCGCCATCTCTCTCCCCACATCCACCACTGCTGGTGGCTCACCTCAAACTGCGCAACGCTATGCGCTGTTAACAGCCAACTGCCCAACACTACAATAGCAAATTCCAACAATGCAATCCAGCCACAGACTGCACGCAGCACAGTCAGTGATTTTCATACAGAGTGCTACGTGACGTTACCAACATAAAATCCTAAACAGCCTACTTACACAGTATTCTTCCTCCGAGAGCAAAGGATCCCTGGTGCCAACTTGAGTGGGGACGGGAATGCTGACGGACTCAGGCTTTCAGCCGAGGGGTCATCTGGCACGCCCACGCGCCGTTTTTCCTTATTGGGATGGCACCAGGCGTCTGGCCGTCTGCGACGCCGGTATCCATCCACACAACCATCGCCTCGGTGTGAATTTTTGAGACCGACAGCCACTAGCTCTTCTGCAATTTTACGCCATTTTGCTTCCTCCGTCTCTCGGACGTGACTCTCCAGCAAGCAAACGGAGTGGACACTGGCCTTCTTTCCCGACCTGCTCGCTATTTCTCTGAGGGGCTCCATTACTAGTGTAAGCCTGGATCTTCCACTGAAAGGCAATTCCATCCTCTGAATTTGCACAGATCTGTCAGGAAGATGAGGAAGATGGGTCACAGTACCATCAGACGAGGCTGGCTCAGATGTCCTTTCCGCAGTAGCCAGTATCTCAAACTTGTTTTTAAGACGCAAGTGGCAGCCGTAGAGCCTGTACCCACTTTCAACTTGGGCCCAGAGATTCGCGACCTTTCCACTTTTCCCGCGTCGACTGTCCATGACGTGCGCATCGGTAGTCGTAGCAGCATCAGGGATCTCAGGCGACGCTATAAACACCAGTGGCACCAAAACATAATGTCTCATTTGGCCCAGCGGCACCGAAGCCAAGGGTAGCAGCTCGAAGTCTGTTGACGGTGGCTTCCAGCTTCCAGCTGTTTAAAAAATGGTTCAAATGGCTCTGAGCACTATGGGACTTAACATCTGAGGTCATCAGTCCCCTAGACTTGAACTACTTAAACCTAACTAACCTAAGGACATTACACACATCCATGCCCGAGGCAGGATTCGAACCTGCGACCGTAGTAGTCGCGCTGTTCCGAACTGAAGCGCCCAGAACCGCTCGGCCACCGCGGCCAGCCCCAGCTGTTTAAGGACAGCGACTAATTCCTTCACATCTGTGCACAACAGGTGCAGTCTCTATCCATCATTAAGCAAATTTTGTCTGCACTACAGGAAATGCAACACTAATTCAAGAAGTTGAACTCACTCTGCACGAACGATCGAAAAAATGCACAAAATCTTAACAAGAAAATATATAGCGCTACTGAAAACCAGTACTTCCGAAGTAAGAGTGATTTCAGGTGTGCCGCAGGGGAGTGTCGTAGGACCGTTGCTATTCACAATATATATAAATGACGTTTTGGATAACATCGGAAGTTAACTGATGCTTTTTGCGGATGATGCTGTAGTATATCGAGAGTTTGTAACAAAGGAAAATTGTACTGAAATGCAGGAGGATCTGCAACGAACTGACGGATGGTGCGGGGAATGGCAATTGAATCTCAATGTAAGACAAGTGTAATGTGCTGCGAATACAACGAAAGAAAGATCCTTTACCATTTAGCTACAATATAGCAGGTCAGCCACTGGAAGCAGTTAATTCCATAAATTATCTGGGAGTATGCATTAGGAGTGATTTGAAGTGGAATGACCATATAAAATTAATCGTCGGTAAAGCAGATGCCAGACTGAGATTCATTGGAAGAATCCTAAGGAAATGCAGTCCGAAAACAAAGGAAGTGGGTTACAGCACACTTGTTCGCCCACGGCTCGAATACTGCTCACCGGCGTGGGATCTCTACCAGATAGGGTGGATAGAAGAGATAGAGAATATCCAACGGAGAGCAGCGCACTTCGTTAAAGGATCATTTGGTAATCGCGAAAGCGTTACGGAGATGATAGCTAGACTCCGGTGGAAGACTCTGCAAGAGTGACGCTCAGTAGCTCGGTACGGGCTTTTGTTGAAGTTTCGAGAACATACTTTCACCGAGGAGTCAAGCAGTATATTGCACCTTCCTACGTATATGTCGCGTAGAGACCATGAGGATAAATGAGAGAGATTAGAGCCCACACAGAGGCATACCGACAATCTTTCTTTCCAGGAACAATACGAGACTAGAATAGAAGGGAGAACCGGTAGAGGTACTCAAGGTACCCTCCGCCACACACTGTCAGGTGGCTTGCGGAGTATAGATGTAGATGTAGATGTAGATATAGATGAATAAAAAGCTAGTCTTCATTTTTACTCGGAAGCACGTAAGAATAGCATTAAACTAATCGATGTATACCAACTGTGTACAAACGATAAGCTGCTACTGCTGCTCTGACACTGGGGCTTTGTTTAACCACAATGAAGCGTCTGACGAATGGATTGTTGCAGCGTCGTTCTCGCTTCAAAGGCAGAAAAATAAATGAACGCTTGATACGGGTCTTTATGATTTCGGTTAGGCTCATTTATCAGTACAGTGGCACGGGGATTGCAATGTGTACCAGAACAGTAGACATTCACCCGCAAAAAAATTCTTCTCTCTCTTCTCAGCGATCACAGACCCTGTAGACCACGTGCTGCATCAAATGGCTCTGAGCACTATGGGACTCAACTGCTGAGCTCATTAGTCCCCTAGAACTTAGAACTAGTTAAACCTAACTAACCTAAGGACATCACAAACATCCATGCCCGAGGCAGGATTCGAACCTGCGACCGTAGCGGCCTTGTGTTTCCAGGCTGCAGCGCCTTTAACCGCACGGCCACTTCGGCCGGCGTGCTGCATCAACGATCTGCTTCTATCTTCTTCTCTCTCTCGCTGTCTCTCTCCACCCTGCGGAAATTCCTAATGCTGCGACGTACTTCTCTACGTCATCTTTCCACCGTGTGCGAGGTCGGTCCAATGGTCTTGTTGCTAGGAGAGTTCCTTCAACTGCTTTCTTGGTGGTTCTGTTGTTTTCTATCCTGGCCACATGTCCAGCCCATTGCAGTCTCCTACTTTTTAATTTCTGGATGATAGTGGGTTGCTTCATTAACTGATAAAATTAATTGTTCTTTCGAATTCTCCAACACAGGTCCCCAGAGTTTTCTCATTACTTTTCTTTCGAAAACATTCAGTTTTTCTCTTTCATTCTTTGTAAGCGTCCAGCTTCCTGAACCGTACAATACTATGAGGCAGATAATAGTGTTGTATATCTTCATCTTTGTGGTGATTGACAAAGCTTTACTTTTGAGTGGGTTGCTTAGTGAGTACAGACATCTTGACCCTGAGGCTATTCTTTCATTTATATCCATTGTTATGATATTTTTACTATTGAAACGTGATCCAAGGTATTTAAACTGGAGAACTTTTCTGAATTTAGAATGTTGGTCTATTTCAAAGTAAGGATTTGGGCTTATGACTCGACCTATTTCCGTACATTCGGTTTTCTCTTGGTTAATCAAAATGCCAATTTTGCTGGCACTGTGCCTGAGAGATCTGTACATGTCTTTCAGTTCCTCTTCATTTTCACTCAGCAACACTATATCATCTGCATAAGCCAGGAGTTTTACTTCACTGTGTCCGAATCGGAGACCATTGTGTAGATGTAAATTACTCTGACAAACCACTTTCTCTAATGCAAGGTTGAAGAGGACACATGAAAGAGCGTCTCCCTGTCGTAAGCCTGCTTTAATTGGAAAGGTTGGCCGGCCGAAGTGGCCGTGCGGTTAAAGGCGCTGCAGTCTGGAACCGCAAGACCGCTACGGTCGCAGGTTCGAATCCTGCCTAGGGCATGGATGTTTGTGATGTCCTTAGGTTAGTTAGGTTTAACTAGTTCTAAGTTCTAGGGGACTAATGACCTCAGCAGTTGAGTCCCATAGTGCTCAGAGCCATTTGAACCAATTGGAAAGGTTGGGGACATGGATCCTCTGAACTTCACTGCTGCCTGGGAGCCATCCATGGACAGTTGTATCATCCTAATGATTTTACCGAGTATACTAAATTCTCGTAATATGTTGTAGAGGCTACTTCTGTGGATGCTGTCCTAGGCTCGCTGGAAGTCAGTGAAGAGACAGTGGATGTTTTTGTTAAATTCACAGTATTTCTGAAAGATCTGTCGTATAGTAAACAAATTATCAGTTGTGGAACGGTTTGTTCGAAATCCAGCCTGGTAATCTTACATAACATTATTTTTTCGAGGTAACAATTAAAACCTTATCACTACCCTAGATAGAATGATGTAATACAGAACGCCAGAGACAACCGGGGGAATTTAAAATAACTGGAAAAAACGAGTGGATGTTACGAAGTTTTAATTCAAAATGTTGAAACGAAATTGAAATTCAAAATGTGTTGACCTGACTGGAAATTGTATCAATTTTTGGAAATCACGTCAGTCGATGCTGTCCATTTGGCCGCATTCAGTAAGCCATTGCTGTAGCTTTTGCCTTGCGCTACGCATTGTACCTCGTGGGATGCAGTCACAGTGACAGGAGCACCTCATGCAGCCCCAAAATTATAGCCCCACGACGCGATACGGAATATCACACACTGATGAAACTGAAGAGGATTCCGTGAAGTTCTGCTTATCTACATAACAACTTAATTGAAAGTGGACTTCATCAATATCCAAGGGTTTAGTGATATGAAGACACTTAAACATTCATATTCGTTCATCGAAGGTCCGTTCGATGTTGATGTGGGGGATGAATGTCTCCTTTCACCGCCAATTCGACAGGTACAAATTTGGAGTAACTGAAAACATAAGAGCACGAAGCGAAAAAAGGACTGACACGAACAGGCTGTTGAACGATCGAATTTTGAGAGAAAATTATAGAAGGACAGTACGCGCTAACAAAAAACTGTAGCAGGGGGGCCTCAATTACAGGGACCACTTGCGTATGAATCACCATACTCATCACTGAAGTTCACTAAATATAAATACACTGATGGAAAAAATCGCAACACCAAAAAATAATTCTTATGGCGTAATGAAATTTCGGGAATAGACTTGTCTAAGTAACATATGTAAGAGATTAATATTGCCAGACCACAGGTTAATGTAAACAACAGATAAGCCATTGCAAATGTGAAAGGCTGGTACATTAATAACCGGTGTAACTAAATGGTGCAAATGGCTCTGAGCACTATGGGACTTAACATCTGTGGTCATCAGTCTCCTAGAACGTAGAACTACTTAAACCTAACTAACCTAAGGACATCACACACATCCATGCCCGAGGCAGGATTCGAACCTGCGACCGTAGCGGTCACGCGGTTCCAGACTGAAGCGCCTAGAACCGCTCGGCCACAACGGCCGGCACTGGCACCGAGGCGGAACCATCTTTGATCAGAAAACAGAACAGACCTCCACCCAGCCCTTCGGTTATCTTTCGCTTGACAACACTGAAATCGCAAATGGCGTTGGTTTGGGGTCAGAGGACTGCAAGCTACACGGCGTCTAGCTCGGAGCTGTCCTTGAAGTAACAGTTCTTTGAGCCACTGTGGTGCAAACTGATGCTCAAATTGCTGCTGCAGATGCTGTATGAAGCGCCAGGCCCATACACCGAACACGATGGTCTTCCCTCTCAGTAGTGCCACTTGGCCATGCAGACCTGGTGTTCCTGTGACCGTCCATTCTCATGACCACCGCTGCCAGCAGTCATGTACAGTGGCTACATTCCTGCCAAGTCTTTCTGCAATATCGCAGACGGAACGTCCAGTATCTGGTAGGCCTATTACGCGACCTCGTTCAAACTCAGTGTGGTGTTGATAATGGTGTCTTTGTCACCTTAAAGGGATTCTTGACTGACAACAACTCACCACGTCTGATCTCAAAGTTAACTAATGCTCACAACCGTTACAGCGTGTATTTAAAGCAAACCTAATTTTCATCCTCATAAGGGTGCTAGTACCACCCACCAGGATAGCCGAGAGCGCTAACGCGCTGCTTCCTGGACTTGGGTAGGCGCGCCGGCCCCGGATCGAATCCGCCCGGCGGATTAACGACGACGGCCGGTGTGCCGCCTCGCCCGGATGTGGTTTTTAGGCGGTTTTCCACAGCCTACTAGGTGAATACCAGGCTGGTCCCCACGTCCCGCCTCAGTTACACGACTCGTAGACATTTGAAACACACTATTTCACGATTTACACTAGACACAGACAGCTGGGGTACACTAATTCCGTCCCAGGGGGTATGGGGTGGCGGCAGGAAGGGCATCTGGCCACCCCTTAAAATTAACCATGCCAAATCCGTACTTAACCCTGCCGACCCTGTGCCCCATGTGGGACAAAGGCGGTAGCAAAAAAAGAAGAAGAAGAATGGTGCTACTACCGCCCCTCTCACGCGACTGGCGTGAAATCGGAATGGACATCATGTTTCAGTTGTAGAAACACGCCTACCAACGTTTGTTTATGTCGCACAACTCCTTCTTGTGGATTCGATTTTTTTCCGTCATTCTATCAGTGTGAAGAAAATGATGAACTTTTAAGTGAATTTGCACGTACTGTTCTCATCAGGTATCAGACAGATTTCAAACAGCTAACAGTAAAAACGAACCCGCAAAAAACTACGACACGAATGTTAATTATATGTTGAGTAACGAAACGTTATTCATTTATGTCAGTTTTAAATTAAAATAAATATTTTCTTTCTTTTCGTTTTCTTGTTCATTTCATTCCCCCTACAGGGGGTTAGCTGACAGCAGCAGTGTGGCTACCCATCAGTCATACAGGTCTGAAACATACCAAGGTGGTTACAACTTCAAAAAGGTGATAGAAAGTGAAGAAAACGTAAACTGGTCACAGTTATGTAATCATAAAGGCTTGAAGGGTCATTCTCTTGTGGTTGATGAACTTTTGGTGGTGGAAATCTTCAGGAATTGCGACGATAGCTTCAGGAAAAGAGCGCTGTTGGAGTGGAATGTCAAGAACGAATGAAGGTATTGTGTATGGATATGGAGCTGGCTTTGGAACAGGTGTTGTGGGTCTACGTTGGTACGTGAAGGTGTTGAGGTTTGTAATTATGAGAAAAGATTGTGTTGTAGATTGAAAATTGGGTAGAGAAGAACGTGCTGCACAAGATTGATTAGTCCGCAGCTCGTGGTCGTGCGGTAGCGTTCTCGCTTCCCGCGCCCGGGTTCCCGGGTTCGATTCCCGGCGGGGTCAGGGATTTTCTCTGCCTCGTGATGACTGGGTGTTGTTTGACGTCCTTAGGTTAGTTAGGTTTAAGTAGTTCTAAGTTCTAGGGGACTGATGACCATAGATGTTAAGTCCCATAGTGCTCAGAGCCAAGATTGATTAAATGTGAGATTATGCACTCGTATCAGGAGGTGAGAAAAGTAGATTGGAGTGATTTCAAGAACATATTGCGACGGCATTTAACTGGAACATGGAGCAGGCAGCTAAGGTCTGGGATCGTTCAAAAGGATGAAGGATCTGAACGACAGATAAAGTCTTCAGTGGCAGGAATGTGATAACGGGAGTTGTTAGAGTGCGGGTGGTGTACCATTTCGGCGAATGGGGATAGGAAATTCAGGCTTAGTCACAGGAGCTATGCACTTACTTTTATGGGCATAGGTGAAATCGCATTATTGCAGTCGTTACAGAAAGCTGGAGATTGAAAGTTGGAGCACTGTTATAAAAGGATCCGCAGTGGAAACAGGTTGGAGCGCTTTCGCAGTGTTGTATTAATTAGTCATTGTAGATAAGGCAGAGTTGGGATCAGTATGCTTGAGTTTGGGAATAGGAGGGATCAACGCAGAGACGAGAGTGGTACAGGTGGACGCAAAGGGTGATACGGTGGTCAGTCGTAATTGGGGATTTCATGAAGATGCGGACAATGGATGAGGGGCTGGAGTTGTTGCAGATGCGAAGGGCTTTTCTTATCGGAGAGTCAGGGTTGGAACTGAGCTCCCCTCCAACTCCTCTTCTTTGATCAACCCCTTTGATAACGGTAGTTTGTGTAGACGGCATGCAGGACGACAAAGATTGTCTGGGACGTGGGGGACCAGTTGGTAGCAAAGTAACATGGGGGCAAACGTTTATAGTACGGAATTTCTGCATCTGGATTCAGTGAAATTCGGGACTTGTGGACTTGCTGATAACGGAACCTTTGCGAGGGATGATATGAGAAATGTTTGGGTTGGGAAGGTGCTTTTCGATTCGCAAGGCTAGGATATTAGGGTTTACTAATTTAGTGTCAGAATGGGATAAGAAGAAGGAATACGTTGGATTACATGTTTTGGGGATAATGGCAGAGGAGACTACGGATTACAGGGTTTAGCAATTTTTTTTTCTTTTTGTTTTTCTTCAGGATTTGGTTGAGCATGAGTACTGGGTCGTTTCTGGGAAGTTTGTCGGGATAAGTTGTTGGAGGATGTTGGATGGTTGCTGGTTTGAGATTTAGTACGGTGGGACTTTTTACCTGGAGCATTGTCGTGCCGGTACGATGATAGTGGTGGTAGAGTCGACGTAGATGCTGGCGCTGTTAACATTGCAGGATATGTAGGTGGTGCAGCTGAGGCTGGCGAAGGTGAGTTTGTTGCTCCTGCATGCTGATGCCGTTCATGTAGTGCAGGCGGTGAGAGTTGGTTGATGGGGTTGCATATGCTGAAAATGAAAGGTGTGACAAGTGTGATGACTCTTAAACTGGTGGAAAAACGGAAGAATTGCCCTAACGGCACGAAATGTGGGAGGAACGGAAGAACATATGAGGACATTTAATATAACGGGCGATGAAAATGTTTCCTTGCGAATGCCGTACGGTCCAGAATAGGTAGAACTGTGCCATTCAGATAAAATTGCTATGAGCATTGAGGCAATTATCTCACCGAGGCATGAGGTTGAATACAGCCGTTCGGTAAAACACCTTGTCCAGCTGCATGAAGAAGTCTGTAACTGCCTGTTGCACATCTTCGTCCGACGGGAACCGACGACCCTTCAAGGTCTTTATAAAGGACGGAAGCCGTGATAACCGCATGCGGAGTACTAAGGACACTAGGGCGGATGCTTGAGTGTCTCACATTCGAATTGGCGAAACTTTTTCGTTACGACATTTTACGATATGGGAACCTGAGTTATCATGAACTTGGCGCACCATTTCACAACGGTCGTTTCCGACAGACACGTCACTTCGGCTTGCGACGGATTGCTACCAGTGTTTGCCCTTCAGCAGCAGAGAAGAGAATAACAGCACGTTGGTCCTGTTTGGACGTATTTGGTAATAACAATGCTATAGTTCATGATTCCGCGTTTACCGCAGGCACGTCGGAAAGACACACTATCCCTCTGACTGCGTGTCGATGGTTTTATATCGGCATCGGAGTCGCACTGCGTTGCATATACACGGCAGCAACGCCCTCAAATGGAAACGTTTTGATTGCCCCGTACAAGTCGTAAAGTACTACATAGCTGGAGGGCGCCCATAGAGCGCCAGGGGAGGGACCTAGACCTGAGGGTATGAAGAATTTTTAAAATTTTGAAAGACGAATGGTGACTTGAAAGCAGCCATAAAAAGTTCCAGTTTCGACACTATTAAAACCTACTATTTCTTGGAAGAAAAACATTTGACTGCAATACATTTCCTCCATTCCCTAAGAGCTGGGAAAAGGGGGGGGGGGAGGAGCGGTTCTGCTTGCTGCTTGCCCCAGGTATGGGCGCCCTTGGAAAGAGTGGAGTAAATTTGTGATAGATGACCGTCGGTGTGGTGGATGTAGGTTTGTCCAGCGATGAAGGTGAAGGAAACCAACAGTAAGACGAAAACAGGGAATGATGGGAGCGATTCGTAGAGCGGCGACTGCAACGTCACAGGCGTATAGCAAAGGTGGCTGTCCGAACAGCGGCAATAACGATGAAGACAGCGACGGCTCACGGCAACGGCAGAAAGGAGGCGTAGAATGTAGAGACGGCTCGGGGCGACGGAGACGGCGACAAAAGTATTCCCGTCTTGAGACTGTCCTGGGAGAACAGTTCCAGCCCTCGGATGTATAAAAATGTGTATCTACTAATTAAATAAAAATGTTTTTTCATTAATGTTAACCATTAGACTCTAAACAGCAGGGCTCTCCATTCTAATCAGTTCCGTAGCGACTTCCATAGGTAAGGTTATAGGCCATCTCTGCTATTTAGTACTGCTCTGATTGGTCCTCAGAACGCTTGTGTCATGTATAAAACAAATCACTAACAAACGAGTTACCTTGCTGCACCAGATACGAGAAGCGCATGTCGTCTGTGGAAGTCCAGAAGGTTGGAGAAACTGCTTCTAGATGTCGTTGGCGTTGCTGCGGTGGCGGACGGCCTTCGCCTCGACTTTCCTCGCAAACGGCTCTTGTTGCTCGGCACACTTTATCGCACAGTACATATATGTAGCACAAATTTTTGTCACTCATCTTTTTCCTTTAACTGGAGTCTGATTTCCACTCTTAGTCACAGGAAAAAAAAAAACCTGTGTGACACTCTTTTAAGCGCTATATTTTCTTCAGGCAGTAATCTCATTTAAGATTTAAGTGTAGCGTCGACTATGCACAGCACACTGAACTCTCGCTAATACGGCCCTCAGTAGTCCGGCCTCTCAGTAATCAGACACACTTCCAGCTTCTTGTCGTTCAACCTTGAAATGATTCCTACAATAATGAAATTTCGTCTGCAACAATGTTGTTAGTTAATTACAAAGTTCTACATTCCTGTACACTTTGAAATTGTGGCTTTCCTTACAGATCATTATCATGGCTTCTAAAGAGAAACATGTTATGCTAGACCTCAAGCAGAAACTTGAAATTAGATATAAACTAAACTGAGGTTCTTCGCAGAAAACCATTGTTGCTGGCAACAGTGTTGGACGAGAAACTATTTATGATCAATCTTAAGCAGAAAAGAGGTAATCATAAGCTCACAGAAAAGTTACGATGAAACTGATGAAGGGGACATAGGAGGAGAGAACATGAGGATATCTCAAACTGTTGGTGCTAAAGCTGGAGACGTCTTCCTGGAGTACATAATGCAACCATCAGAAACATGGCAGGACCTATGAAATGCTTGTAAAGCCGTTGTGTGATAAAGCATACTACCGTCGCGTATCATCATGGTGACAAATAAAAGTTTGGGACATGTTTCATAGTGAATGTCGAGTGATACTAACATGTATGTACACACTCAAGGACTAAGTTTTCGGTAAAAATGAATGTATCTTTTGATTTGATAAAGTACAATCCCTATGTGTTTATACTAAATTTTAGACACTCTCAAGAATACGGCACTTCTGCTAATCCGACACCCATATGCGCGAGGAATGGCCGGTTTAGCAAGAGTCTAGCGTAATATCGAACTTGAGCGTAGTGCACTACAGTAAGACATGCTAACCGCTCAGCTACATACGCGAACTGAAGTACTGATCTACGTGATACATATTGACTGTCTCCTTACCCACTATTGATAGTGGGTTAAACTGATGGAAGTTTTAACAGAGAGTTTCGCGCAACACGGTGTTTACAACACAAGGGTGAGCCAAGGTTATTTAATGATTTTGACAATATTATTGTACCATAGAGTTTTCGATACACAGTATATTACTGACAAACACAGGATGTGTTCAAATGGTTCAAATGGCTCTGAGCACTATGGGACTTAACTACTGAGGTCATCAGTCCCCTAGAACTTAGAACTACTTAAACCTAACTAACCTAGGGACATCACACACATCCATGCCCGAGGCAGGATTCGAACCTGCGACCCTAGCGGTCACGCGGTTCCAAACTGACGCGCTTAGAACCGCACGGCCACACCGGCCGGCACAGGATGTGTGAGAAAGAGGAGAGAACAGTCTGCTTAGTTATTCTGGTGGTATTCACAACAAGTGGAAAAGCAAAATCCTCTTGATTGTTCTGTCGGTGTAATGGATGACTCTACTGATCCTTTTTTATTTCCAAAATGTTAGTCAGAGTACATGCCCTCTCGACCATGAGTGCAGTATTTCAGCATATACAAAATATTCGTGGTTGGTAAATAAAAATGCTGTGTAAAGGGGGAGTTTCCAATATCTATTGCGTTCTGCCTCGTTCGTACTGATTTCCCTGTCTTTCCTGTATAATGTGACACACACCCGTTTTTCTAAGAGGGTACTCTATGTCTTCCTACATCTACATCTACATCTACTTCACTATTCTGCAATTCAACTTAAGTACCTGGAAGAGAGTTTATCAAATAATTTTCGGACTATTTCTCTACCCTTCCACTCTCGAATAACGTCTGGGAAAAATGAACACTTGAATCTGTCCGTACGAGCTCCGATTTCTCTTATTTTATTACGATGGTAATATCTCCTTATGAAGGTTGGCGTCAATAAAGTATTATCGCTTTCAAAGGAGAAAGTTGATGACTGATATTTTGTGAAAAGACTTCGCAGTAATGATTGCCATGCCAGCCCCAAATCGCTCATCATATCCGTGATACTCTCTGCCCTATTTCTCCCTTATTTACCAGTTAGATATTTGCCTTCTGCGTCTATGTCACAGAAAGCCGTGTTAAAATTTTTTTCTTTCAGGATGATGCCTATTTGGCAATGAATGGTGGCACACATATTTTCTGGGTTGGAATCTGGAAAGTTATTATTGGTTATTTATAGTCGTTGCTAAAAAAAGTGCGTTTTGCTGTGTAATTAAACTGTTTAACATCCCGTTTGTCGTCCGAAATACGTAGGTCACATTCAGAGAGTGCCAAAGTGAGACGATTTGTAGTATTTACCTCTCGAATTCATTGGGTAATTAACAACAGAAGCACCACGATACAACTTGACTTGTCTTTTTTCTTACTCCTCTTTCGTCACACAGTTCCATATTATGTGCCACTAAAAAGATGCTGAAGAGCAACATAACTTGTCCACGTATCTTTACAGGGGGCATATTAGTGAGGATGATTCCTAATTCTAGCGTTAAAAACCAAACAGCAGCCTACCAGGCCATGACGAAGAGTCCGCGAAAGTTCACACAAGACAACGATTACCACACGTTTACCATTGCACACAGCAACAGTTACTCCCTACATTATTGATACAAATGATGTTCTCCTCTCTAGTATATTACGACTGTGGATATTAACCTACACTACTGGCCATTAAAATTGCTACACCAAGAAGAAATGCAGATGATAAACGGATATTCATTGGACAAATATATTATACTAGAATTGACGTGTGATTACATTTTCACGCAATTTGGGTGCATAGATCCTGAGAATCGAAGTTCCTGAAGTTCTTTGGCAGGCTACAAAGCCTATTTTCTCGAGAATTTTTTGGTTGTGAATATTTGAACGTGATCTTCACGTACCGTAAGTGTAAAAATTTACAAAAAACCGATTGCTGTGTGGTCCCCTTTAAACGGCGTGCTGACAGACTGGACAGTCTTCACAAAGTGCATTGCCCCGTTCGCGATTCCAGACTCAAGTTCACACTGTTTAAGTGCTCTGAAAATTCAGGTTTACTTTTACATCAGTAGGTATGTGTATGTGTATTGAGCCGGGGACCTAGAAACGACGGAGTGGCTTTGCCCCGCCGTAGCCCTCAGTCGTTCACAACCCCACAATAGGCCACAGCAGTTCACCCACCTCACCGCCGGCCCACACCGAACTCAGGGTTATTGTGTGGACTCCCCAGGGACGCCTCATACCAGACGAATGTAACCCCAAATTTTTTCATTGTAGAGGAATTACGGTGTACGCGTACGTGGAGACAGTGTTTGCGCAGTAATAGCCTACACAGTGTAACTGAGGCGGAATAAGGGAAACCAGCCTCCATTCGCCAAGGAATATGAAAAACCTCCTTGGAAACCATTCACGGGCTGGCCGGCACACCGGATTTCAACACTAATCTGCCGAGTGGGCTGCTTCCCGCCCGGGAAACAGCGCGTTACACCGCGCGGCTAGCCGGCATGGGGGGGGAGGGGGGGGGGGGAGAGGCTTTACATCAGTAAGTACTGTACGTACTAATATTGACAATATTGACAAAGTACAGTAGTTTCCTATCAAAGAAACATCGACACATATGTTGCAAAACTCTTCGAACCATTGGAAGATATGTAGGTTAATATCCACAGTCGTAATATACTAGAGGGGAGAACATCATTTGTATCAATAATGTAGGGAGTAACTATTGCTGTGTCAGCAGTGCAAGGGTAAACGTGTGGTAAGCGTTGACTTCTGTGAACTTTCGCGGACTCTTCGACATGGCCTGGTACGCTGCTGTTTGGTTTTTAACGCTAGAATTACGCTACTGGCCATTAAAATTGCTACACCACGAAGATGACGTGCTACAGACGCGAAATTTAACCGACAGGAAGAAGATGATGTGATATGCAAATGATTAGCTTTTCAGAGCATTCACACAAGGTTGGCGCCGCTGGCGAAACCTACAACGTGCTGACATGAGGAAAGTTTCCAACCGATACACAAACAGCAGTTGACCGGCGTTGCCTGTAGAAACGTTGTTGTGATGCCTCGTGTGAGGAGGAGAAATGCGTACCATCACGTTTCCGACTTTGATAAAGGTCGGATTGTAGCCTATCGCGATTACGGTTTATCGTATCGCGACATAGCTACTCGCTTTGGTCGACATCCAATGACTGTTAGCAGAATATGGAATCGGTGGGTTCTGGACGGTAATACGGAACGCCATGCTGGATCCCAACGGGCTCGTATCACTAGCAGTCGAGATGACAGGCATCTTATCCGCATGGCTGTAACGGATCGTGCAGCCACGTCTCGATCCCTGAGTCAACAGATAGCGACGTTTGAAAGACAACAACCATCTGCACGAACAGTTCGAAGACGTTTGCAGCAGCATGGTCTATCAGCTCGGAGACTATGGCTGCGGTTACCCTTGACGCTGCATCACAGACAGGAGCGCCTGCGATGGTGTACTCAACGACGAACCTGGGTGCACGAATGGCAAAACGTCATTTTTTAGGATGAGTCCAGGTTCTGTTTACAGCATCATCATGGTCGCATCCGTGTTTGGCGACATCGCGGTGAACGCACATTGGAAGTGTGTATTCGTCATCGCCACACTGGCGTATCACCCGGCGTGATGGTATGGGGTGCCATTGGTTACACGTGTCGGTCACCTCTTGTTCGCATTGACGGCACTTTGAACAGTGGACGTTACTTTTCAGATGTGTTACGACCCGTGGCTCTACCCTTCATTCGATCCCTGCGAAATGCTACATTTCCGCAGTATAATGCATGTCCGCATGTTGCAGGTCTTGTACGGGCCTTTCTGGATACAGAAAATGTTCGGCTGCTGCCCTGGCCAGCACATTCTCCAGATCTCTCACCAATTGGAAACGTCTGGTCAATGGTGGCCGAGCAACTGGCTCGTCACATTACGCCAGTTATTACTCTTGATGAACTGTGGTATCGTGTTGAATATACATGGGCAGCTGTACCTGTACACGCCATCCAAGCTCTGTTTGACTCAGTGCCCAGGCGTATCAAGGCCGTTATTACGGCCAGAGGTTGGTTGTTCTGGGTACTGATTTCTCAGGATCTATGCACCCAAATTGCGTGAAAATGTAATCACATGTCAGTTCTAGTGTAATATATTTGTCCATTGAATACCGGTTTATCATCTGCATTTCTTCTTGGTGTAGCAATTTTAATGGCCATTGGTGTATATTGATCGTAACGGCCACGAAAGTGGAGGCCGATTTCCTCCGAGTAGAAGTGCAGTCTCTCATGACGAAGGGTAAACATTAGTAATACGTGTGGCCAGCGCCGTGATCGCCAGACACCTGGCTGAGAAGAGGTAAGTCACATCTTCGATGTCAGTACCGTCACGCTTCAGGACCGCCATACCACTGCCAAATTCAAATGGCTCTAAGCACTACGGGACTTAACAGCTGAGGTCATCAGTCCCGTAGACTTAGAACTACTAAAACCTAACTAACCTAAGGACATCACACACATCTATGGCCGAGGCATGATTCGAACCTGCAGCGCTGTTCCAGACATAGCACTGCCAGTCTGATCACACAGTGTCAGATGTATTGCATAGCCACAGAAGTTGGGGGGCAACTCTAAGCACACTTCTTGCAACAATGCACACTCAATATGCGACACACAAAGTATCTCACACAACAGATGGGCTTGCACCATTGTTCCAGTGCAGTGATGTTCATTGTGGCGATTCGATAAGCCTGTCGTCGCACTGCATGTGCCCAGTTATTCACTGGGCCAGAAATGTCTATTAAGCGTCGAGTTGCTTCTTCACCTTCGCTCACTCCCCCCCCCTCCCCCCCCCCCCCCCCCCCCCCGCCCATCCAAAAAAATCACATCGGCTGGTACCGATTCTAAAGCGCCGGCTCCACCGACGCAGATACTGTCGGTGTAACTTGCGTAGCGTCATCGTTCTCTCACCACACCTTTGGGAGCAGAGCAGGAGACTCCTATGGGCACGGGATTGGTGCCCACACTCTGGCATGTGGGGGCAAGGCCTATCCCGCGTATCGATCAGCTGCGGATACGTAAGAAACTTCCTCAGTCCCATTCTGCATTCCCACGCTGCAGCCTTCGTGGACGCGTCAACTTGGCTGCTGAATTCCTTATCCTCTCGCGGCTTGTCCTCAACCTGATCTGAAATTGCCCTGTGCTTAAGGCGGTTTGGAGATCGCTTGTTTCGGGTATGTCCTTCCATACCAAATGACAGCAGCAACTCATAACACGCCGGCACAAAGGCCGTAGCTGGCACGAACAGCAGTTCTACCACCATTATATCATCTCAAACCTTGTCATGGGTCACAGGGGGCGGGACTGTCGGAGTGGAGCCCATAGAACGGGCGTTTCATCATCCCGCCGCGTCAGAGGACGCTGCGTTGAGTAATTAGGGAGTGTCGGATGCCTTGGTGAAGTGGCAGTAGTCTTGAGAGCGGCTATGTAGTAAATCACAGGAAGGAGCGTCAGCTGGGACGACGGCACTACGTCCGCCTGCGGTAGTTGCGTGATACGGCGCGTGATACATACGGTAAACCTTCTTCTCACATCTGGAACAAGTTTTTAGCTCATCTTCGTAAATGACGATGGCACAGCAGCCTCTTATGTACAGATATGACGGAACATTTCTTTTGAGTTCAATTTGGACTTTTCGGACTCCGTTCAGGACAGAATATGTTTGGAATTGCGTCCATCTTTTCGCGACATGACTACATGCCGTGTCATAGGAATGAAGCGCCGCCTCGACGTCTTCCTTTGGGGAGTTGAAATGGAAGTCTGAAGGAGAACACATCACCCTGTCTACAACATTGCATACCAGAAAAAACAACTCTGAGATTTTTCTCCTTCCGTCAGCAGACGTGGACGCGTTACGCGTCTGAACTAAAACTGTCGTAGAACGGAAACGGTACGTTATCGGACATGGATTCTTCTTCAAAGTATTACATACCCACTCCCTTCTACAAGTCCTTGTAGTTTGTACCGGGAATTTTCGAACACCCTGTATTCCACATCTATTAATCCAACATGGCATGGGTCTGTAACTCATGAACGAATCCCATAATGTAATGTTATGAGGTTGATGGGTACATTCTGTAGCAGTGGACAGTTTTTGTCACTGTAACGCACCTCTTAGTAAGTGGGCGACTTCTCTTAAAACCAATAAGGTCATGCTAGATTTGTTACCAATAGATTCAATTAACACGCTTGAGAGCACAATTGTGAACCGACATTCGCGGGCAACATAAGATAAAAGAAATTAGATCGCTTTCTTCTTTCTTTCTTCTCTCTCTCTCTCTCTCTCTCTCTCTCTCTCTCTCTCTCTCTCTCTCTCTCTCTCCAGAGTACCATGTGGAATGTGTGTGTGTTTTTAATGTTCATGTGTGTATGTGTGTGTTCTAAATAATTTTAGGAATAGGCGTCAAATTGCCTGATCTACTTATAAGCCACCTGGAGTTCGGATAACCAATTAAAGGACATCATTTATTTGTGTCTAATACGAGTATTTGTTCGGAATTATACGCATGTAAGCACTGCACTGCCAGTAAAATAGGCTTCTGTGGAAGTAGTTCCTGCGATAATTATAGCCCACATCAATTAAACCAACGTGCTAAGTGTTTCAGACTGTCGATCAAATCTAATATTTTGTCTTAACACACCAGGAAAATCCTAAACATGTTATATATATGATAAATAATTGTTCATTCGGAGACTAATCACAGGTATTTATTTACACACCATACTAACATTAGCAGTGAGTTGTGGAACCATGACACCTCTCGAAAGACAATGTTTATGCCAGCCATAGCTGCGAGGGTATGAGAAAGCTAGTTTCTCAGTTTTGGTTCTTTAGAGAGTAACGTGGTCAAACGAGATGATTTCAGCCATCTGGCAGATTAACCCTGAATTCTACCATTCCAAAGCTGATACAAGTATCGCTCTCTTTCCGTAATTGATTCCTATGTTAAAGCTATAGGCATAATACGAATAGTTTTATAAACCATTTTAGGTCCTGATGGTCTTCCTTTCAGGTATAGTATCGAAGTATTACATCCCGCCATTACTGCGTGAACCAATAAAACTACAGCCTTCTACAGCGTGGATACGTCCAGCTAAAAATATAGAATGTAATCCAATTCCAAAATTACAACAGGAAAATGACGTCATGATCAACAATATCTAATGTGATATTACTCCCTCATTAGACAAGTAGTAGAATGATCTTAGTGATACCTACACAAGAACATTAGTAGGTTATGCTCTAGGTCTGCGTGACAAATAATTTTTGTCCTCTGCGTATAACGAAGATACGATTTGCTCTATATCCCTATCAGCAATAGAGCCTGGACTCACAGTTGCATTAGCTGAATTACTGTCACTAGGTTTCTTTCCATATTGTTAACACCCTAACAAAAACCTCTGGATACGTCTGTGCATTTGAAAGCATAGTAATCGCAAATAACAAATATGTTTGCGACACCACTAACTTGGCGAACGAAACGATTAGATGAGTAGACAGCCACATTCTTCCGCAATTAGCAAATCATTATAGGGCACAACTGTTATTTTTGAGTAGAGTATCGACTACTGACAACCCATTAAAACTACAGTCTTCCACAACGTATATACATTCAGTTAAAAAATAGTATAACGCTTATGCATTCAAATTTTAGGAGCCATAACTAGAAAAGACATGTTCAACACTGTTTGGACTGGTATTACTTTCCCAGTAAACAAATAGCAGAAAGAGCTTAGGGTTCCACATACGATAATTTTAGGATGTCTGGTCAATGTACATTACTTCCTTTAAGTATCAGGGAGGTATAATTTGTTCTACATTTCTACGAACAAGGCAGTCAGACTCTGGAGATACGTATAATTGTTCTGTGAATTCTCATAGAATCGACCATATTCTTAACATTATCAAAATAACCACTGCGAAGGTAATGTAGCCCATACTATTTTTCTTACGACAAATAGACAGTTGGCCAATTTAATAGAGTCCACAGTAGAAGTTTCAGCATCGCTGTTTAGTGAGTCGAATAACAGATTTCCAAGTTTCAAGTAAACTATTGAAATACAGAGCATAGCATTATAGCACTCTCACTATATGGAACGTATGTACAATTATCGAATCTGATTATAAAGAATGTGTGCACAGCCACACAAGTAACAAATGGCTCTGAGCACTATGGGACTTAACTTCTCAGGTCATCAGTCCCCTAGAACTTAGAACTACTTAAACGTAACTAACCAAAGGACATCACACACATCCATGCCCGAGGCAGGATTCGAACCTGCGACCGTAGCAGTCGCACGGTTCCAGACTGTAGCGCCCAGAACCGCACACAAGTAACAGTATTTACTTTAATTTTCTAGAAGATGTCTGTTTAGATCTCACTTCGTGAAAGTGTACGACAAACAGCGGACTGCTTCGTAGTGTGCTAGTACGCCCACCACCAGGAAATGTTTTCTACTAACAATGATTATTCACTCTAGTAGCAAAACAACATCGGGCGAAGACCATGATGTCAATACTTCCAGTCACTATCTTCTGAATGTGCTTGAACTTGCACTATGTTGCGTGCAGCATGACGTGGACACCCTATGGCCAAAGGGTGGTCCAGCAACGACAATCAGCAAGCATGGTGCTACTCAGTACACCAGAAACGCATACTTAGCGATATATTTTTATTAAAGTAGCAGCCCTGATATCTATAAAAATGCAAGACGCAGCTTCCAAGCCTGTCAGCTGTATGGAAGATTGTCATAAAGCACCCCTAGCGTGAAGGGACGTCATAATATATGAATGACTTCAGGGAGTATTATTGAGGCTGGACCCAGCGTGTAGTACTTCCAGGGATATTATTTGGGGTGTAGTTGGGGCCTATTCACCTTCACAAAGTCAGGGGTATTGCTTGTGGTGACTGCTTCTGCACAAAAATTCCTGGAGGCTGCACTCTGACTCCTAGTATGAGAAAGCTATATATTCTTTAGTGGGTTGTTGGATAAGACATGGGTGGACGGGGGCTCAAAACACAACAACTCTTTAAACACACACTGACCTTTATTCACATGCGAAACACTGTGTAGCAGCAGCACAGAATTTGCAAAATAACTATTGTGTATAGGCCTTAAATTCGGAGTGTATGGCGTTCAGACCAATAGGTGGCATTACCAATCTGCGAACTCTCTCTCTCTACCGCCTTCACAGATTCTTCAGTTACACTCTTTGGCTCAGCGGGCGGACAGGAATTTATACACTGCTCCACTTGGTTCATTGTAACATTATGTTTGCTCAAATAGTCTACAAACTCAAAAGTCAGGAGCTCTTACATACAGCTGCTAACAACCCAATCATTCCACCGAGCGAGGTGGCGCAGTGGCTAGCACACTGGACTCGCATTCGGGAGGACGACGGTTTAATCCCGCGTTCGGACATCCTGATTTAGGTTTTCCGTGATTTCCCTAAATCGCTCCAGGCAAATGCCTGGATGGTTCCTTTGAAAGGGCACGGCCGACTTCCTTCCCCGTCCTTCCCTAATCCGATGAGACCGATGAACTCGCTGTCTGGTCTCCTTCCCCAAACAACCCAACCCAACCCCAATCATTCCGCAGCAATCATTATTGCACATTACATATCATCTAACTTGACAACACTCAATATTTGGACCCCATGAAGTTAATTTAGCATGGCCTGGTCGTACATATCAACTGTAGTAACTATATGCTGTAGCAGTTGAATGTCAAGCGGAGTATGGGGAGGATCATAGTTGTCTGTCATCTTATTCTTTATGTCACCGATATTGCTACTCATATAAATCCGCTTGCACCTTGAATATTGAACTTAAGTATCAGTGCATTGTGTATTTTCAGTTTCAATAACTGCGGCAAAGTCATTTCCCGGATCCAGACCCACATTTACTCAAATAAAGCCACACTTAGTTATGTTATATTTGCTCGCGAATAGTATCACATTTGACAGGAGACTTGTGTGCAGTTCAGTGAGCTGCAGCAGCTCCAAAGGTGGTGATGGCTGCCACTCGTGTGGGAAAGTGTAGGTGGACAAAGGTGGCTGTGTAGTATAATTGATAGAAGGCAGGTCAGATAAATAAGGAAGAGCATCTGAGAGTCACTACTGCTGCGGCAATGCAGCCAGTAGTAAGTGGGTGTCCTCATCCAGCGGTTCTGATACCATAGATGCAAGGGTGCGTTATGTTGCTGGAACAATAAAAAAAAACCACAAGTATATATTCGAATAAATCTTTGTTAATATCAATAGTGATAAGTATATGATTATTAGAGGGGTACATCCAGTGCTTTGGGGATTGGCTGGCCCTTGATGCTCCTGACACTTCATCGCCTCTCAGACCTCAAATGATGGTGGGGATCAAGCTGCTGGATTCATAATGTAATAAAGGGAAGGGATGGATGAGTTCGATCCTACTGGTCCTTTGGGGTTTCCTGCCATTTTATTGTGATCCCATTGGCTGTGAAGGGTTACCGCAATTTCTATGTCACGTGACACACTTGCCTGGGTGATTCCCCTGGGTGACCTTGGGCAGTTCCCAGTAGTTCCCCCAGGGAGAGGGAGTAGGGGCAACAAGGTGCCCAGTTGGGTAACCTGATATCACATGTCTTTGTCAGTGTAACTTGATAGACAAGGTCAAGGTCAGTTGAAACCGGCACACCTATCCTACTGACTTTCCGAAAAAAAATTTCGTCGTTGTTTCTGAAAGAGAAGATGTTACACCAGGTGAGAAAACAAACCCCATAAGAATCCGCCACATGTTAGTGGTTCCATGATGACGGAAGGGACGTCATTAGAGGAGTGACAGATGCTCAGCATGCCAAAAAAGAGAGAGCAGGGGCAGACTAGTGCGCCCAACGTTATTCGCGTTCAAATCACAATGGCAGAGGGACGTGTCATGACTGTGTGGTCGCCAATGGAAGCGCATGCTGTTATCCAGTATGAATGGGCATGTAGAACTAGCGTGTCTGTCGTCCATGAACGACTACAGACCTTCTATGGTGAAAAGATTATGTCTCGTCAAATGGTTGGTCACCGGTATTGTATGTTCAGAGAAGGAAGTCAGAGTGTGGAGGATAAGGACAGAAATGGGTGTCCCTCCACATCCACGAATGAATACAACATTGGTAGAGTACAGGACATTGTGTTACCAGACAGGTGTGTAATGGTGTCAGACATGGCGTCGCACTGTGCGTTAGCCATACTCAGGCATATCACATGCTCCATGATGTGTTGGCTTACCAACAAGTGTCTGCATCACAGGTAAAGAGAAACCTGATCCTGCGTGACAGCAGTGCACGAATGGGATTCACCCTCCATCACTTGATGTGATACATCTGACAAGGGAACCTCCCCATCGCACCCCCCTCAGATTTAGTTATAAATTGACACAGTGGATAGGCCTTGAAAAACTGAACACAGATCAATCGAGAAAACAGGAAGAAGTTGTGTGGAACTATGAAAAAATAAGCAAAATATACAAACTGAGTAGTCCATGTGTAACATAGGCAACATATAGGAGAACGATAGCAGATGAGCGCCGTGGTCTCGTGGTTAGAGTGAGCAATTGCGGAATTAAAGGTCCTTGGTTCGAGTCCTCCCTCGAGTGAAAATTTTTCTTTCTTTATTTTCGCAAAGTTACGATCTGTCCGTTCATTCATTGACGTCTCTGTTCATTGTAATAAGTTTAGTGTTTGTGTTTTGCGACCGCACCGCAAAACCGTGCGATTAGTAGACGAAAGGACGTGCCTCTCCAATAGGAACCGAAAACATTTGATCGCAAGGTCATAGGTCAACCGATTCCTCCACAGGAAAACACGTCTGATATATTCTATACGACACTGGTGTCGGCATGTGCGTCACATGACAGGAATATGTTGTCGACCCACCTAACTTGTACACTTGGCGAATGGGTAAAGAGATTCTTCTACCTTGCCCGATTTAGGTTTTCTTGTGGATGTGATAATCACTCCAAAAAAAGTGAGGAAAACATAAGAGTTTGTCACATAAACTGCATCAAATGAATGCAACAGTTTCAGAGTCGCACAGTTTTCCCTGTGCTCTGTCAAAACATATGTTTTTTACGTTTTCAAATGTTTCTGTGCGTAGACCATCAAATTCTGTATAAGTCCAAGCAAATCTGAACATGTCCTGGAATTTTGGAGAGCGAAGTTGATTATGTGTGAGTGGCTGAACTTTGATAATTATCTGAAAATAAAAAATTAAAATTTTCACCCGAGGGAAGATTTGAACCAAGGACCTGTTGTTCCCCAGCTGCTCACGCTAACCACGGGACCACGGCGCTCGTGAGCTAACATTCTCCTCGATGTTGCCTACGTTGCGCATGGACTACTCAGTTTGTATATTTTGCTTATTTTTTTCATAGTTCCACACAACTTCTTCCTGTTTTCTCGATTGATCTGTGTTCAGTTTTTCAAGGCCTATCCCTGTGCTAACTTATAACTAAATCTGAGGGGGCTGCGATGGGGAGGTTCCCTTGTGAGAGGAAAATGAGTTCTTGTTCAGAATCTTTACAAGCGATGAGTCACGGGTGTACCACTTACTCACACAATTTAGGAACACTTCAATGACGTAGAAGCATCCTGGTACGTCGCATAGGGAAAAAACTTAAAGTGTCACCCTCCTCAGGAAAGTTATCGCCACAATGTTCTGATTCTCTTTGAACTCCTCCAGCAAGGGACCAGCAATGCGGCAGGCTATTACAACACCCTCACCAAACTAACGTCCGTCATTCGACGAAAGAGACCAAGGCTCTTGAGTGAAGGTGTTGTGATCTTGTAGGACAACGTAAAATAACACACATCAAAGTTCAAGCAGGATTAGATTTCTCGTTTAGGATGGGGGAGTTTGAATCACACAGTTTACACCCCCTATCTTGCTCGGACTCCTCCTGACTACTGGTTTCGTTTCACATCATCATCATCATGGTATCTGTTTACAGAAAAACACTGCGGAAAGCAACTAGAAATGCAATAGGTAGACTCAGTTACACGTAGGTGGTATAAAATAAGTCTTAAATGTTAATCACATGTCATAAGATATCAATATCGCTATCCATAATTTAGTGCCCATATACAATTGTAGATGGTGACTGCAAAGAAGAAACCAAGTAAAGATATAAGTAACGCTGTTGCGTTAAAAGTTATCACAACATGTTGGATAAATCATTAACTCTAGAAGTCAGTTGTCCAAGAGCGTAATGAGAAAAGAAAATAGTAGCACCTCATAACCAATAGTGCAGAGCATGTGAAACGTAAAAATACTATAAAATAGAATATAGATGTAGATATTGAATATGCAAGTAGTAGAATACACGAATACAAAATACGTATATAACCACACCTGAGTCATAAAACAAAAAATGTGCTTCACTTATTATATGACTTACGTGTCTCATGCTTTAATTGATGTAAATGGATACCGCAATGATGGTGTAAACCGAAACCGGTTCTTACAATAAAAGACAATTAAACAACAGCGTGTCATTCATATTAAGAAAAGTTTTATATTTCCGAATTACTGGCGATTACCTCATTCGGTGACAACAATGTAATGGACAAACATCTGTCTTACCCTCGTAACGTAGTGGTTTCTTATAGGCGTCTGGTTATATTTTTCTAAATATTTGACACTGGACGGATCGAGCACCGTTCTGCAGTTGACTTCGTGTCTTTTCAAACAAACCAAAAAAGAAAAAAGAATGAATAACAATCAGAACCCTTTCACAACTGTTACTAAGGACCCAGTCGCATAATCAGCGATTGGATGCCTGTATTCGATACCGAGGTAGTCGCCTTCTACTGGAGGTGTGATGCTCCTCTGCAGTAGCCACGGGCGTTGCGCATCCAGTGCAACGGCGCGACAGTCCAAATGGCTCTGAGCACTATGCGACTTAACATCTACGGTCATCAGTCCCCTAGAACTTAGAACTACTTAAACCTAACTAACCTGGACATCACACAACACCCAGTCATCACGAGGCAGGGAAAATCCCTGACCCCGCCGGGAATCGAACCCGGGAACCCGGGCGTGGGAAGCGAGAACGCTACCGCACGACCACGAGCGGCGCGACAGTCTCATCAAGTATATTTCTAACCTGATTTTCATTGACGTAACACACAATGCTAACTGCCGCTGTCTAATACTCTTAATACAATTGACAAAGGTTTCTTATTGAGCTTGTATCCAAAAATAATGTTTATCAATTAATTCATCTTTCAGCCTATCCAGCAAACCTTGGCAAACATTCTTAGTACGCAAACCATTCAAGGCAACCATTTTCTCGAATAACCTGGTCAATAATACTAACCAAACCACCGTTAGTTAATAGTTAAATGATCTAGAGAATTACAAGTTCAGAAATTTGAAGAGTATTAGCTTGCTGTTGTAATTTAATGGACAAATACAAAAACACTATAATTTGATCAGTAATCTCCAATGAGCCCGCCCGGTTGGCCGTGCGGTCTAACGCACGGCTTTCCGGGCGGGAAGGAGCGCCTGGTCCCCGGCACGAATCCGCCCGGCGGATTTGTGTCGAGATCCGGTGAAGCGGCCAGTCTGTGGTTGG
Source organism: Schistocerca serialis cubense (assembly GCF_023864345.2). Lineage (NCBI taxonomy): Eukaryota > Metazoa > Arthropoda > Insecta > Orthoptera > Acrididae > Schistocerca > Schistocerca serialis. The sequence continues at coordinate 837,757,645 of NC_064640.1, forward strand.
TTTTTAGGCGGTTTTCCATCTGCCTCGGCGAATGCGGGCTGGTTCCTCTTATTCCGCCTCAGTTACACTATGTCGGTGATTGCTGCGCAAACAAGTTCTCCACGTACGCGTACACCACCATTACTCTACCACGCAAACATAGGGGTTACACTCGTCTGGTGTGAGACGTTCCCTGGGGGTCCACCGAGGGCCGAACCGCACAATAACCCTGGGTTCGGTGTGGGGCGGCGGAGGGGTGAAGTGGACTGGGTAGTCGTCGTGGGGTTATGGACCACTGCGGTCGCGGCGGGGACGGAGCCTCTCCGTCGTTTCTATGGTTCAAATGGCTCTGAGCACTATGGGACTCAACTTCTGAGGTCATCAGTCCCCTAGAACTTAGAACTACTTAAACCTAACTAACCTAAGGACATCACAGACATCCATGCCCGAGGCAGGATTCGAACCTGCGACCGTAGTGGTCGCAACGTTCCAGACTGAAGCGCCTAGAACCGCTCAGCCACTGTGGCCGGCCGTCGTTGCTAGACCCCCGGTTAACATACGATACAATACAATACAATCTCCAATGATAATTTAGTAGTTAGGTAAGCGATCGAAATGCTTCCATATCTCCATACAACCACCGTTCCATGAAATACACTAACGACTCACAACCATCCTCAGTATCACTATTAATTATATATACACCCTGTACCGGTTTATTTGAGGATTCGAGATGAGTTTGCACTGGAATTGTTATGGGTGACTGTCCTGAAGCAGGTCGATATGTGATACACACTGGCGGGAAACTCAAGACAAGCAATGATGGCTTGACTTACCTCAGCTAAGACGGTGGTGTTCAGCTGTGGCAGGCAGTCCAACACGCCACAAAGACAATATCCCAACTCACTAACAATGCCTTCGACCACCAGGTTCCATATTCGAAATTCATATATTAACTGGTCTTTCTTCAGATGTGTAATCAGAACCACATAGTTTACGGCCATGACTGAGAAGAGAATCACCTGGAAACAAAGACAATTGAAGAGTATTCAACATGAAGAATACTTTAAAGAAATAAATTTATCTTCTCATGCTTCTTCTGATATGACAACTCATTCACCCCCATAAGAACACTGTGGTATCATTAAAATCTTTAGCAAGTGTGGAGCTGGGAACGGTAAGGTGCCAAGGCACAAAAAGCATATAATCTGAAACAGAGAAGAACAATTATGCAAACCGTTATTATGAAAAAAAACTTTTTAAACACAGCTGAAATTTGACAAGCTGAAATGAATATAATTATTTATAACAATCCAAAGAAATTAGCAATAAGGATTTAGTATATCAAAATGACTGACATCAATTTCAGATTTCAAATTATGACCTTGCACAGAGCTTCAAATCGCTCACGAGGTTCTGTCTCAAAATACAGGGTGTCCATAAACATTCCAGTTAAGTATCCTAGTTATAATCAATAATAGGTCGCACTTGCGTCCTATGTGCACTCTCTTTTACAGATGAACCACACTTTCCCAAAATTCTCCCAATAAACCAAAGTCGACTATTTGGCTTCCCTACCATGGTCCTCACATTCTCGTTCCATTTCAAATCGCATTGAAACGTTATCCCAGACATTTAAACGACGTGGCTGAGTAAAGCAGATAGCTACTATTGCCGCATTCGATCCTTATAGGTTTTTTCCCTACTAATCTCCGTTAACTTACATTTTTCTACATTTAGAGGCAGCTGCCATTTATCACACCAACTAGAAATTTTTTTCTTGTATTCTCCAACACCCAGTCAAAGACGACACCTTGCTAACAGCATCTTCAGCAACTATCCGCAGATAGCTGCCAACCTTGTCAGGCAGTTCACTTACGTGTATAGAAAATAATGGCGGTCCTACCACACTTCCCTGCGGCACTCCTGATCACACACTTGTCTCTGATAAACACTCGCCGTCGAGGACAACATACTGGGTGCTATTATTTAAAAGTCTTCGAGTCATTCACATATATGGGAACCAATTCCATATGTTTTTACCTTCGTTAACAGTCTGCAATGGGACATCACGCCAAATGGTTCTCGGAAGCCTAGAACTGCGGAGTCTGCCTGTTGCCCTCTATCCGTAGTTCGTAGTGTTTCGTGTGAGGAGTGGGCCAGCTTAGTTTCGCACAAGTGATGCTTTCTAAAACCGTGCTGATTTGTGGACATAAGCTCTGCGGTCTCAAGGAAATGTATTACATTGAAATGAAGAATTCTGCAGCAAACCGATGTTAAGGATATTGGTCTGTAAATTTGCGGATCCTTTTTTTTAACCTTTCCTATATTCAGAATCACCTGCGATTTTTTCCGCTCGCTTGGGACTTTGCACTGGGCGAGAGTTTCGCGATAAATGTAAGCTAACTAAGGAACTGATGCCGTAGAGTACTCTTAGCAAACGATCGTATGGTGTTCAGCGACGAAGCAACTTTTCATCTAAGTAGGAAGGTACATACCAATAATGTTCGTGAACTCGTACGGGACTTGGTAGACTAATCTGCCACGAGTAATGAGTATGATGGGCAAACATCTAGTAGGCGCACTACGAATGTAGTGGTGTGGATATGTTGGGAATGTGGGTCTCACGGGGAGCGTGCAAGGGATAAGTCCCTCCAGGCGCACTATGGGCTGTGCCCTCGGTGGCTCAGATGGATAATCTGCCACGAGTAATGAGTATGATGGGCAAACATCTAGTAGGCGCACTACGAATGTAGTGGTGTGGACATGTTGGGAATGTGGGTCTCACGGGGAGCGTGCAAGGGATAAGTCCCTCCAGGCGCACTATGGGCTGTGCCCTCGGTGGCTCAGATGGATAATCTGCCACGAGTAATGAGTATGATGGGCAAACATCTATTAGGCGCACTACGAATGTAGTGGTGTGGACATGTTGGGAATGTAGGTCTCACGGGGAGCGTGCAAGGGATAAGTCCCTGCAGGCGCAGTATGGGCTGTGCCCTCGGTGGCTCAGATGGATAGAGCGTCTGCCATGTAAGCAGGAGATCCCGGATTCGAGTCCCAGTCGGGGCACACATTTTCAACATGTCCCCAATGAAGTATATCAACGCCGGGTTGTCCATTTAATTATCATTTCATTTCTAGCAAAGCTGCATGGTCATCAACGGTAACTGTTCTTTCGGGAACAGATACTACCGTCATATATAGTTAATAATGTTCATATCTGGAAAGCAGAACATCCCCAATGAACCCGGTTAATATCAAAGACATTCCCCAAGTTAAACGTTTCCTACACAGTTCCCTGACGTCAAGTGTACGACCCATTTTTATAGCTGAAGCTACCGTAAATTCTTATCTGGTTATTGTTGCATTAATGGATCTCTCCCCAATTGGAAGGTGAACCAAATTCTATTTGGCAAACAACACGGAGACCTCGTCCTTCTGAAATCTCTTTATACGAGAGTGGTTGAATGTCGAAGTTACTGTCTGTTAGATTGGTCGTAATGGTCAATACAGCGGAGCTCTTTTCCACTAGCATCCACGTTCACCCGACCACATGCCATGTGACTTTATCGTCTGGGCTTTGTAAAAGATCGAGCCTACGTTCTGCCACTATCTCATGATTTTCCAGAGTTGAGACACAGAACTGAAGAGGCCATTCCTTCCATTATTATGGACATGTTAACCCAAGTGTGGGAAGAACTGGTTTTTAAATTGGGTGTACGCCACATAATTGAAGGCCCACATATATAATATTTGTAAGAAAAGCTAGGTTAGTTTCTCTCCAGTTTGATGCAAGGGTTGTGGTAGATAGTGTAAATGAAACTCTTATAAGCCGCCTTTGTAACAGGGACATTTTTTTATTGACATCTGTAAATTCAATAAAACACAGTATGAATTCAGGTAAAAGTAGAACAGACAGAAAAACTATATGATTAACAAATGTTCCAGAATAATAAATCAAGCATGAATACACATTTGGTCAACACATCCGTTAACATCCGTAAACACTTGGAGTCACTACAGCTAATGAGGAACAACAAAAGCAATTTAAAATTTAACCAGCTGCGACATATTCGCGAATATGAACAGTGATCCAATACTGTCAAATGTTTTTTTTATTCAGTCTTTGATCACAACATAAATTCCTTTGACGAGGACCGGTTTCAGTCAGTAATGACCATCTTCAGATTTGTTCTACACCATGTCCTAATGTGACAGAGCCGTAATGGCATTGTCAAAACATATAAATGCTATGCTGAGTGTATTTATACATTTCGAAGATGCCGTTACGGCTCTATCACATTAGGACATGGTGTAGGAAAGATCTGACTGAAAGCGGTCATCGTCAAAGGAATTTATTTTGTGATCAAAGACTGGAATAAAAAAAAATTACATTTAAAATTTAACGTCTATGTAAATCAGAGGAAGACTGTTGTCTCCTTAAGGAGCCCGAGATTAGGTGGAAATAGCCAGACATGAAACTATGTACAATGAAGCTTTTAGCCAAAAGAAAATGCAGCGATGTACATAACTTGATTTTAAGTTATTATAACACATGCTAGTTCTATTGAAGAGCGTTTAAATAAAATTTATACAACAATGCACACAGGGCTTAAACTAAAACAGTAGATAGTAAAAGTGAACTGCCATAAAAATTTAGTACCGAATGCATTACTTATAATATTTGTAAATTAGCAATAGTAGTCAAAACCGATAGATAAGAACCAGACAACTGACCCCTAATATCTGTAGTAGATTTTAGCAATGTAAATTTAGCCGAATTAGAACTCTTCAAATAAAAATGGTGTTAACTCAAACCTAAAACAATATAACAATTGTAGTTTAAAGAACCCTACAGCACTGCAGATAGCTCCAAATAGCTCGTAATACAATCTACAGTATAAGGTGCTCACAAAATAAATGAATTCTGTAGCCACAAGTAGCAGCCCAAGTTGCAAGGCCGTCCTCCACCAAGTCCGAGTGACGTTCTTCTCATGCTTGTAAGTTTGTAGAATAAAAAAATCACACACCCGCTCAAAGTCGTATTCAATTTCAGCAAATGTTCACTGCTTACACGTGCCACATGATTGACAGCACTTCACCTTCCATGGCCAACCTTCAGTTACGAGTGGATGATGACTGACAGCGAGATCATGCACAACGCCTTTAAGTCATTGCGGTGGAGGCTGCACATGCCCGTTGTTGGGACGTGAAGGAGGCGTTTGCTTAGCTACACAGGGAAAGAGATTATACGACATATTGAAGCACGGAACTGGTCGGTGATCAACTGCTAATATTTAACCTTTTCGAGATACTTGCATTCAGTGCGCAATGTTAGGGAGAAAAGAAAGAAAGAAAGATTAGGATTAAACGTTCTATCGACTATGAGTTTACTGGAAATGAAGCAGAAGCTGCGACTGGCAAGGGCGCAGAAGGAAACAGACTGTATCATAACAAAAGAAATATCCCAGCACTTGCTTAAACGATTTAAGGAAATAACGAAAAATCTAAGTCATGATGGTAGGATGATAATTTAAACCACTGTGTGTTAACTTCATAAAAGGAAAATAATAGATGGCCCCAACAAAAACGCCGGTGGAAGTGGCCGTGCGGTTAAAGGCGCTGCAGTCTGGAACCGCGAGACCGCTACGGTCGCAGGTTCGAATCCTGCCTCGGGCATGGATGTTTGTGATGTCCTTAGGTTAGATAGGTTTAACTAGTTCTAAGTTCTAGGGGACTAATGACCTCAGCAGTTGAGTCCCATAGTGCTCAGAGCCATTTGAACCATTTTGAACCCAACAAAAACACCTGTAACAAACAGCAGTGCCGGCTCTAAAATGTAATGTTATGCTTCCAGTGACACAAAGAAGTTGTTTTGTGTTGTAAACTGCAACCCAGGGGTGTGTCCATCTCAGTTGGCATTTGTTGCCAATAACTGAGACGCCTTGCTAACGCCATCTAGCAGAAATGACGAAGGAAACTCCATCATGTGTTGCTACCGCCCAGAGTACAATCTGCTGATTTCGCTGAACTACCTGTTCAGGAGCTTGGCTCGAAAGCAATCCCTCCTGCACTTATCCTTGCGCCCTCAAACATTTACCATTCTCGCTCTTCATTGAAAAAAATTTCAGTAAATTTCATTGCAGAATGCACTTAAAACTTTGATTGGTGACATCTTGATTTCCGAACCAATAGCTTTCTACAGGCGTGCAATCCAAAAACTGCCTGGGCGTGCTGAGAGTGTTGTAGATATGTGAGAGAATATCTCGTTGATGATTAATTTCTCTCTCACGTTTTCCTGTTATATCCAATAAACCAACGACAAGCATTGTAACACATGCACTGTTCTACTACAGATGAATTACAACTTAGCACAAGAAACTTAAAAAAATGTGATGTAATAAAACAGAGTGTCTGTAATACGAGCTTGCCCAAAGCTTCACACATTAGTAAGATCTAGTGCTCTTTTGGCGTCAATATGATCTGTGTCTGCATGAAGTCCTAAGAAGCATTTTGGGACCACCACAAAAATATGTAAAACTCGCAGTAGAAGTGGGCCCAAAAAAAAACCCAATTATTAAATTATTCAGTGCCACACATAAATCAATAACACTGTGTTTTCGTGATAAACTTAAAATTATCTCGGTACAAGCAGAAAAATTTAAGTATTAACACGGGTTCAATGTCTCAGTTTCTTAAATTTTTCATCTTATGATCTGTGGGTACTAAATGAAGATTACGAGACATAAAGTGGAATTTTATTTCCATTTCTGTAACTATGATTTGGGTCTAAACAGTAGTCACAAATAGTATCCAGCTGCAATGGTTGAGACTCAAACACCATCAATAAAGAACAGGAGTGAAGTATTTGGGCAGCCCTCCCATGCCATAGCTATCATAGATATTTTTGTTTTTTTGTCTTAAATGGACTGCAAAATAAAAAGAGCATTCTCTTAGCGTGAGTGTACACAGTTAATATTACGACTAAATAACATTCTTTTTTATTTTATACACTCGACTAAAGTTGTTCGTAGGAATAAATTCATGGGCACCTTCTGCGACACATAATAAAATAACTGCCTCTTTCATTTATTTACCTTTTATTATACAACTGGAATGGAGTTTAACAAGAAATATGAGATCACAGTGATTGTATAAGCTGATTTCACTTCGTCTTCTTAACTTTCTGTAATCTAACATGGTAGTAGGTATATAACTTTCCTTTATAGGCGAACTTTGGAAGATGTGCTACGAGTATGAGACAGGTGACTTGTAGTAAGGCCGGGTGGAACGAGACATGGGGAGTCATTGGCACGCCAGCCTTGCAGAAACATAGTAAGGTGTACTGCAGGTGTAGAAGGCTTGTCATGACGGAGATGAAAGTCCCTTTGGAAACGTTTGAGCAGGTGGAGAGGCTATTGTCCGGTTTAGCATGCTCTGAAGGACATCCAAGATAAAAAAAAAGCCGTTGTTCCACATGATGTCGGCGATAGCTGCGCAAACAAGTTCTCCACGTACGAGTACACCACTATTACTCTACGACGCAAACATAGGGGTTACAGCCATGACAAAAGGACGTAGTGCTTCATAGTGTGAATATCCACAGCAAAACACAAAAAATTTAAATCATACAAAAACATGTATCATTAATTTTTTGTGTAAGATGCAGTTAATATCGACAGCTACACTGTTACAGATATAATTCATACAAAGGTGACCAGCAGACGACAATAAATCAAGTCAGTGTTCGATGTTACATTACAGATGATTTCCGCCAACTGAAACATTAATCTCGAGTTGTTGAAATGAAATATTTCTTACACATACACCATTTTATAACAACTACTATGGCACAGTTCTAATGATAATTTTTGAATAATATGTATTTTACTAACAATGAATCACTTCCTTGTTTATTCACCATAGTAGACACACTAAAGCAAAGTGTCATTTGAATGACGAAAAGAAACATTTTCCTTACACCAGGACCACCTGAAAAAATAAAAATTAATGCTATCAGGCGCTTCAGAGTAATTACTTGTTTTGTTTAGACAGATTTGAAGTGAAGCAAGAAATGGCCCTCGCTATTGCTGTGCTTATTGTCCTGTACAATGGGCATACTTAAAGCAATTCGTAAAATGTGCTGATGGAAACTGATAATGCACAAATTACTCAACTTTAAGAGTGATGTCCTCTTGATAAACATCTAATGACACGGAGCTTTCAGAAATTATATTCTTCGATAAGTTCCATAAAAATACTTTCCACAGTTGAAAATATTCTTTATCGACATCCACGTTAGTTGTTTCAGGGGGAATCTGTTGCTGTTCGTCTCACAGACACAAATGTCGTTATGTATAGGCGAACAGTCTCACAAATGCAATGAATTAATTTCTGCAACTGCTTAGAAACCGTTTTGGATGAAATGTTAAAAATTATTCTTTCCCATTTTTGTCAGACTTTCATAGGTCGAGTGTAAGTTTTTTGGCACTAAGCCTACTTTTTTTAGTCCTAATATGCCTTCAGGTCCCTGCAGACAGATATACAGCTGCAGAAACAGTAATCGACTCATAATTATCACCAACATTGTATACGAATGTATAACAGCATTAATCTATTTAAAGAATGGGAACTGCACCAGTTACCTATTTTTTTATGCATAGCACAACGTGTTTCAGGAATTTATTCACATTTTCAGGCATTTGTGCATTTGTTTGCATTAATATGATTGGTGATATTTACATTTGTGATTTTCTACGTCTCTCACATCTTTTTGAAGTTAGACTGCTATCGGAAAACTGGACAAAATGAATCTTTGAGTGTTTTTAAATGCTAATGTTGGAAATGGTATTTTTGTTTGTGTACTTACAGGTATTGTGCCTCCTTTATTACGCATAATGTCACAAACATGCAAGTCATCACTTACACTATTGGTTTACCAAACATGCTACAAAGATACTATGACACTATGGATTCACAAAGAGATGGTTACCCTTTGAATGAAAGTGTTTTTGTTTTAATTTGTTCTGTTTGGCAAAGATACCTTTTGTTTTATCCTCTGTTCAGCCAGTGATATTGATGGTCCTATAGACAAACTTGTTGGGTACGCTGGGTAAAGTACTTTGTAAAATTTTGCTTCTTGATTCGGTATGCAATGAAATGCGGCAAGTCATTTCGCTTGCCTCTTTTTATTTATTCACATTCCATTATTCAACTGCAGGGGACCTGAATTCGTTTAACAGAACTTATGACATCAAAGTAAGTCTGTTAGCTTTGGAAGTGAGGAGTGCTGTGAATATGAGACAGGTGATTTGTAGCGAGGCATGGCGAAACGAGACACATGAAGCTGTGGGCATGCTGGTTTTCACAGAATCATAGTTATAGCTACAGCAGGCTCGCCTTATTAGGGCGAAGGTCGCTTTGGTGTACGGTGAGCAAGCTGTGAGTCTATTGTCCAGTTTATAGCATGGTCTGTGGTATGGCCAAGACAGAACTCTTTGTTCCAGGAAACAGAGCTCTGTAAGTGGGTGGTACACACTAGGAGCTTGTTAGAACGAATGCTTGTGCAGATATACATCTCCTAGGTTTCCTTAAAATATGAAAAAACAGCTTTGGCCTACTTAATCTTCAGAAGTTGGAGCAGAGCTGGTGACCAGTCTCATGGACAGTGTGGTGCCCTCGCCGCCACTGTAAAGTCTTGTACCATAGGAATCAAGGGAGAGGATGTTGTTTGGTGGCCAGTATCCCCTTTCTACAACACGACTGTATTAGCAGGGTTCTTTATTTACATAAACTGGCAGCTACTTATGTTTAAGAGAATCCATGTGTTGTTGTACAAGGTCTTCCATAATAGTTGTGGTGTCACCGCCAGACACCACACTTGCTAGGTGGTAGATTAAATCGGCCTCGGTCCATTTAGTACATGTCGGACCCGCGTGTCGCCACTGTGTAATTGCAGACCTAGCGCCACCACAAGGCAGGTCTCGTGATACGAACAAGCACTCGCCCCAGCTGTACGACGACAGTGATAGCGACAATACGGACGAAGCCTTCCTCTCATTTGCCGAGAGACAGTTAGAATAGCCTTCTGCTAAGTCCATGGTTACGACCTAGCAAGGCGCCATTAGCCTTACCTACTTTGAGAGTTATAGTATAAATGTCTCAAGAAGAACGCTGTATTCATCTCATAATAAAAGTTAAGTATAAAGCCGCTACGTACTTTTCTTGCTACCATTCAATAGTTATCCTGTTCCAGAATTGATGCCAGTCGGTGTGTGTGTATGCGTGCCTTTCTACCGGCTACCTCAAGTGGCGTAACAGTCTTGTTACGTCACTACAATAGTCCTCTTTAGCCTCGCTGCTGGAGAAGTACAAGTCCCACTATGAACACTAATCTGGTCGCAATGTACTGACAGACACCAAACTAGGATGAGTCAGTGAGAGTGACTGAGGCAGTAAGTTAGTAACTGACAAGGGAACCTCCCCATCGTACCCCCCTCAGATTTAGTTATAACTTGGCACAGTGGATAGGCCTTGATAAACCGAACACAGATCAATTGAGAAAACAGGAAGAAGTTGTGTGGAACTGTGAAAAAATAAGCAAAATATACAAACTGAGTAGTCCATGGGTCACATATGCAACATTACTGGGCTCAGGAGCGCCGTGGTCTCGTGGTAGCGTGAGCAGCTGCAAATGAGGAGGTCAGAGGTCCTTGGTTCAAGTCTTCCCACAAGTGAAAATTTTGCTTTCTTTATTTTTGCATAGTTATTATCTGTCAGTTCGTTCATTGACGTCTCTGTTCACTGTAATAAGTTTAGTGTCTGTGTTTTGCGACCGCATCGCAAAACCGTGCGATTAGTAGACGAAAGGACGTGCCTCTCCAATGGGAACGGAAAACATTTGATCGCAAGGTCATAGGTCAACCGATTCCTCCACAGGAAAACACATCTGATATATTCTATACGACACTGGTGACGGCATGTGCGTCACATGACAGGAATATGTTGTCGACCGACCTAACTTGTACACTTGGCAAATGGGTAAAAAGACTCTTCTACCTTGCCCGATTTAGGTTTTCTTTTGGATGTGATAATTACTCCCAAAAAAGTGATGAAAACATAAGAGTTTGTCTCATAAACTGGAAATAAAAAATTAAAATTTCCACTCAATTGAAGTTTTGAACCAAGGACCTTTCGTTCCGCAGGTGCTCATGTTACCGTGAGACCACGGAGCTCCTGCTGTCCCAACGTCCTTGAAGTTACCTATCTTCCCATGAACTACTCTGTTTGTATATTTTGCTTATTTTTTCTCAGTTCCACACAACTTCTTCCTGTTTTTTCAATTGATCTGTGTTCAGTTTTTCAAGGCCTATCCACTGTGCCAACTTATAACTAAATCTGAGGGGGGTGCGATGGGGAGGTTCCCTTGTGAGACTGAACCCTCCAGTCAGCGGCTGCGACCTACATACTTGTGGGCTAGAGGACGTTGGGGGCGTGTTGGTTGCGAGTGTGTCTGTGGCCTCTTTCCTGATGGGCGCACTTGATCCAGCGCCTACTATCGATCTTCTTGCTACATCTCTGCCGACCGGTCTGCTAGAGACAGTTTATGCCTGCACACAGTATTTTAACATTTTTACATAATGCTTAATGCAAGGCCAGATGGTGGTTGAATGAGCACCAAATGGTGTGTTAGAAGTAGCGTCAGGAGGACGTAACACATAGGGGGGATTCTTTAGGAAAGACGGGAAGAAACGCTATTGCCGGTCTGTAATAGCTTTTGAGAGGCTTGGTGGACGTATTTTGTTGGTGGGAAGAAAGACGTAAGCTGCTCGTTAGAGACTTAAAAAATATCGGTTGTAGACAAGTTGTGATGACGAGATGGGTAGAAGAGTTGCTACTGCGCTCTCAAGTGGTGGAGTCGTCTGGGGTCCAGTGTTGAGGCATCAGCTGTCTCAGACCAGAGAGCCATGGTATCTCCACTTTGATCACATTCCTTTTAAGACTATGGTAAGCTTTTCTTATAGCTCTGGCATGTTAGGGCAAGGTCTCATATTCATCAGTACTTTCTCAGATCTTCTGTATTCCTAAGTATTTGTTGCAGACAGTCACCATGATTGTGATAGTCATGTTGCAGTAAATTTCACAGAATCACATCCAATATTGTTAAGCAACTCCATCCCATTTAGTAACTTTGCAAACTCAGAATTTTAGTTTACAGTTCTTTATGATTCCAACTGTCTTTTGCAATAAACCATAGAGTACCTTTAAATCTAGAGTTTATTATCACATTCGGTTCTTTCAATGATGAATATTATGCCAATTCCGCCGCTTTCAGTTTCACTGTTGGGGTCTAAACAAATTATATCGTCAATGAGTCAGTCGTACATATTAAATTCTATCGTTACTAAATCCGTTGCGGATATTAAAGTCAGCACTAATTTTCTAGAGTGTGCCTGACTCAGGATAAGTTCAGATTCAGTTAAATTTCACTTATACACAAGCGGGGTTTTGAACTGTGCAAAGAGATCTTGGGTAATAATTGAAAAATAGGACTCAGAAAGCAGTGAAGGACATAAAACAAGTAAATGAGTGCATGGTAAATTAGATTAAAACTTTAAGAAGAGGAAGGAACAAGTAGTTGCAAGACATTGTGGAACATGGGGTACAAAACGCTGACAGTAATGTCTCAAATATGTCGTCCTTGTGCAGAACTGTCATTCAGTCTATAAAAGCCAAAGGAATGAAGAATATCCTCCATTGCACCAGTTACAATGTAACTGCTTGTGATACTTTGTCAGTAAAAGTGAGAAGTGTCTGATCAGTGAGCTTTTCAATTTTCAGACAGCTTACGACAAAGAGAAACCAAAGTAACAGGAAGAGGACCACCTAAGTGAGCGTGATAGAAAATTTCGATGCAACTCTTCACAGTAGGCGCGCTTTGCTCGCAGTTTGTTTCCCATTTGTTTCACACTAACAACGCCTGTAGGTTGTCGTAATGTTTATACGAAAATTATTGAAGTGCAACTGTTAGAACAGACTTCTAGGTTAAATACAATGGTACTTTTCGCTGAATCAGTGTACAACACTAATTCTATTTGCGTTTCATCTTGGAGGTTATTCGAAACTCAGAATGACGCTTTCAAGATAGTCCATGCACATACCAAATCGTCTCCTGATAATATTGCTCACTGCCTCTTGTTTAACTAAGAATAGATTGGGTCACATAAATAACAAAACGACGTAATGCCAACAGACATGTAGACTATAGACAGCAGTCTAGACATCATCACGGAATAACATGGGATTCAAGCACACACCAAAATAAAGGTGAAATATAAACGATATTGATCGTCTCTCCATGCGTTATCAACATTTACGACTGGTACCTGTTTCAACTCCCAGTGAAACACAAAAGTTTTCATCATATCATTTCACGTACAAATGTACCGTTCCTAGCTACTACCGAAAAACACCACGACGATAGGCGTCGGTTTCGAATCCTAGTAAGGTAAAATATTTTTGTCTTGCCATTTTATCTTCAGTCATCTCACTACTGGTGAAAAAATTCGATATCTAACATTTTATTGCGCTTAGTTAACAACCGAATAGGTACTAGGTTAGAATCCCCATCCAGCACTATCTTTACGCCGTGCCATTTGATGTCTATGCACGGACACACTTCATTATTTTACACTGAAACCATATTTAAGGTTTTTTGTAGTTAATTAACAGGGATAATAGTTTCAGGATATGAACTCGGATCCTGGTTGAGTACAACAATTTTCGTTGTTCTTTCCAAAGTGAAACTTGCTTTTTGGAAATTATTAATTGCAATAAATTTGAGTGTACTAGTGTGAGAGACTGTGTCATCTCTGATAGTCTGTTTCATGATATTTCTATTAATAAATACAATAATAATACTGACTACCATACAGGGCAACGTTCTCGAGTGGTCTCTTGTAGTAACCATTTTCTTTGAGGAAACGACTATCTACATAAATAATCTTTTGGATAGGGTGGATAGCAATGTGCGGCTGTTTGTTGATGATGCTGTGGTGTACGGGAAGGTGTCGTCGTTGAGTGACTGTAGGAGGATACAAGATGACTTGGACAGGATTTGTGATTGGTGTAAAGAATGGCAGCTAACTCTAAATATAGATAAATGTAAATTAATGCAGATGAATAGGAAAAGAATCCCGTAATGTTTGAATACTCCATTAGTAGTGTAGCGCTTGACACAGTCACGTCGATTAAACATTTGGGCGTAACATTGCAGAGCGATATGAAGTGGGACAAACATGTAATGCCAGTTGCGGGGAACGCGGATAGTCGTCTTCGCTTCATTCGTAGAATTTTGGGAAGACGTGGTTCATCTGTAAAGGAAAACGCTTATGAAACACTAATACGACCTATTCTTGAGTACTGCTCGAGCGTTTGGGATCCCTATCAGGTCGGATTGAGGGAGGACATAGAAGCAATTCAGAGGCGGGCTGCTAGATTTGTTACTGGTAGGTTTGATCATCACGCGAGTGTTACGGAAATGCTTCAGGAACTCGGATGGGAGTCTATAGAGGAAAGGAGGCGTTCTTTTCGTGAATCGCTACTGAGGAAATTTTGAGAAACAGCATTTGAGGCTGACTGCAGTACAATTTTACTGCCGCCAACTTACATTTCGCGGAAAGACCACAAAGGTAAGATAAGAGAGATTAGGGCTCCTACAGAGGCATATAGGCAGTCATTTTTCCCTCGTTCTGTTTGGGAGTGGAACAGGGAGAGAAGATGCTAGCTGTGGGACGAGGTACCCTCCGCCACGCACCGTATGGTGGACTGCGGAGTATGTATGTAGATGTAGATGTAGATGTACCCAAAAGAGCTTAGAGGACTGGAAGAAAGTTACGTTGTGTTGGTCACATGGGACTCAGGTGGAACGCAGTTCAAGTCGTTCCGATACCTTTGAGCATGATAGTACGTGGCAGGTGCACGTAAGGCATTCGGGCGACGGTAAGACACGGAGAAAGGATTTTTATAAAAAGAAGTAGCTGTTAGTTTCAAAGAATGTAAGAGCAGTGCCTAATTATGGATGTATTAAAATGACCTTGTAAGTCAATCTTTATAGAGATTGTTGCGGGACCTCGGCTGTGCGGCATAAAATGTCGAATCAAAAGACGTTCAGCCGTCTAAATTTCCACTTGTTATTTTATTTGAACAACCAGTTTCAGAGCTACATTATGCCATCTTCAGTCCCACTGACCGACGTGTAGGAAGAATCCCATCCCTGGTCCACTCAAAATAGGGGCCAGCATTCAGTGACACATATCCATAGATTTTTGACAAAACGATCCCTTCGATCATCACTTTATTTTGTATTAAAATGAGGCTGAAATCCGCAAAGAAACTCCCAAAACGAACTACTGAAGGTGAAAAGCATAAGAAAGCACGTGCGCAGCGCGAGGATATACTCTTAATCATTCCCTTTTGAATTTAAATACATCGGATTAAGATTTTTTTGTCAGCCTGAACGATTTTAGATTATGCGAATGCAACTGGGTTCCTGTGAACTGCATATAAGCATTGCACTCAGATTTTATCATTATGCGTCGAAATTAGCAGGGATGGTTCAAATGGCTCTGAGCACTATGGAACTTACATCTGTGGCCATCAGTCCTCTAGAACTTAGAACTACCTTAACCTAACTAACCTAAGGACATCACACACATCCATGCCCGAGGCAGGATTCGAACCTACGACCGTAGCAGTCGCGCTTTTCCGGACTGAGCGCCTAGAACCGCTCGGCCACCGTAACCGGTAAATTAGCATGGAGGTGTGATATCCATTGAATAATATTTGCATACTCGCTTTGGAGAAAATGGTTCAAATGACTCTGAGAACTATGGGACTTAACATCTATGGTCATCAGTCCCCTAGAACTTAGAACTACTTAAACCTAACTAACCTAAGGACATCACACAACACCCAGTCATCACGAGGCAGAGAAAATGACTGACCCGCCGGGAATCGAACCCGGGAACCCGGGCGCGGGAAGCGTGAACGCTACCGCACGACCACGAGCTGCGGACTCGCTTTGGAGAAATCACAGCCCAGTTTAGCGAACGGGATATATCGATGGCCGGCCGTGGTTCTAGGCGCTACAGTCTGGAACCGCGCGACCGCTACGGTCGCAGGTTCGAATCCTGCCTCGGGCATGGATGTGTGTGATGTCCTTAGGTTAGTTACGTTAAAGTAGTTATAAGTTCTAGGGGACTGATCACCTCAGAGGTTAAGTCCCATAGTGCTCAGAGCCATTTGACCCATTTGATATATCGATGGAAAATACAAATTGTAAATTTCGGTGACCACTGGCAAGGAGAGTGAATAGCGTACATTTCGATACCAGGGCATAAAGTCTCTCATTCCGTGTACTCAGCTGGACAGTAACTATGAATCGCATGGATGCGCGTGAAAAATAAACATAGATGTCGGCATTTGACAGAGGGAGTGTAGCTGGGCTGAAAGAACCTACTTGGGATAACTGGCGATTCGCTCGACATTTCAATAGCAGCGACTATGTTGGCAGGAATGGGTGAACCATGTCCAAATACAGCGTCAAGAAGGAAGAGCGAGGAACGATGAATCGTCAGGGAGGCACTCAGAGCCACGGATTCACGACTGTCATCAACCCAAGGTGCAATTGGTGCTTCAGTGACCATAAAGACCCTTAGCAGGCTACTCACAGAAAGGATGCTGATTCACGACGCCCCTTGAACAGACTACCACTGACCTCGGTACACTAACAAGCGCATTTGCAGAGATATCGATAACATTCAGCCTGTCATGTTATTGACTGGAGTAGAATTGTCTTCAGTGATGAGTCCTTCTTCGAATTGTGCCCCGATAATCAGCAAAGACGTGTCTACAGGCGTCCCGGGCAACAGTGGGATACCAACGTGACCGCCGCCCGCCATATGGCCCAATAACCAGAAGATGCGATTTCTTTTCATAACAGAACAACTTTGGTTGTTATTCACAGCACCCCTAAATCAGATCGGTACGTCGACGATGTTCTACACTTCGTTTTGTTGCCCTTCGTGGAAGCCATCCTGGGCCTACATTTCAGCAAGGTAATGCCCACCCGCACACGGCGAGAGTTTCAACTGCTTGTCTTCGGGCTTGTCAAGCCCTACGTTGGCCGGCAAGGTCGCTGGATCTCTCCCAAGATGAGAACATTTGGCGCAGTGCCCCTGAACTAGGTCGGGGTTTTCATGATCTAACGCTCTAGTTGGACAGAATTTGGCACAATACCCTTCACGAGAACATCCGAAAATGCAGTCAATCAATGGCAAGTCGAATAACTATCTGCATAAGGGCCATTGTTACTTACACTACTGGCCATTAAAATTGCTGCACCACGAAGATGACGTGTTACAGACGCGAAATTTAACCGACAGGAAGAAGATGCTGTGATATGCAAATGATTAGCTTTTCAGAGCATTCACACAAGGTTGGCGCCTGTGGTGGCACGTACAACGTGCTGACATGAGGACAGTTTCCAACCGATTTTTCATACACAAACAAAAGCTGACCGACGTTGCATGGTGAAATGTTGTTGTGATGCCTATCGCGATTGCGGTTTATCGCATCGCGACATTGCTGCTCGCGTTGGTTGAGATCCAATGACTGTTAGCAGAATATGGAATCGGTGTGTTCAGGAGGGTAATACGGAACGCCGAGCTGGATTCCAACGGCCTCATACCACTAGCAGTCGAGATGACAGGCATCTTATCCGCATGGCTGTAACGGATCGTGCAGCCGCGTCTCGATCCCTGAGTCAACAGATGGGGACGTTTGCAAGACAACAACCATCTGCGCGAACAGTTCGACGACGTTTCCAGCAGCATGGACTATCAGCTCGGAGACCACGGCTGCGGTTACCCTTGACGCTGCATCACAGACAGGAGCGCCTGCGATGATGTACTCAACGACGAACCTGGGTGTAAGAATGGCAAAACGTCATTTTTTCGGATGAATGCAGGTTCTGTTTACAGCATCATGATAGTCGCATCCGTGTTTGATGACATCGCGGTGAACGCACATTGGAAGCGTGTATTCGTCATCGTCGTACTGGCGTATCACCAGGCGTGATGGTATGGCGTGCCAGTGGCTACACGTCTCGGTCACCTCTTGTTCGCATTGACGGCACTTTGAACAGTGGACGTTATATTTCAGATGTGTTACGACCCGTGGCTCTACCCTTCATTCGATCCCTACGAAATCCTACATTTCAGCAGGATAATGCACGACCACATATTGCAGGTCCTATACGGGCCTTTCTGGATACAGAAAATGTTCGACTGCTGCCCTGGCGAGCACATTCTCCAGATCTCTCACCAACGGAAAACGTCTGGTCAATGGTGGCCGTCCGCAGCTCGTGGTCGTGTGGTAGCGTTCTCGCTTCCCACGCCCGGGGTCCCGGGTTCGATTCCCGGCGGGGTGAGGGATTTTCTCTGCCTCGTGATGACTGGATGTTGTGTGATGTCCTTAGGTTAGTTGGGTTTAAGTAGTTCTAAGTTCTAGGGGACTGATGACCATAGATGTTAAGTCCCATAGTGCCATTTGAACCATTTGAACCAATGGTGGACGAGCAACTGGCTCGTCACAAAATGGTTCAAATGGCTCTGAGCACTATGGGACTTGACTTCTGTCATCAGGCCCCTAAAACTTAAAACTACTTAAAACTAACTAACCTAAGGATATCACACACATCCATGCCCGAGGCAGGATTCGAACCCGCGACCGTAGCGGGGCTCGTCACAATACGCCAGTCACTACTCTGGATGAACTGTGGTATCGTGTTGAAGCTGCATGGGCAGCTGTACCTGCACACGCCATCCAAGCTCTGTTTGACTCAATGCCCAGGCGTATCAAGGCAAAAAAAAAAAAAAAAAAAAAAAAAAAAGGAAGGTTCAAATGTCTCTGAGCACTATGCGACATAACTTCTGAGGTCATCAGTCGCCTAGAACTTAGAACTAATTAAACCTAACTAACCTAAGGACATCACACATATCCATGCCCGAGGCAGGATTCGAACCTGCGACCGTAACGGTCGCTCGGCTCCAGACTATTACGGCCAGAGGTGGTTGTTGTGGGTACTGATTTCGCAGGATCTATGCACCCAAATTGCGTGAAAATGTAATCACATATCAGTTCTAGAATAATATATTTGTCCAACGAATACACTTTTATCATCTGCATTTCTTCTTGGTGTAGCAATTTTAATGGCCAGTAGTGTACTTACTCTATCTGTGAAGCTCTTTCTCTTCAGTAAGTCATCCAATTTTTCTGAAATTGGAATCATTTTTTGTCTGTAAATGTAAAATGTATCCAACGATTTCCATCTCATTCGAATAATTCCTTTGTTGTGCATCGATTTTTCTTTTTTCCTTTTTTTGTCTTAGAATGTACTGTATGTTGTTCTATTCTTCTCCTCTTTATTAACAGCTTGGAGCGTTAGCATCACTGCATGTGTCAAAAGGTAGCATTTTTTTGTGCTATGAAGTTTTATAATTGTGTGCCGTAGACTATTCTCGGGCGCCGTCTGTAATGATCACGTCGTCGACAGGAAACTAAACCCTAATCTTCGTTGGTGAGTGTTTCCTGGTACGAATTCTCGCTGCCTGTGACTGTATTGCTAGAAAGATTTGTGCAGCCGAGTTATAAGCTCACAGAAACTGGAGGACGCCACTTGCAACAGCTGTTATGAATGTGGCACGTTCAGTTCCTAAATTAAACTATTACAAAACACACTACTGTCCATTAAAATTGCACCAAGAAGAAATGCAGGTGATAGACGGGTATTCATTGGACAAATATATTATACTAGAACTGACATGTGATTTTCTTGCAATTTGGGTGCATAGATCCTGAGAAATCAGTACCCAGAATAACCACCTCTGGCCGTAATAATGGCCTTCATACGCCTAGGCATTGAGTCAAACAGAGCTTGGGTGGCGTGTACAGGTACAGCTGCCCATGCAGCTTGAGCACGATACCACAGTTCATCAAGAGTAGTGACTGGCGTATTGTGACGAGCCAGTTGCTCGGCCACCATTGACCAGACGTTTCCAGTTGGTGAGAGATGTGGAGAATGTGTTGTCAAGGACAGGGGTCGAACATTTTCTGTATCCAGAAAGGCCCGTACAGGACCTGCAACATGCGGTCGTGCATTATCCTGCTGAAATGTAGGGTTTCGCAGGGATCGAATGAAGTGTAAAGCCAAGGGTCGTAACACATCTGAAATGTAACGTCCACTGTTCAAAGTGCCGTAAATGCGAACAAGAGGTGACCGAGACGTGTAACCAATGGCACCCTATACCATCACGCCGGGTGATACGCCAGTATGGCGATGACGAATACACGCTTCCAATGTGTGTTCACCGCGATGCCACCATACACGGATGCGACCATCATGATGTTGTAAACAAAACCTGGATTCATCCGTAAAAACGACGTTTTGCCATTCGTGCACCCAGGTTCGTCGTTGAGAACACCATCGCAGACGCTCCTGTCTGTGATGCAGCGTCAAGGGTAACCGCAGCCATAGTCTCCGAGCTGATAGTCTATGCTGCTGCAATCGTCGTCGAACTGTTCGTGCAGACGGTTGTTGTCTTGCAAACATCCCCATCTGATGACTCAGGGATCGAGACGTGGCTACACGATCCGTTTCAGCCATGTGGATAAGGTGCCTGTCATCTCGACTGCTACTGATACGAGGCCGTTGGGATCCAGCACGGCCTTCCGTATTACCCTCCTGAACCCACCGATTCCATATTCTAACAGTCACTGGATCTCGACCAGCGCGAGCAGCAATGTCGCGATACGATAAACTGCAATCGCGACAGGCTACGATCAAAGTCGGAAACGTGATGGTACGCATTTCTCCTCCTTACACGAGGCATCCCATCAACGTTTCACCAGGCAACGCCGGTCAACTGCTGTTTGTGTATGAGAAATCGGTTGGAAACTTTCCTCATGTCAGCAGGTTGTAGGTGTCGCCACCGGCACCAAGCTTGTGTGAATGCTCTGAAAAGCTAATCATTTGCATATCACAGCAACTTCTTCCTGTCGGTTAAATTTCGCGTCTGTAGCATATCTTCGTGGTGTAGCAATTTTAATGGCCAGTAGTGTATGTCTACTGGGATTAGCAGAGTAACAGTAAACCTGAAACTTACACTTGTAAAGTGGTAGAGCTTGTAGCTGCTTTTATTACTAGTCGCTCCGGATGGCTACTCATAGATTTTTTTCCTTTGTTACTTTTCCCTTGGTTAATCGCCTGTAGTACGATGAAACGGTGATAGACGTATTGATCTGTTTATGCGCAATACGTAATATTTATTTATGTTCAGAGTCAATTGTTAATGTTGAGGTCACCAATAGTCCTACCTCTGCTGCTCTTGCTTGCTGTGGACAACAGCATCGCCCGCGAACAGCCACACTTTACCCACTAGATCACTTACGTGTATTGTAAACAGTGACTGCTCTCTAAGCGTCCCTTGCGGAAATCCCTGAATCTAATCACAGATCTGGTTCGATACGTAGTAAGCTGTGTATTGTTTCAGAAATCTATAGTGAGGAACGGTATCTGATGCCTTTATAAATCAACCTGGATGCCATCGTCAAGTGCTGTGTGGTTTTGTGGGTGAACAGAGGGAACTGAGCTACGCAAGAACTCCATTTGCAAAATCCCTGTTTATTTTTATAGAGAAGGCATTTGTTTTCGATGAATGTCGTAATCACTGAGCCAGAACATGTTCCCTAATTCTACAAAAGATTCAAGCCAGTGATGTAGGCCTGTACTCGTAAGTAGTGAGTGGTCGACGGCCATTCTTCAAAACGGTAGCAACTGGCGAAGTCAATATCGGCTGTGTTTGTCCGTTAGCTGTCCTTGGCTTTTGAGCCGTGAGCACGTTCGACTTCCGAGCACTTAGCCGCCAGGCGCAAGTCCATAAAGGAAGGCCGCCGGGGCCCTGCCCACAAGTAGGCCACTACGTCCCAAGCTGCTGGTCAAACATGTGGTTTTTATTTCAGGGCAATAGAATAAATTTATTTTTAATTCGCTTTACTAAGCACCGTCCTGGTATGGCATTGCCTTCCATCTGACCCAGACAGATAGTTCCAGCCGGATCTACAGTTTCGCGATAACTCCCAACCACGATGGAAGTCGGCATTTTCCACATTACCTACCATTCCCAGAGACGAAAGAAATGATAACAGACAGATAAGAATCCTAAGATTAGTCCAGGATCGAGCCCAAGAGCTTTGGATCCGTAGTGTTGCAATTTATCATTGACAGAGCGAACCTCACTAGTAAAAAGAGTCATCAACTGGGCGGTTTATCTGAATACTGCAGTGCTTTACTAGACACAGTCTTATAGCAGGTATTTGTAGTTATTGTATACACGGTGTTTTGCAATTACTGTTGCAGGCTCCTAGAAGCTGTAGGGGGACATAGTAGATAAAGTTCTGACAGGGAGCTCATGTCCGTAAAAGTGTTGTTTGGATGTAAAATAAGTTTGAAAACAGGAGCATTTTCACATCTCCCACATGCAGTGGCTGCAATAGCTCCGACCTGCGTGCTCTACAGCAGCCAATATCATGGGCATTGTTTCGAGTAGTCGCCATTGGGTTCTCTTCTACCCGACGAAGGACATCCTTTCCAAAATAAGACAGTGCAGGCCGTCCATTGAGCACCCGTCAACCCTCCAAGTGGCGAATGTACTAGTTTCTTGCAGCCGATCTTGTAGTCTGACGAATGCGGTATGTGACGTCAAACATACAACAGTGAATGACGACGGCGCCCTCTTCTCAGTGGGTGTGCTTACCGTGAAGCAGGAGATATAACTAACTGTTCTATAAATTAGCACTGAGCAAAAATAACCAATTATAAAAGTGAGTGGAAACGGTTTCTTCCTCTGGTATCAGTTGGAAAGTGGAGTCAGTTACGTAATGCGGTAGCTGTGTCTCACTGGTTTCAAGTTACAGACGTACACTGAGCCAAAGAAACTGGTACACCTGCCTAATATAGTGTATGGCCCCCGCGAACACGCCGAAGTGCCGCAACAAGACGTGGCATGGACTCGACTAATGTCTGAAGTAGTGTTGGAGGGAACTGACACCATGAATCCTGTACTGCTCCCCATAAAGTCGTAAGAGTACGAGGGGGTGGAGATCTCTTCTGAACAGCACGTTGCAAAGTAACCTACATATGCTCAATAATGTTCATGTCTGTGTAGTTTGGTAGCCATCGGAGGTGTTTAAACTCAGAAGAGTGTTCGTGGAGCCACACTGCAGCAATTCTGGACGTTTGGGGTGTTGCATTGTCCTGCTGGAATTGCACAAGTCTGTCGGAATGCACAATGGATGCAGTGATCAGACAGGATGCTTACGTACGTGTCACTTGTCAGAGTCGTATGTAGACGCCTCAGGGGTCCCATATCACTCCAATTGCACACGCCTCACGCCATTACGGAGCCTCCACAAGCTTGAAGAGTCCCCTGTTAACATGCAGGGTCCATGGATTCATGAGATTGTCTCCATACCCATAGATGTCCATCCCGTCGATACAATTTGAAACGAGACTCGTCCGACCAGGCAACATGTTTTTAGTCATCAACAGTCCAATGTCGGGTTTTGACGGGCCCAGGCGAGGCGTAAAGCTTGGTGTCGTACAGTCATCAAGGGTACACGAGTGGGCCTTCGGCACGCTGACACTTGTTAATGGCCCAGCATTGAAATCTGCAGCAATTTGCAGAAGGGTTCCACTTCTGTCACGTTGAACGATTCTCTTCAGTTACCGCTGGTCCCGTTGTTGTAGTATCTTTTCCCGGCCATAGCGATGTCGTAGATTTGATGTTTTATCGGATTCCTGGTATTCACGGTACACTCGTAAAATGGTCGTGCGGGAAAATCCCCACTTGATCGCTACCTCGATGTTGTGTCCCATCGCTCGTGCGTCGACTATAACACCACGTTTAGACTCATTTAAATCTTGATAATCTGCCATTGTAGCAGCAGTAATCGATCTAACACCTGCGCCAGACACTTGTTGTCATATAGGTGTTGCCGACCACAGCGCCGAATTCTGCCTGTTTACATATCTCTGTATTTGAATACACATGCCTATACCAGTTTCTTTGGTGCTTCAGTGAATGTGTGACTGTCAAGTTGTAGCTAGGGCCTATTGCCTGGCGTAGGCAGAACAATTGAGTTACAATATGGAGATGTTAAAACTTTGATTCTGTATAGATGTGCAGTATAAGCTGTTGAGGCAGTATTCTGTTGCTTTACTCCGACATATGAACTGACTTATAGTGGAACCCGCAATTTAACGTGAATTCCGAACCATTTTGCAACTTCCCATTGACAAACATGGTCAGATACGAAACAGAATAATTGTTATTAAGTATAATAACACAGGTCGGCCATATAAAAATTGTTTCAAATTTATTAAGTGATTTTTATAGTGTTTTCGACGCTGGTTTCGGAAAAAATAGTTAAATAATTCCATCACGTACAGTTATTTCGCAAACTGCTTGTCTAGTTTTAGCTTTTCTCTATATTTAAGCACTCTAGTGAGTTAGAATTATGGTTTTTATGATCTCAATAAACTGTTAATTAGCCATTTTTATACTAGATATACTTAAAATAAAGAGTAATTAGGGGAAACCAGCAGTATTTTCATGACAGTGCCTGTCTGTCACGCTGTCCTTCCCCCGCCATCACAAAGCAGTGAGCTTCTGCTGTTGTCCTTCAGTTCACAGTACCTCTTCACTCTGTGCTGTTCACGTGTTGTTGTTACTAGTGCTTTAAAGCAGTGACTGTTTTCTTGTGTTGTGAAATTGTTTTATGAACAATGGACAATGGCTACCAGAGGATGTATAAACTCGCCAGATTGCTTCTGCTACATTTGTGATAAGTAACTATACCGTTAAAAAGCAACAGAGAAACATTTCCGATTTTGAATAAAATGTTCTCGGGTTTCCAACCGCGTCAATTGCTTAAAACGACACGAGCTTTCGGCCAAGCACTCCTTGGCCATTGTCAAGTGGTATGACCACTTGACAATGGCCAAGGAGTGCTTGGCCGAAAGTTCGTGTAGTTTTAAGCAATTGACGCGGTTGAAAACCCGAGAACATTTTATTCAATGTTATCGCCTCGAGTCTCTGCATTCATACATTTCCGATTTTATTGAAAAAGTATATTTCGCCTATTTTGGTGTAAAGTTAGGCCATGAAGATAAACCTTGGGACCCACACAAAGTTTGCTCAGTGTGTGTTGAAGAACTGAGGCAATGGTTTCAACGTAAAAAGCAGTCCTCACATTTTGGTATACTAATGGTTTGGAGAGAGCCCAAAAGTGATAGTGATGACTGCTATGCCGGGCTGCTACGGTCGCAGGTTTGAATCCTGCCTCGGGCATGGATGTGTGTGATGTCCTTAGGTTAGTTAGGTTTAATTAGTTCTAAGTTCTAGGGGACTGATGACCACAGATGTTAAGTCCCATAGTGCTCGGAGCCATTTGAACCATTTTTTTGCTATGCTGGCCGTGGTGGCCGAGCGGTTCTAGGCGCTACAGTCAGGAACCGCGCGACCGCTACGGTCGCAGGTTCGATTCCTGCCTCGGGCATGGGTGTGTGTGATGCCCTTAGGTTAGTTAGGTTTAAGTAGATCTAAGTTCTAGAGGACTGATGACCTCAGAAGTTAAGTCCCATAGTGCTCAGAGCCATTTTTTGATGACTGCTATTTTTGTTCTTGCAAACTTACGAGGTTTGAATCTGAAAAAACAAAAAGGATATTTCTTACCCTAACATTCAGTCAGCCATTCGTCCCGTTCCTCATGGACCTGAAGCACTAATACCCTCTGCTCCACATTCTTTGAATGATATAGATGATCGCGGGCTATTGGCTCAGCAAAGTGATAGTGAAGAAGACAGAGACTGGTACGATCCTGGCACAACCGATCCCATTCCATTCTCACAATCTGAACTGACCGATTTAGTTAGAGACCTAGGTCTTTCTAAAGAATCGGCAGAGGTTTTAGGATCTAGATTGAAAGATAAACATATGTTGGCTCCGGGTACATCCTTTCCTTGATATCTTCCTTCTCTCAAGAAGGTGACCTGCTGTTTTTTTACAGTGATGTTTCTGGCCTTATGGCACGTTTCAAAATAAGATATGCTCCTGATGAGTGGATAGTTTTTATTGATTCTTAAAAAAGAATCCTTAAAGCAGTACATCTACAGAATGGTAATAAGTATGCTTCTATACCAGTTGGACACTCGGTTCACTTAATAGAATGTTACCAAAACCTTGAACTGGTTTTAAGCAAACTTTGCTATTCAGACCACAAATGGACACTATGAGGCGATTAGAAGTGATTTCAATGCTGCTTGGTCAACAAAGTGGCTATAAAAAGTTCCCTTGTTTTCTCTGTGAATGGTACAGTAGAGACAGAAAGCAACACTACATAACAAAAGCTTGGCCCTTGAGAAAAACCTTACAGGTTGGGGTTAAAAATGTTGAGAGGAAAATCCTTGTGGATCCCAGAAAGGTGTTACTTCCACCACTTCACATTAACTTGGGGCTGATGAAACAATTTGTTAAGGCATTGCCAAAAGAAGGGGAGTGTTTCAAATATCTTTGTGGATAGTTTCCTGGTTTATCCGAGGCAAAGGTAAAGGAAGGAATCTTTGTCGGTCCAGACATTAGAAAACTAATCACAGATCCCAACTTTGTGGACAAAATGGAAACAAAAGAAAAGGCAGCAAGGATATCTTTTAAATTAGTTGTTACCGGTTTCCTAGGAAACAAAAGAGATCCAAAGTACAAGACAATCGTCGCAGATATGCTCGACAACTTTAAGAAGCTGGGCTGTAACATGAGCATTAAAGTTCATTTTCTCCACTCACATCTTGACTACTTCTCTGCAAACTTCGATGATGTAAGTGAAGAGCAGGGCGAAAGATTCCACCAAGACATCAAAGAAATGGAAAGAAGGTATCAAGGAAGATGGAACGTCAACATGATAGCGGACTACTGCAGGATGATAAAAAGAGATGATCCTCAACGAGTCCACAGCCGGAAAAGCAATAAAAGAAGCTTCGACAGAAAGCAAAAGCGTTATTATAAGGACTTACGAGCTTAAAGAGAAATAGAAGTGTACTGGAAACGTAGTTTAGGACGTGATTTATAAATAAAATTTTTTAACGTTCGAGAAAATGTGATAAATAGCTTAAATTTTGTTATTATACCCAAAAATACTCCCTTTTTGTGAGGAAACCTGACGTGATAGAAATAAATGGATTGCATTTTAAAAATCATCGCTGAAAAGTACATTAAAGTCAGTTATCAAATTTCAAGCAACTTTCAAAAAATATTTTTTTGCAGACCTGTGTAATTAGAGTTATTTAATGTAGTATAACAAGTTCTTCTTTGTGGCAAAGGTTAACAGGTCTCTCAAGTTGCGTTTGGATGCAGAGGAAACACACAAAGACTAGACATATCGTGACACAACCAAGAATGGATTCTGATACACTACTGTGCATGAAATATATAGATCAAAACTGCATACTATGAGCCATGCAAACGAGATGAAGGGTAATTGTACGTAAAATTTAAGTTCTGACAGGTTCCCTTCCTACGGAATAGTTTCGTATAAACTTAGCACCGTGTTTCTCAAATTTCGCGCAAAATTCACCTTTAAAACGATTATCAACGTTGACAAAATAATTATCCATGACATTAAAACTGACAGAAAGTACTTAGAAGCAGCAGACATATATTGGATTGCTGCATAATTCCGTAGCGTTTTTTCGTACGCTCAAAACACTACAGGTACACATAGCAGAGACTTTAGTCATCAATAATGTATTCTCTTCATTATTTGCAACAGACTGCCAACGCTCAGGTAACTTTTCGATTCCTTGATTGTAAGAATCACGTGGTTCTGAGGCAAAGAACTCATCTTCGGAGCGCATTTTCATCCGGCAAGGAAGTTCCTTGAAGGCTTTTCGATAGAGAGCGGAAAACCTGAAAATCTCAGAGCACAAGGTCAGGTGAATAAGGTGGGTGCTGAATGACCTTCCAACACAACTCCTGCAGCGTTTTTTTTTCTTTTTTTTTCAGTCTAGCAGAATGCTGGCGGGAGATATTGTGGAGAAGCATCTCTCCACGCAGTCTTCTACATCTACATCTACATCTACATCTACATCCATACTCCGCAAGCCACCTGACGGTGTGTGGCGAAGGGTACCTTGAGTACCTCTATCGGTTCTCCCTTCTGCTCCAGTCTCGTATTGTTCGTGGAAAGAAGGATTGTCGGTATGCCTCTGTGTGGGCTCTAATCTCTCTGATTTTATCCTCATGGTCTCTTCGCGAGATATACGTAGGAGGGAGCAATATACTGCTTGACTCTTCGGTGAAGGTATGTTCTCGAAACTTTGACAAAAGCCCGTACCGAGCTACTGAGCGTCTCTCCTGCAGAGTCTTCCACTGGAGTTTATCTATCATCTCCGTAACGCTTTCGCGATTACTAAATGATCCTGTAACGAAGCGCGCTGCTCTCCGTTGGATCTTCTCTATATCTGGTCGTTGTTTTTGGACTGAGTCTGCAAGACGTCTCAGTTGTTGACAGTGTGAATGTCAGCAGTGGTGGTACATCTCGGGAAAGCAATTGGTAGTACACTACACTGCCACTGTTCCACCAGACGCATAATACGAGGCAAGTTTTTTAAGTAAGTACCGTTTTGAAATTAAAAAAAGACGTGCTAAGATATCTCAATAACTTTATTTTTACATGAAAGCCTGTACCTTAACCTACGCACTGACACCATGACAGTCTGATTCTTCCTTCTTTACGTTGTGTAGTGAGTGTTTAAGATGCCTCCGATAATCGTGAGTCCCGCCGACTGTGAAGTGCAGGCTGTTATAAGACTTCTTAGTGCTAAAGGCCTAAAAGCGATCGATATTCATGGTGAGATCTGTGCAGTTTACGGAGAAAACATTATGAGTGCTGGAATGGTAAGAAAGTGTGTGAGAGCATTTAAAGACGGCCGCACAAATGTGCATGATGAACAACGGAGTGGGTCGTCCTTCGGTCGTTGATGAAAGTTTGGTGCAGGAAGTGGACAATATGGTGAGAGAAAACAGACGCTTTACGATTTCCTCCTTGCGGGATGACTTTCCTAATGTTTCTCGTAGTGTTTTGTATGGCACTGTGACCGAGCACTTGAATTACCGAAAGTTGTGCGCAAGTTGGGTACCGAAAATGTTGACGGGTGTGCACAAAACCAAACGTTTAGAAAGTGCATTGACTTTCTTTGAGCGGTACCACAACTACGGTGATGATTTCTTAAGCCAAATTGTTACGGGCGATGGAACGTGGGTGGCTTACGTCATACCAGAATCAAAGCAACAGTCCATGGAAGTCGAGCAAGGGCATCGTTTTGCTGCAAGACATTGCCCGTCCGCATGTGGCGAATCAGACCAAAGATCTCATCACATCTTTCCGATGGGAAACGCTAGATCATCCTCCGTACAGCCCCGATCTTGTGCCCAGTGACTACCATCTGTTCCTGCACTTGAGCCGGCCGCGGTGGTCTAGCGGTTCTAGGCGCTCAGTCAGGAACCGCGCGACTGCTACGGTCGAAGGTTCGAATCCTGCCTCGGGCATGGATGTGTGTGATGTCCTTAGGTTAGTTAGGTTTAAGTGGTTCTAAATTCTAGGGGACTTATGACCACAGATGTTGAGTCCCATAGTGCTCAGAGCCATTTGAACCTGCACTTGAAGAAGCACCTGGGCGGTCAGCGTCTTCAAGACGATGACGAAGTCAAGACAGTGGTGATGCTGTGGCTAACAAGTCAGGCGGCAGACTTCTTTGAGGAGGGTATTCAAAAACTGGTACAACGTTATGACAAGTGCCTCAATATTGACGGAAATTATGTAGAAAAGTAGATTAAGGTACAGGCTTTCATGTAAAAATAAAATTATTGAGATATCTTAGCACGTCTTTTTTAAATTTCAAAACGGTACTTACTTAAAAAACACGCCTCGTATCATTTTTCGTGGATGCGCACAGGCCTTTGTACGGGTAGTTGCTACTTTATTTGGGCCTAACCATTCCTTTCTTACCCTTATGTTGGCATAAAGACACCATTTGTGGTCACTAGTAACGATACAGGTTAGGAATGGTCGGTGTTGTTCATGAGCCAGTTGATGACATCCGCTGAATTATGTGATTTTGGCTTAGAGCATGTGGTGCCCAGACACCCGATTTTTGAGCCTTTTCCATTGCATGCAAATGTCTCACGATGGTGTAAAGATCACAGAGCATCACATATGCCAGTTCTTGAGTACAATGACAC
Source organism: Schistocerca serialis cubense (assembly GCF_023864345.2). Classification (NCBI taxonomy): domain Eukaryota; kingdom Metazoa; phylum Arthropoda; class Insecta; order Orthoptera; family Acrididae; genus Schistocerca; species Schistocerca serialis. The sequence continues at coordinate 837,788,037 of NC_064640.1, forward strand.
GGATCATTGTCGATTAATGCGTTTAAACGATCTACATAAAACCCCCAATGTCTTCCTCAACGTGAAGAGAGTCACTAATGTCAAAATGAGTTTCCTTAGAACAAGAAAACCATTTTCTTTCCGTGATCTGTCCAATGGCATTATCCCCATGCACGGCGCACATTTTCGGGCTACCTCAGCTACTGTCACCCGTTTATTGAACTCTAACAGAAGAATATGTGGGAAATGTTCCAATTTGTCCCCCTGGCACTCCATTTTCTAGCGTCCACAGGTCCACTGACTATCTGCAAATGACAAAGAACTACAAAGAAAAATGACAATCGACAAATAAACTCATAGCAATAGGGATACCAACATACAAAACAAAAATTTTACGAACTTGAGCACCTAACTAACATAAAATCTAATGCACCGAATATGAGGCATGGTATTGTGAGCGTGTGGGTTTTATTTTGTCAAGATGCGCAATGGATTGATCCAACAAGTACTCTTTGGCTCCTGCAAGAAACAATTCCCACCTCACAATACTACAGAAGTCAGACAGACGCTCCTAATGTACCAAAAAGAACTGCTTGAAAAACATTCAGCAACAAATATCTTCTGGAGTCGTCCGCTGTAAGGAAAAGAAACAAAAATATTCTATATATTCTTACGTAACTAGTGGGATACTTGGGTATGGAGTATTGCTAGTTAGTGTAAGAAAAACATTAAACGAACGAAATATGTTATTTATTACAAAAAATATTCTGAGAAATCAAGTGAAACTTTTTCTTATAAAATAATAATAAATTTCCGCGTTCTTCTCGGAACAGTACAGTAGATTGCCGCTTATGGATAGGAATACTATTATTTTACAAAAGTATTGAAAGGTTCTCTTTTCCCTTTTATTTAAGAATGTTATTTACTCGGCAGAATGGCTGAGAGCCGCGCCTACACAACTTGAATAACTTTTATAGGTACAGTCAAGGCTGTCGCGTGAGAAACGTAATGGAGTGTACTGTTATGCCCGCATCTCGTGGTCGTGCGGTAGCGTTCTCGCTTCCCACGCCCGGGTTCCCGGGTTCGATTCCCGGCGGGGTCAGGGATTTTCTCTGCCTCGTGATGGCTGGGTGTTGTGTGCTGTTCTTAGGTTAGTTAGGTTTAAGTGTTCTAAGTTCTAGGGGACTTGTGACCACAGCAGTTGAGTCCCATAGTGCTCAGAGCCATTTGAACCATTTGTACTGTTATGGAGGACAGATGGGGCTCACATACGTTGTAGCGCACAATACCGTGAGCTGCAATGACTGCTGCCTGCGTCGCACGCTGCTGACAAATAACACAATAATCTCTTTCTATCTGGATTGACCTTTGCCAATCAAACCCTCCCTATGCCTTGATGAAGTCAAGGACTCCTATTCGCCCCTAGTCAAACTATTGGCGTGGTACACCAGTCAGATAACCAGTCCACCGCGATGCCACTCAATACTCGCTCGCAGGCGTTCAACTAGTACTCTGCCCGAGTTCACACCACACAATAAGTGTGGTGGCCAACACAGTGAACAACATTTAATCAAGAGCGACTCAATATAGGGTGTCAGTCCCAGTCGCTAATGACAGAGATGCTCTCCCAGTGAAGTACTGAGGAGAGACTTTGTTCCTTGCTCTTTGTGTGCATGTATGAGCGAACTCGCTCTCGTTACGTGTTCCCGCTCCAAGAGCGACAACTGAATGGCCCCTTTTCCTGGAAAGGTTGCAAGGGTATATCGTTCGCTGCCTTCCCTCACTCCTCTGACTCTTTGCATCAGAAACATTCCGCCAATCAGCGTTGCTCTTTTAAACGGAAGAATGACGTTTCGTTTAAGTCGACCAATGCGGAAATCTGTAGCATCTCCGTTAGGTGTATACCGTCCTCCTGTAAGAACTCTGTAACTACGCAGTCGGTCCGTGAAAAAATGCGTCTTCTGGGTGCTCCCACACAATGTAGCAGAATTTACTTTTAAGACGAACACGGGGGCGTTATCTCTTCGCTCTTGCAAAAGCTGTCTTCTCTCTGGACGTTCGCTTTGGCCGAAGTAGGTATGTTGTTGAGCAAGCCCTCTGAAAGGACGGTCTTCCCAGTGGGCTGGTTTCCTCTTTAGAACTAAAATTCCTGTGGCCGTCATGTTGTGTACACCAGCCTCGACTCTCTTCAAACTCGGTGCGCGCTTGCGATTTACTTATTAGATTTGCATATTACTTACGTGAATTCATACAAAACTAACTCTTCCTTATCGAGTTTGGGTTCGAATGAAGTGTCTTGATGTGCAGAATACGATTGTGAGGACGGAATATGTAAGAAATGAAGGTCAGGAGACCACGCCACCTTACAGTATGTCAGACAGACCACCAGAAAAATTAAAATCGGAGTCAAAGAAAATACAGAAATTTCGGCAGGAGATACGTATCTGAAAAAAAATCTAATTTAACTTATCACCTAATCAAGGAAAGGCGCAAAGTCACAAGCATAAATAGTAACACTACCAATTAAAAGAAATGGACGCCCTTATGGACATTCCTGAATAACATGAAAATTGTTATTGTGCACACAATAAAAAGAATGGCGATGTGAATGAACAGAGAAATCTGAAAAAAAACGAGTTTCTAAACGCGTTTCAAAATACTTATAATGTGTTTCGATTCCTCGTGATTAGCATCTGTTACGGTGTGCCAGACCGTGTGCATTGCACTATACCTACCTGCAGATTACATGACGCTTGCGTGAACAGCTGCATCGGCGTGCCATCCAGCTCCGACTTCCCATGTTGCTTATTTCCTCTCTCATTTACCCTGAGCGTCGTCTGCTAGGCATTAAATGTAGTGAGTATTGTGTTAATTTTAACGTATAGGCCAAAGAATTTCATGTCCACATTATTTTTAAACTTTATATTACTCCATCACTTCAATTTTTAGGGTTTATCTGTACCAAACTGCTACACTACTGGCCATTAAAATTGATACACCAAGAAGAAATGCAGATGATAAACGGGTATTCGTTGGACAAATATATTATACTAGAACTGACATGTGATTACATTTTCACGCAATTTGGGTCCAAAAATCCTGAGAAATCAGTACCCAGAACAACCACTTCTGGCCATAATAACGGCCTTGATACGCCTGGGCATTGAGTCAAACAGAGCTCGGATGGCGTGTACAGGTACAGTTGCCCATGCAGCTTCAACACGATACCACAGTTCATCAAGAGTAGTGACTGGCGTATTGTGACGAGTCAGTTGTTCGGCCACCATTAACCAGACTTTTTCAATTGGTGAGAGATCTGGAGAATGTGCTGGCCAGGGTAGCAGTCGAACATTTTCTGTATCCACAAAGGCCCGCACAGGAACTGCAACATGCGGTCGTGCATTATCCTGCTGAAATGTAGGGTTTCGCAGGGATCGGATGAAGGGTAGAGCCACGGGTCGTAACACATCTGAAATGTAACGTCCACTGTTCAAAGTGCCGTCAATGCGAATAAGAGGTGATCGAGACGTGTAACCAATGACACACCATAGCATCACGCCGGGTGATACGCCAGTATGGCGATGACGAATACACGCTTCCAATGTGTGTTCACCGCAATGTCGCCAAGCACGGATGCGACCATCATGATGCTGTAAACAGAACCTGGATTCATCCGAAAAAACGACGTTTTGCCATTCGTGCACCCAGGTTCGTCATTGAGTACACCATCGCAGGCGATCCTGTCTGTGATGCCGCGTCAAGGGTAACCGAAGCCATGGTCTCCGAGCTGATAGTCCACGCTGCTGCAAACGTCTTCGAACTGTTCGTGCAGATGGTTGTTGTCTTGCAAACGTCCCTATCTGTTGACTCAGGGATCGAGACGTGGCTGCGCGATCCGTTACAGCCATGCGGATAAAATGCCTGTCATCTCGACTGCTAGTGATACGAGGCCGTTGGGATCCAGCATGGCGTTCCGTATTACCCTCCTGAACACACCGATTCCATGTTCTACTAACAGTCATTGGATCTCGACCAACGCGAGCAGCAATGTCGCGATACGATAAACCACAATCCGACCTTTATCAATGTCGGAAACGTGATGGAACGCATTTCTCCTCCTTACACGAGGCATCACAACAACGTTTCACCAGGCACCGCCGGTCAACTGCTGTTTGTGTATGAGAAATCGGTTGGAAACTTTCCTCATGTCAGCACGTTGTAGGCGTCGCCACCGGCGCCATCCTTGTGTGAATGCTCTGAAAAGCTAATCATTTGCATATCACAGCAACTTCTTCCTGTCGGTTAAATTTCGCGTCTATAGCACGTCATCTTCGTGGTGTAGCAATTTTAATGGCCAGTAGTGTATTTAAGCAGTTTTCCCTCTCTTCTGTTGGTTGCCTTGCTTATAACTGGAATAGCTTCTTCGATTCAACAAACCCTTTCAAGGTCATGCGTTCCACCTCGCCTTCTGCATGCACCTACCTTCCTAACTCGCATCCTACAAAACTTGTCCACTTCCTTCAACATCTTTCCTACTGGGAGCACCCAACACATTAACTGCAAAACGCAGCCCTGCCACCCAATGTCCTACCCACTGATCACTAATCCAGGTAACACGTTTCGCAGCTATATCCATATCCCACCTTCCATGCATCCTTCACGCCTTATCCACCATCTTGCACCGGAACTTCAATCAATTCCCCAGCCAACGGTGAAATGCGCTCCAAGACAATTTCCTTTTTTCTAGTCCTGGTATCAATGGTCCAGCTCATCACCACTATACCATGACAGAATTCACATGATCATTAATGGTTATATTTCAGCAGTGCTATAAATTCATCTAAAAAGTTTTAAAAGTCATAAAAAATGTCCACGAATGTTTTTAAAAATCTTTAATTATTTCATGTCTTTTTGATTCCATTACATATGTACTATCATTGGCTGAATGCGGTTTCATCCGCTGCCAGAGCACCCTTCCGTGACGAATATAAATTTTCAAAATTTCGATTCCATCTGTGTGAATGGTGCACTCCAGCAGTCAATGGGGGCTTCTATTGTGTAAGGTCTTTTACATTTGTCAGCATATATTTACATTTGACTAACTGAATACAAATTTTCTTATGAACAGTTATTACGCATCGTTATTTATAATTATGTTGTCCTTTGTAAGTCTTTGTAGTGGTTGTTTTTGGTCCTAGTTAATGTTGATGAGTTTCAGTAGCTCTTGAAACAAGAAAATCACTGACGATGAGAAAGGACAGCGACGATTACATAGGGTGAACCAAACTGTACCCTATAAATCCTGTTTCCGGTGCCTTATTACAGAGTAACTACATTTCGTTTGACTTTTTACCCCCGCTTATCTTTGTTTCTGTACTCTAGTTAAAATATCTGTGCTGTAGTTCAAATATCGGCAGTAAGTGCTGTGTGTGTTGTTTGTAAATCGTGTTTCAGAGGTACCAGATCTTGGTCTGTTGCTGCTCGGCTCTTTTCATGCACTAGTCAGAGCGCCAAACTCCTTAAGACAATCGTCTAACTGATCATTACTCAGCATACAACAACGACGAACCTCGATCGACGGAAGAATTCCTATGACCACAATGTGAGATACGTGACCGCCTAACATCATGAGGTCATCTTGTGACAAATGTCAAATCGGCATGAAGTGTGCAACATGCATGGATATGCAAAGGATTAGCATTTAAGAGCAACCGAAAAAGGAAGGTGGCAGTAATGCCATCAGCTTTCTGTATACAAGGAAACATTATGCAGCAGGTTTCACATTCTTAATTCGCATTAGAATGTTGGCTATTTGTGAAAGATGTTGTGACTGGGGAATTGTGCACATATGAAGAAAAAATTCCCATCTAGACAGGTGACTTGTCACAAGCTGGACTACTGTCTGTCATTGTTTGATACCAGGCCTGAAGCTTGGAGTTACTTCTCAGGCCACAGTCCACAAGATAAGGGTTTGGGATGGACTGGCTGGTGGCTCTGGACAATGGTGACGCCAAAGTTGGAGAACAGATCTGAGATCAGAATCCTCAGATGCCAATGTCGATGAGGCTAAGGATTGTGGTTAACCAGCTGGCTGTTGTGGAGGACAGCACAGGCAGAGTGGCCCTGGATTGCTAACTGGGTTGAGATTGGAGTCGACAGCTGGACTGCTTCTTGGACCCGCTGCTGAATCTGACTGGTTCAACCGAACTGGTCGGCTGTGGCCATGTGTTGTCATAAATATTGTGGGGGCAGGCGGATATGACTTGGTCTACTTGCTGTCACGTGACCTAGCAGACGCAAGAAGTAGTGTAATTGTTACACCTCCTAATGGCGATCATTTTTCCGCCTGTTGACATCACGGCGCGACTGGTCGCAGCGGCGGCTGCCGTAAATTCCTGTGACAACAACCCATTGCTGATGTTGTCCTTGGCTGTTGTCTTTTGTCTCAATGATGTGGGCCGGCAGGCCCCTGTTGTTGCTGAAGCCATCTAGGACTTGGGCTGGTTTCTGCCGACGTAGTGACGGTAGCCCCGCGGATCAGCAACCAGCAGAAACGGTCTGTTTGCCGGCTGTCTACGTATCTGGTTCAAAATGGTTGAAATGGCTCTAAGCGCTATGGGACTTAACATCTGAGGTCATCAGTCCCCTAGACTTAGAACTACACAACTGGCCATTGAAACTGCTACACCAAGAAAATGACGTGGTACAGACGTGAAATTTAACCGACAGGAAGAAGTTGCTGTGATATGCAAATGGTTAGCTTTTCAGAGCATTCACACAAGGTTGGCGCCGGCGGCGACACCTACAACGTGCTGACATGAGGAAGTTTCCAACCGATTTCTCATACACAAACAGCAGATGACGGGCATTGCCTGGTGAAACGTAGTTGTGATGCTCGCGTAAGGAGGAGAAATGCGTACCATCACGTTTCCGAGTTTGATAAAGGTCGGATTGTAGCCTATCGTGATTGCGGTTGGTCGAGGTCCAATGACTGTTAGCAGAATATGGAATCGGTGGGTTCAGGAAGGTAATACGGAACCCGGTGCTGGATCCCAACAGCCTCGCGTCACTAGCAGTCGAGATGACAGGCATCTTATCCACATGGGTGTAACGGATCGTTCAGCCACGTCCCTGAGACAACAACCATCTGCACGGACAGTTCGACGACGTTTCCAGCAGCGTGGACAATCAGCTCGGAGACCATGGCTGCGGTTACCCTTGACGCTGCATCACAGACAGGAGCGCCTGCGATGGTGTACTCAACGACGAACCTGGGTGCACGAATAGCAAAACATCAGTTTGATGAATCCAGGTTCTGTTTACAGCATCATCATGGTCGCACCCGTGTTTGGCGACATCGCGGTGAACGCACATAGGAAGCATGTATTCGTCATCGCCATACTGGCGTATCACCCGGCGTGATGGTATGGGGTGCCATTGGTTTACGCGCCTCGGTCACCTCTTGTTTGCATTGACGGCACTTTGAACAGTGGACGTTACATTTCAGATGTGTTACGACCCGTGCCTCTACCCTTCATTCGATGCCTGCGAAACCCTACATTTCAGCAGGATAATGCACGACCGCATGTTGCAGGTCCTGTACGGGCCTTTCTGGATACAGAAAATGTTCAACTGCTGCCCTGGCCAGCACATTCTCCAGATCTCTCACCAACTGAAAACGTCTGGTCAATGGTGGCCGAGCAACTGGCTCGTCACAATACACCAGTCACTACTCTTGATGAACTGTGGTATTGTGTTGAAGCTGCATGGGCAGTTGTACCTGTACACTCCATCCAAGCTCTGTTTGACTCAATGCCCAGGCGTAACCAGGCCGTTATTACGGCCAGAGGTGGTTGTTCTGGGTACTGATTTCTCAGGATCTATGCATCCAAATTGCGTGAAAATGTAATCACATGTCAGTTCTTGTATAATATATTTGTCCAATGAATACCCATTTATCATCTGCATTTCTTCTTGGTGTAGTAATTTTAATGGCCAGTAGTGTACTTAAACCTAACTAACCTAAGAACATCACACACATCCATGCCTGAGGCAGGATTCGAGCCTGCGACCGTAACAGCAGCGCGGTTCTGGACTGAAGAGCCTAGAACCGCTCGGTCACTGCGGCCGGCTCTACGTATCTAGATACAGCAAGAAAATCGTGCATGTCTCATATAAGAGGAAGAAAGGTCTACCAACACATGTCAGAATCGACAGATACAGGGTCGAAGCCGATCGAGACTTCGATTAATGGTTCCGCGACATTGCTGCTGGTGTTGGTCGAGATCCCAGGACTGTCATGCGAATATGGAATCTATGGGTTCAGCAGGGTCGTTCTCGATGCGGTGCTGGATATCAGTGGCCCCACCTGACTAGCACCCAAGAGGACGTCTTTGCTCGAACGTGTAGCATCAAAAATCAGTTAATTTAAGCAAGTCTTCCACTCAATATTTCAATACAATTTGGTCCCTTTCAGCGTATGCTGATACATTTGATCCATACTTCGCAATTCTACATAACCAGTCAGTCGACAAAGATCCATAAAGCAGCACTCCGTCTTCAGGCCACAAGTGGCCCATCGCGACCATCCGACCGCCGTGTCATCCTCAGTTGAGGATGCGGATAGGAGGGGCTTGTGGTCAGCACACCGCTCTCCCAGTCGTTATGATGGTTTTCTTTGACCGGAGCCGCTACTATTCAGTCGAGTATCTCCTCAGTTGGCATCACGAGGCTGAGTGCACCCCGAAAAGTGGCAACAGCGCACGGCGGCTGGATGGTTACCCATCCAAGTGCCGGCCACGCCCGACAGCGCTTAACTTCGGTGATCTCACGGGAACCGGTGTATCCACTGTAGCAAGGCCGTTGCCTCACAATGATCTGTACCTAAGAACTAATTAGCTGCACAGGTCACGCCACTGACCAAGAAAGGAAACAGAATTCATCTTCTGAATAACATATCCATGTAACTATATTCTTTCGCTGTAGGATTTTGAAACATGCTGATCACTATGCAACACCTCGAAAAAAAAATCTATTGACACATATTCAGCAAGGATGCACACAAAGTAATGAGTGTTGTCGACAGGGTTTCTCAAATTAATTCCATAATACTAGATTTCCAGAAGGCTATAAACACCGTTCCTCAGAATAAGGTTCTAATCAAATTCCGTGCCTATGGCGTATCGTCTCAGATGTGCGATTGTATTCTTGGTTTCCTGTCAGAAAGGTCACAGTTCATGGTAGCTGACCAAAAGTCATTGAGTAAAACGAATTTGATATCTGGCGTTCTCCAAGGAAGTGTTATAGGCCCTTTGCTGTTCCTAATCTGTATGAACGATTTAGGAGACAGTCTGAGAAGCGCTATTAGATTGTTTGCAGATGATGCTGTCGTCTGCCGTGTAGTAAAGTCATTAGAAGATGAAAACTAGTTTGAAAATAATTTAGACAAGATAACTGCATAATACGAAAATTGGCAATTGACTCTAATCAATACAAAGAGTAAAGTCAACCAAATGAGTACTAAAAGGAAACTGTTAAATTTCGGTTACACTGTAAATCACTCACATCGAAAGGCTATCAGTTCAACAAAATACCTAGTGATTCCAATCACGAGAAACTTATGTAGGAACGATTGCAAGGATACTGTTGTGGGGAAGGCGAAAAAAGGACTGGCTTTTATTCGCGGAACACTAAGAAGCTGCAACAGAACTGCTAAAGAGACTGTCTACACTACGCTTGTCCGTCCTGGAATACTGCTGCGCGGTACGGGTTCTTTACCAGATAATTTTGGGCCGGCAGTCATTAAAACAAAGGCTTTTTCGTTGCGGCGACATCTTTTCTTAAAATTTCAATCACCAACCCTTTCCTCTGAGTGTTAAAATATTTTGTTCACGCCCACTTACACAGAGAGAAAAGATAACCACAATTAAATATGAGATTTGTCGAGAGTGGAACATAAGAGAAACAGTCTGAAGGTAGTTCGATTAAGCCATTACGAAGGCCTTAACTGTGACTGTAGATGTAGATCGTGTTGTCACGTTACGTGCTGCGAACAAGGCCCCACAATCGCGTTAATAGTCTATTGTGAACGCCGGACAATTATTTAAAAGGCACATCGGCGGATATTCTGTTGGCAAACTTAAGCGCCTATGATTGTAACACACAGTCATTTGTGTTATGTCACAATCATGTATTTAACACAAGATGGCAATTCAGTTTATGAACGGAGAGCATCCAGTCACTGATTGCCTATTTCTTATGTACTACGAGAAATTTACAGTAACAGTTTGTTCGCAATTACATGCAGCTTATTACGTTAGCATGAGTGCGAACTGTAGCATTACGTCGTATAATGCGTCAATTTATTTAAAGTGAAAGGTATTTAGCATCTCAATATTTTTCTGGTATCTGGTACACAATGTTATTACAGTTTCGTGTCATATGCAGTATGCAGATGTAATGAACAGCCCCTACTACTTTTCAGCACCACAAAATGAAACGTTTCGAGCCACATGTCGACCGCTGCTGTCACAAATAGCAGCTACTGTCAAAAAAGTAGAAAAAAAAGTAAATTCAGTGATGTACCCTTCTGAAAATCTAAGTTCTACGACTGAAATTAACTAATATAAAACATCTAAACATATCTACGTACCTGTGAAAGATAATGTTGGTTCTTTTCCAAATTTATTCTTCAGTTAAACGCTGCACAACTTTTCCCCTTATTTTCTCACGTACACTGTAACAAGCGAGTTAAGACTAGCAAGTACCATATGTATGCACCAACAAATATATAATGTTAGCTGTGTTTCCTTACAAGCCACATTACACTACAGCTTAGTAGAGTCTTACCATCACAATGGTGTCCAGTCGAAGGTTGAAAATACCGTGCGCTTGCAACGCCCCCTCAGAGTCTAGTTATTTTTACAAGGTCTTTGACCGTGAGTCAGGAAATTCCCTTGTTTGCAGCAAGACAAGTGTCCACGCCCAGTCTGGAGCACCACGGACTGCCAATAAGGTGATCATTTTTGCATCAGAGACAGGCGCAACAATAGTTGTGCTCTCAGCGACACCACTGGTCGCAGGAGTGTAACCACATCGTCTCTCATATGAGTTTTCTTTTTGCATAAAGCAGCATGATGGATGTATCCGTGTTTGTAGGCTAGGAAGGAAATTACCGTAGCCATATCGCATTCGTCACCATAAAGCAGGTTCAGCACGCGGAGTTGTGGTACGTGGTGTCATTGGGAACAAGGCACGATCAAAAATGGCTCTAAGCACTATGGGACTTAACATCTGAGGTCATCAGTCCCCTAGACCTAGAACTACCTAAACCTAACTAACCTAAGGACATCACACACATCCATGCCCGAGGCAGGATTCGAACCTGCGACCGTAGCAGCAGCACGGTTCCGGCCTGAAGTGCCTAAAACCGCTCGGTCACATCGGCCGGCAAGGCACGATCGGTTCTGCTTTGCATTGCTGGCCCATTGAAAGGCATCTGTTCTTGAAATGCCGAGGGACTGGCACAGCACACTCACTACCCACTAGAATTGATGAATTCTGACATAGATTTGAAGCAGCGTGGGCTGAAGTACCCGTATCTGTCATCCAAGCTCACTTCCAGTATATGCTGGCAGGGGTGGCAAATTCCACACCATGACACCAACCAAAGATCTGAAAATTTATTCAGGTATTCTCCTTTGTGTATTATATATGCTCAACAAGTGAAATTCTTTTATTTGCTGTTCTTCCTGGTGTAGCCAGCAGTGTATTTTCAGGACACGTACGTTCGTATGCAAATTCCAAGATGAGATGCCACCGAGACACAAGTACCGCATTACACGAATGACTCCAAGAAAGGTGCACACCACTCACCTGATCCCAGGAGACGAGACTGTCTCCAGTCATTAACACATATACTGTTAGTTGGTATTAACGGTATTTATCTCTCGTCTCTATTAGCTTTTTTATCTTTTACGATGAAGAATTATGTTGCTGCATAAATTCGTAGCGTTTTTGTTTTACATCTTGGTAATCCAGTTGTTATGAGTTTATTTATCGATTGCTATTTTTCACTGTTGCTATTCGATTTACATATTGTCAGTTCGACACTTGGAGACAGAGAGTGGAGTTGTGGATGCTAGAAAATAGAATGCCAAGTGGCGAAATCGGAACTCTTCCGGCACATTCTTCTGTTCGAGTTCAGTATAGTGATGACAGCAGCGGAGGCAGCCAGAAACATTTGCGCAGTGTATAGGGATAATGCCACTGGTCAGAGCACGGGAAGAAAATGGTTTTATCTTTTCAAGGAGGATTATTTTGACATTAGTGACCCTCCACGTTCAGGAAGACCTTCGGCGTTTGATAAAGATCATTTAAACGGATCAACCTACAATGATCCACGACAGTGTACTCGAGAATGGGTAAGTGTGATGAACTGTCACCATTCCACCATTGTTAGACCTTTTTATGTAACGGGAAAGCGTAAAAAGTCAGGTGTGTGGGTACCACATGCTCTAACAATCAACCCCTTGAGTTCGAGATCGCTAGTATTGTGTTAAAAATTATGACAGGAAAGGTATTAGCTGCTAATGACTCACCATGTACATCAGGAGGGCGACAGAAAATGAGTGTCCATGAGGGTCAAGAGATCAACCCTCAATGGGATGTGTCACTTCACAAAAATAGACATCTTCGACGTTTAAGAAGTGTTCAAAACAAATGATTAACTTGCACCACGAACACCGAATGAAGAAAGGCACGCCACAGCGATCACAAAGGTTCGCACAATCAAGATCGAAGGCGAACGCCTTGGGAGCTATAAACCGTGCAGGACGTTCAGCTAGGTATCCAGTCTTAAAGAATGCATATATAATCATATTGGTGTAACGGACTGATGAGAACTGGTTGAATGTGATGGCATGAAACCATATGGAAGCAGTCTGTCTTGTAACTCGTCGTAAAACTGGTAATCTCTTAAGGCGTAGCTGCAGATGGTGTCATAAAATTTTTTATATACCCGAAGGAAACAAACATCCAGAAGCTGAATTTCTGTAGTGGTTCCAGGTGGTATGAATTACTACATCACAACTTTCCGGAGGGATAGTTTGCTATAGAGGACTATGATGTTTATGCGCTGACGAGGGATCAAGTAAAAGCAAGTTATTTTGACCAGCTATTGGCCAAAAGCAGTGCGCAAATCATGTTTGTAGTTCCCTTACGCCCGTTTTCCCACTCTTGCTTGCTCTGGCGTGAATATTCCTAAGTGCCTTTGCAATATCACGCACACAAGAAAGAATCGTAGGGGGCAGAGCACCTCCAACTTGTTGCAACGCAGTAAATAATTTTCCAGCAAATTTACCATCGAGGTTAACAGTCGGCATAATAGCATACGACCGAGCGGTTCTAGGCGCTACAGTCTGGAGCCGCGCGATCACTACGGTCGCAGGTTCGAATCCTGCCTCGGGCATGGATGTGTGTGATGTGCTTAGGTTAGTTAGGTTTAAGTAGTTCTAAGTTCTAGGGGACTGATGACCTCAGAAGTTAAGTCCCATAGTGCACAGAGCCATTTGAACCATTTTTGAATAGCATACGACTGCGTTAAGGTATTGATGTTGATTGATCTCGATAAATTCTCTTGGTCCCTCTAATATCTAGGGTTCCTTTCATATCGATTTCCTCTTCAAATCCCGATTGGTCAGAGTTGAAAACAAATTCCTTACTGAACAATGGGATAAGATTGTTTATCTCATCTACAAATATGCGGCCGCGCGGGGTAGACGCGTGGTCTTTGGGCGTCTTGTCACGGTTCGTGTGGCTCGCCCCGTCGGAGGTTCGAGTCCTCACACGGGCATGGGTGTGTGTGTTGTCCTTAGCGTAGTTAGATCAAGTAGTGTGTAAGCTTATGGACCGATGATCTCAACAGTTTGGTCCCATAAGACCTTACCACAAATTTCCAAACAAATATTCGGGCCGAATCCGCAGCTTACTGTGCATCGCCAAGTTGACACTTTGTTTAAAATTTCGTTATCTCACGTCTTCCAGTTCTGTAGCACTGCTTGAAGTTATACAGACATCCAATGCTTGCGTTGAAATCACTCTAATCTATGTCGCGAGGATTTGATGTGCATTACGTAGTAGCTCACTATCATGCACATCCTGTAAATTGTATCGGCCACCCTTGAAACGCGCAGACCCCAGTTTTTGTAACAAGTGTGCCTTGTCCTCTCTTGAATATCCGTAGTTTTGCTTATGCACTACGTGGTCATGTAACTGTGGACTTATTCGATTTCTGTGCATATTTTTTTTATTATGATGCGGATGATCTCCCATGTACGTAAATTATTTGTAGTACCCGCTTCTTGGAGAACGATTGTCGTTTACTGCGTTTCACTGGAGACGGGACCTATGGCTCCCTGTCCGAGGAGGACGATGAACTACATAGCACAACATATGTTTCAATATCACGTCCACTTATTGTGCACGCATCATCATCATTTTACTTCTCATGTACATTGTCCGCAGAGTCGAGCGCATACGACGCCACACATTCCACTTCCCCGTCTTGCAGAAAACTAGTATTTGATCTGCTACTTACATCTCACTTTGAGAAATTCTTTTCCGACAAAATGTCTTTTGTATCGCGCCTGGGAGGCGGCGCGCGGGTAGGAACAGGAAAAGGTAATACAAGTCGGTACTGCAAGAACGTGGTTTACTGGTGCAAAAACAGGGTGATAAAATGACTGTATAACTTTGTACGTAGGTGCGATGCTGAAGCGAAATGACCTGGCTGGCTGCACCTGATCAAATGAGGTGACGCAGCCGCGGAGTTCGTAGACCTCGACATCACCGGCTAGAGGGCATTGTCGTCTGTGTCTCTCGAAGTGCCAACTTAACAAACTATTCCGTGGCATCGTTGCTATCGACACCACAATGTCAACTTCGGCAACTGTTGTAGATATAAAGCGATGTTTGCTCTGTTTATCGTTGCCATTGCTCTGCTTTGTCTGAACACCACTAGGACTGTAGCACTGTTGTGAGTTAGTCGTCGAATAAGCAGCTGAACTACACTCTGCAGCCTCATGCTTCGCTTACCACTCGCTACCTGCAGTCCCGCCCCCTGTTGCCATTAGAAGCCAATATTGTGGCTGCATTGTAGACAATATCTGCGGCGTCGAATATCGTAAACATGATTGGCCTTTAGCAACCTCGCAGTCAAGGGGCTCCTTTAAGCAGAATCGCAGAAATCAGCGAGTGATCATAGTTGCATCTCTGCCTACTTGTCATCAACTGGCTCGTGAACAGCACCGACTATTCCTATCCTGTATCTTTACTGGTGACCAGGAACGATGTCTTTATGGCTTGCCAGTTGGCCGTGCGGTATAACGCATGGCTTTCCAGAGTGGGAAAGAGCGCCTGGTCCCCGGCACGAAACCGCCCGGCGGACTTGTGTCGAGGTCCTGTGAGCCGGCTAGTCTGTGGATGGTTTTTAGGCGGTTTTCCATCTGCCACGGCGAATGCGGGCTAGTTCCCCTTATTCCGCCTCAGCTACACTATGTCGGCGATTGCTACGCAAACAAGTTCTCCACGTACACGTACATCACCATTACTCTAAAAAATGGTTCAAATGGCTCTGAGCACTATGGGACTTAACATCTATGGTCATCAGTCCCCTAGAACTTATAACTACTTAAACCTAACTAACCTAAGGACATCACACAACACCCAGTCATCACCATTACTCTACCACGCAAACATAGGGGTTACACTCGTCTGCTGTGAGACGATTCCTGGGGAGTTCACCAGGGGCCGAACCGCAGAATAACCCTGCGTTCAGTGTGGGGCAGCGGAGGGGTGAAGTGGACTGTGGTAGCCGTCGTGGCGTTGTAGACCACTGCGGCTGTGGTGGGGACGGAGCCTCTCTGTCGTTTCTAGGCCCCCAGTTAACATACAATACAGTGCAATGTCTTTATGCTAACATAATGGAAAAAAGGACTGATTTTGCCCAACCAAAGCAGCAACTCCCTGTAAAAGACTTTCACGCATTCACAAAAGATGTTATGCGTCTGGTGGAACAGCACCGGTATGGTGAACTACGAACTTCTTCCCCGTGATGTAACGATCATTGCTGACATTTATTGGCAACAGCTGAGACGTCTTTCACACTCAAGCCAAGGGCAATGACAAGGAAGACTGCGTGAGGTGACGCTACTCCACCATAACGCCAGCTCGCATTCTGCTGGACTCACAGAAAATTTTGTATAGGACTCGTGAGGGGGCAACGGCCTTGCCGCAGTGGATACACCTGTTCCCGTGAAATCACCGCAGTTAAGCACTGTCGGACGTGGTCGGCTGTTGGATGTGTGACCATCCAGGCCGCCATGCGCTGTTGCCATTTTTCGGGGTGCGCTCAGCCTCGTGATGCCAATTGAGGAGCTACTCGACCGAATAGTAGCGGCTTCGGTCAAGAATGCCATCATAACGACCGGGAGAGCGGTGTGCTGACACCATGCCCCTCTTATCTGCATCCTCTGCTGAGGATGACACGGAGGTCGGATGGTCCCGATGGGCCACTTGTGGCCTGTAGACAGAGTGTTCTTTTTTATATACAGGGTGTTACAAAAAGGTAGGGCCAAACTTTCAGGAAACATTCCTCACACACAAATAAAGAAAAGATGTTATGTGGACATGTGTCCAGAAACGCTTAATTTCCATGTTAGAGGTCATTTTAGTTTCGTCAGTATGTACTGTACTTCCTCGATTCATCGCCAGTTGGCTCAATTGAAGGAAGGTAATGTTGACTTCGGTGCTTGTGTTGACATGCGACTCATTGCTCTACAGTACTAGCATCTAGCACATCAGTACGTAGCATCAACAGGTTAGTGTTCATCACGAACGTGGTTTTGCAATCAGTGCAATGTTTACAGATGCGGATTTGGCAGATGCCCATTTGATGTATGGATTAGCACGGGGCAACAGCCGTGGCGCGGTACGTTTGTATCGAGACAGATTTCCAGAACGAAGGTGTCCCGACAGGAAGACGTTCGAAGCAATTGATCGGCGTCTTAGGGAGCACGGAACGTTCCAGCCTATGACTCGCGACTGGGGAAGACCTAGAACGACGAGGACACCTGCAATGGACGAGGCAATTCTTCGTGCAGTTGACGATAACCCTAATGTCAGCGTCAGAGAAGTTGCTGCTGCACAAGGTAACGTTGACCACGTCACTGTATGGAGAGTACTACGGGAGAACCAGTTGTTTCCGTACCATGTACAGCATGTGCAGGCACTATCAGCAGCTGATTGGCCTCCACGGGTACACTTCTGCGAATGGTTCATCCGACAATGTGTCAATCCTCATTTCAGCGCAAATGTTCTCTTTACGGATGAGGCTTCATTCCAACGTGATCAAATTGTAAATTTTCACCATCAACATGTGTGGGCTGACGAGAATCCGCATTCAATTGTGCAATCGCGTCATCAACACAGATTTTCTGTGAACGTTTGGGCAGGCATTGTTGGTGATGTCTTGACTGGGCCCCATGTTCTTCCACCTACGCTCAATGGAGCACGTTATCATGATTTCATGCGGGATACTCTACCTGTGCTGCTAGAACATGTGCCTTTACAAGTACGACACAACATGTGGTTCATGCACGATGGAGCTCCTGCACATTTCAGTCGAAGTGTTCGTACGCTTCTCAACAACAGATTCGGTGATCTGATTGGTAGAGGCGGACAAATTCCATGGCCTCCACGCTCTCCTGACCTCAAACCTCTTGACTTTCATTTATGGGGGCATTTGAAAGCTCTTGTCTACGCAACCCCGGTACCAAATGTAGATACTCTTCGTGCTCGTATTGTGGACGGCTGTGATACAATACGCCACTCTCCAGGGCTGCATCAGCGCATCAGGGATTCCATGCGACGGAGGGTGGATGCATGTATCCTCGCTAACGGAGGACATTTTGAACATTTCCTTTAACAAAGTGTTTGAAGTCACGCTGGTACGTTCTGTTGCTGTGTGTTTCCATTCCATGATTCATGCGATTTGAAGAGAAGTAATAAAATGAGCTCTAACATGGAACGTAAGCGTTCCCGGACACATGTCCACATAACATATTTTCTTTCTTTGTGTGTGAGGAATGTTTCCTGAAAGTTTGGCCGTACCTTTTTGTAACACCCTGTATATATATAGGACTTAGGGAAGTTATTGCGCACCCACCTTATTCATCTGACCTTGCACCCTCAGATTTTCACCTTTTCCGCTCCCTATCAAACAACCTTCAAAGAACTTCCTTTGCGAATGAAAAAGCATCCCGAACACGGTTCGACGAGTTCTTCGTCTCAAAACAACGTGATTTCTACAGTCGCCGAATCTAAAAGTTACCCCAGCATCGGCATACTGTTGTAACTAGTGAAGGACGATATATTATCGGTCACTTAAGTCTCTATTATGTATAGTGGTTGTGTTTATTTAAACTTCTGGAAAAACGCTACGGACTTATGCACCAACCTGAACATTTCCTGTAAATGGCACACGATGGTCAGTTATGAACCGTCAGCATAAAGCCGTTATTTACTTTTGATAAAGAAAAATAGGCAGTTTATATGCTCGTCTTTTTTCGAGTGACACTAAGGATTTAAAAATGAAGAATGTGATATCTTGAGAACTCAGGGTAAACATATCAATTAGCTTTGTAGTTATAAACGTATTATACAGCCATGTAGTTATCCAAATAGCTTAGCAGTTAAAATACAAAATAAAATATAGTAATGCGGGTAGTCTGGTTTCCTTTTTGTGGAGGAAGTACGTAGTGTTTGTCAAGGCAGATTAATTGGCAGTATGCCGAGACGTAGTGGAGCCTTAGACCGGTTTCTAGAGTGGTGTAAACAAGGCCGTATAGGCAGTGCACCAGGGCCGTCAGGTCTGGAACCGTCCGTGTAGCGTGATGGATACAGGACCTTCATCTGTCGGAGAGTCTACCCTGGCTTGTAGTAAGTATTCATCACGTGATGGTCCTGCCTAGTTGTGTTCTAAGGTTCGCTGACCAATTACTGATTTCATTCACCAAATGTCACAGTTAATGACAAAGGTCGTCATAAATAATAAAGTCGAGGCCCAATAAACTTGCTTTTACCGACACAGATCCAATAAAGAGCAAATCGGTGGGTGATTGCCGGAAACCTAACACACCGTAACGACTGCAGTCAGTACAAACATGTCAGTTTTCTGCGATTCGGGTCTTATACAAAATTCTCTGCGGACTGTACCAAGGTTTAACAAGTGAGTGGCGAGTAGTGTTACGACGCACGCCAGTTACGTTACTTGCTGCGACCAACAATCCTGATTAACATCTCCCACTTCACCTTTCTTCATGGTGATAATTATATAGTCCCAGTTGGAGCGTATTTATACACCTCAAAAATTATTGAAACTGGCGTAATTCATTGATATTATGGGAACGTAATTTTAGTTTGTAAAATAATATAAGTAAAAACATTTTCATGTACCTCCGAATAATTTATATGCCATATTAAGTATTAATTAATCGGACTCATCTCTTATGTGAGGAGGACAAGCAGTATTTGTTATTAAACTTTTATATATACAATGAAATACTTAAAGCGATGTAACTTACAAATTATTTCGTATTAGATAAAGTCAAACGGTTGTTACTGTTATTCTGCAGAAGGTTGGGTTATCCTGACTGAAACCTAGGTAAATTTTAGGTAAACGGTGCGACTGAGACTGTCAATTATTAAAATTAAAATTAATATTTACACATTTGCTGACAGGGCCGCGAAGTGATGAAGATATTTAACTCTCTTTACCTATAGCCCAGCAGTACTCCTATGAACTGCATCTTTACCACATACTGCATACAAACGTTTATGGATGTTCGCTACGGTTTCTTTTTCCATAGCCAAGAATTCAGTTTTACCAAATTTCATGTAACGAGTGTCCTGCGTAGACGCCACTTCGATGGTTCACTGCGACTATGATATCTCTCAGAATTGCTAGACACTTCACACACATGCAGAAGAAATACGAAATCTGAAGCACTTAAAAGGACGTTTTCCTATAGATATTAAATTTGGGACGTTGTTTGTTGATCGACACTCATTGATGATTTCAGTAAATGGAAAATTAGTTTTAATTATATTGCAGGCTTTATGTTATGCTACGTTTTCTATAAAATCACGAAAAAAATAATAAGAATGAATTTAATTTTATTATTTTACAACTTGATAAAAATACTCAGAATTTTGCTGTTATTCAGAATTTTCTAAAGACGAAATGTAGAACTTTTATAAAATCTTAAAACTACAAAAACAAAACGGAATGTTCTTAATCCTTTTTGTATGTTCCTTCAACCTAGAATTAAAAAGTTAAGATGCCTTGCTTTCAATTATTTTAATAACTGCACGGTGAGTGGTGCGTCATGATAAACAGTTACACTGGTGGCCATAAAAATTGCTACACCACGAAGATAACGAGCTACAGACGCGAAATTTAACCGACAGGAAGAAGATGCTGTGATATGCAAATGATTAGTTTTTCAGAGCATTCACACAAGGTTGGCGCCGGTGGTTACACCTACAACGTGCTGACATGAGGCAAGTTTCCAACCGATTTCTCATACACAAACAGCAGTTGACCGGCGGTGCCTGGTGAAACGTTGTGATGCCTCGTGTAAGGAGGAAAAATGCGTACCATCACGTTTCCGACTTTGATAAAGGTCGGATTGTAGCCTATCGCGATTGCGGTTTATCGTATCGCGACATTGATGGTCGCGTTGGTCGAGATCCAATGACTGTTAGCAGAATATGGAATCGGTAGGCTCTGGAGGGCAATACGGAACGCCGTGCTGGATCCCAACGGCCTCGTATCACTAGCGGTCAAGATGACAGGCATCTTATCCGCATGGCTGTAACGGATCGTGCCGCCCCGTCTCGATCCCTGAGTCAATAGATGGGGACGTTTGCAAGACAACAACCATCTGCACGAACAGTTGGACGACGTTTGCAGCAGTATGGACTATCAGCTAGGAGACCACGGCTGCGGTTACCCTTGACGCTCCATCACAGACAGGAGCGCCTGCGATGGTGTACTCAACGGCGAACTTGGGTGTACGAATGGCAAAACGTCTTTTTTTCGGATGAATCCAGGTTTTGTTTACAACATCATGATGGTCGCATCCGTGTATGGTGGCATCGCGGTGAACACACATTGGAAGCGTGTATTCGTCATCGCCAAACTGGCGTGTCACCCGGCGTGATGGTATGGGGTGCCATTGGTTACAAGTCTCGGTCACCTCTTGTTCGCATTGACGGCACTTTGAACAGTGGACGTTACATTTCAGATCTGTTACGACCCGTGGCTCTACCCTTCATTCGATCCCTGCGAAACCCCTACATTTTAGCAGGATAATGCACGACCGCATATTGCAGGTCCTGTACAGGCCTTTCTGGACACAGAAAATGTTCGACTGCTGCCTTAGCCAGCACATTCTCCAGATCTCTCACCAATTGAAAACGTCTGGTCAATGGTGGCCGAGCAACTGGCTCGTCACAATACGCCAGTCACTAATCTTGATGAACTGTGGTATGGTGTTGAAGCTGCATGGGCAGCTGTACCTGTACACGCCATCCAAGCTCTGTTTGACTCTCAGGATCTATGCACCGAAATTGCGTGAAAGTGTAATCACATGTCAGTTTTTATATAATATATTTGTCCAATGAATACCCGTTTGTCATCTGCATTCCTGCTTGGTGTAGCAATTTTAATGGCCAGTAGTGTACATCCTGGTAACCTAAATGAGTGAGCCCAATTAATGATACGAAAAACACCCCCGAAATATCCAAGAAGCCCCTGTGGCCTCAACTACATCCTTCACACACAGCCGATAACTGCATCATTGGGATATCGGGGCACCTGTTTTTTGTTTCTTTACAATGATGCAAAACCGTGACTCGTCAGACCACACTATAAGGCTCCCATCAGTTACTGTCCTGTTTCTATGCTCTTTGTCTCATTGCAGAAGTCGCGCAGTTTGTTGTGCTGCTGTGAGCAGCGATGTTACGCTAGATACCCAACTCGAAATACGCACTTAGTCTACCTTTTCAATGTGCGCTCGGAAACTGATTGGTCTGCATTCACTGGCAGCAGCAATTCCATTTAGATCTTAAAGTAACTGACGCTAACTGACCTGGGTAAGGTGTGACACTTCTCTCCAGTCCTGTCCTTAGAACCTTCATTCGACGTCAGTTCTTACGCCATGGTACGTGCTAGCGAAAGGTGCACATGTAACTTACTTCACTTGGATGCACGACAGATCGGACAACCTGATTCACAGTGTGCTCATGGGCACGTCCAAACATGACAGCTCCTTTCTGCCACTCTGCCACGTCTTCGTCAGCATCACGTGGTATTGTGGTTAGTACTGCAAACTCTGTATCACGGGAGCCTGGGTTCGATTCCCGGCCGGATGGAGGACTTGTTCCACTCAGGACTGAGTGTATGTGTTGTCCTCATCATCGTCGACGAGCAAGTCGCCGAAGTGGCGTCACATAGGAAGACTAATACAGGGTGAATCATCTAAGAGCCGCAAATACTGCGGAAATACACTCCTGGAAATGGAAAAAAGAACACATTGACACCCGTGTGTCAGACCCACCATACTTGCTCCGGACACTGCGAGAGGGCTGTACAAGCAATGATCACACGCACGGCACAGCGGACACACCAGGAACCGCGGTGTTGGCCGTCGAATGGCGCTAGCTGCGCAGCATTTGTGCACCGCCGCCGTCAGTGTCAGCCAGTTTGCCGTGGCATACGGAGCTCCATCGCAGTCTTTAACACTGGTAGCATGCCGCGACAGCGTGGACGTGAACCGTATGTGCAGTTGACGGACTTTGAGCGAGGGCGTATAGTGGGCATGCGGGAGGCCGGGTGGACGTACCGCCGAATTGCTCAACACGTGGGGCGTGAGGTCTCCACAGTACATCGATGTTGTCGCCAGTGGTCGGCGGAAGGTGCACGTGCCCGTCGACCTGGGACCGGACTGCAGCGACGCACGGATGCACGCCAAGACCGTAGGATCCTACGCAGTGCCGTAGGGGACCACACCGCCACTTCCCAGCAAATTAGGGACACTGTTGCTCCTGGGGTATCGGCGAGGACCATTCGCAACCGTCTCCATGAAGCTGGGCTACGGTCCCGCACACCGTTAGGCCGTCTTCCGCTCACGCCCCAACATCGTGCAGCCCGCCTCCAGTGGTGTCGCGACAGGCGTGAATGGAGGGACGAATGGAGACGTGTCGTCTTCAGCGATGAGAGTCGCTTCTGCCTTGGTGCCAATGATGGTCGTATGCGTGTTTGGCGCCGTGCAGGTGAGCGCCACCATCAGGACTGCATACGACCGAGGCACACAGGGCCAACACCCGGCATCATGGTGTGGGGAGCGATCTCCTACACTGGCCGTACACCACTGGTGATCGTCGAGCGGACACTGAATAGTGCACAGTACATCCAAACCGTCATCGAACCCATCGTTCTACCATTCCTAGACCGATAAGGGAACTTGCTGTTCCAACAGGACAATGCACGTCCGCATGTATCCCGTGCCACCCAACGTGCTCTAGAAGGTGTAAGTCAACTACCCTGGCCAGCAAGATCTCCGGATCTGTCCCCCATTGAGCATGTTTGGGACTGGATGAAGCGTCGTCTCACGCGGTCTGCACGTCCAGCACGAACGCTGGTCCAACTGAGGCGCCAGGTGGAAATGGCATGGCAAGCCGTTCCACAGGACTACATCCAGCATCTCTACGATCGTCTCCATGGGAGAATAGCAGCCTGCATTGCTGCGAAAGGTGGATATACACTGTACTAGTGCCGACATTGTGCATGCTCTGTTGCCTGTGTCTATGTGCCTGTGGTTCTGTCAGTGTGATCATATGATGTATCTGACCCCAGGAATGTGTCAATAAAGTTTCCCCTTCCTGGGACAATGAATTCACGGTGTTCTTATTTCAATTTCCAGGAGTGTATATAGTGCTATCGTTGTGCGGCTTTCGCAGAACGGATTGTTTGTCAAGGGCTCTTGTCGTTAGACAATACACAGACTGTAATAATACGTAGAAAGTGTATTTTTTGTCCAAACATATGTTTTTCAAACGGAACAATGCCTATTGACCTTAGCAAACTAAAAGTAGGGTAACAGGATGTCAGTGGTGTTTGTTGCAGGATTCTAGTGTGAGAGATATTGTATTGTGCAAAGTTTCCATACCGACACTTGTGTGTGCCATTCAGCCTGCGTGATTGCTAGGTACTGTGTTATGTTTGCTTATTCTGTGTTTGTGTGTTCCTTGGGTGCATTTTCACCTGCTAGTCAGTTGATGCATGACAGTCCAAGAGAGCAGACCATGGGATTCACCAGTGCAGAAAAACTCGATGTGCTCATGGTGTATGGAGAGTGCAGGACGAATGCTGTTCGCTCTTGCACGCTTATACTTATTTTTTTTTTTATTTACACGTCAAGTTCCGTGGGACCAAATTGAGCAGCAAATCTCCAAGGTCATGGAACACGTCATTACATGAAATTACAACATAAAAGAAATAACAGATAAAAATAAAACGTTTATGGACCCGAAAAAAGTCAGTCCATAAGTTTAAGTAAACGCAATTAACAATGCAACAAGAATCAGCTCAATTTTTCAAGGAACTGCTTGACAGAATAGAAGGAGTGACCCATGAGGAAACTCTTCAGTTTCGATTTGAAAGCGCCGATTTGAAAGCGAGTGGATTACAGCAAAGATTTTTGAATGCGAGCGGTAGCTTACTGAAAATAGATGCAGCAGTATACTGCACACCTTTCTGCACAGGTGTTAAGGAAGTCCGATTCATATATAGGTTCGATATCTGCAGAGTATTAACTGAGTGAAAGGTGATTATTCTCTAGAATAAGCTAATATTGTTAACAAGAAATGATAGTAAGGTATATGTATATATTGAAAGGCCAATGTCAAAATACCCAGACTTGTGAACATGGGTCGACAAGAGGTTGGTAAACTTACACTACTTATTGTCCGAACCCGTTTCTGAACCAAAAATATCTTTTTGGAATGGGAAAAGTTACCCCAAAATGTAATACCATACGGCATAAGTGAATGAAAATAAGCAAAGTAGACTAATTTTCGTGTCGAACGCTCACTAACTTCACATACTGTTCGAATAGTAAAGGTTAGGTTAGGTTAGTGTTTTTTAACGTCCCGTCGACAACGAGGTCATTAGAGACGGAGCGCAAGCTCGGGGTTGGGGAAGGATGGGGAAGGAAATCCGCCGTGCCCTTTCAAAGGAACCATCCCGGCATTTGCCTGAAACGATGTAGGGAAATCACGGAGAACCTAAATCAGGATGGCTGGAGACGGGATTGAACCGTCGTCCTCCCGAATGCGAGTCCAGTTTTCGAATAGTAAAAATGGCAGCATTAAGTCTTTGAACAAGATCCTGAACGTGGGCCTTCCACGACAGTTTAGTATCTATCTGAACACCTAGAAATTTGAACTGTTCAGTTTCACTAATCATATGATCATTCTGTGAAATTAAAACCTAAGGTTTTGTTGAATTGTGTGTTAGAAACTGTAAAAACTGAGTCTTACTGTGATTTAGCGTTAGTTTATTTTCTACAAGCCATGAACTTTGGTCATGAACTGCACTATTTGAAACTGGGCCAATGTTGCACACAACATCCTTTACTACCAAGTTAGTTGGCTCAAATGGCTCTGAGCACTATGGGACTTAACATCTGAGGTCATCAGTCTCCTAGAACTTAGAACTACTTAAACCTAACTAACCTAAGGACATCACATACAACCATGCACGAGGCAGGATTCGAACCTGCGACCGTAACGGTCTCGCGGTTCCGGACTGAAGCGCCTCGAACCGCATGGCCGCCGCGGCCGGCTACCAAGCTAGTTTTGTCACCAAACAGAAATATTTTAGAGTTACTCATAATACTAGAAGGCATATCATTTATATAAATAAGGAACAGGAGTGGCCCCTACACTGATCCCTGACGAGATATCACAATAGACATAAACCATCTCGGCAATTATTTGTCAACGTCTTCAACCAGTTACGTGAAAGTGGCAGTGTAACACCCAGACAACGTAACAGGAGGAAACAAATGACGACAGAAGAGGGAAAAACTAATGTTCTTATTGCTGTTACAGTTGATCTGCACGTTATCTCCCTCGCAACTGCATGAGGTAAGGGCCCTGCGCATTCTCCATCGACATACGTTTCGTCCCGATCAGATATCTCTACATCAAGAGCCGTATGGAAACGATTATGAGAATCGTGTAAACTTCTGTACATGGGCCTTGATACAGGATGCGCCAGATATATCATGTATCTTGTTTAGTGATGAAGCCACATTCACAAATTAAGGCCGAATAAACCGCCGAAATATGCACTATGTTCTGTTGACGATCAACGATGCCTTTGTCAGGTGGATCGTTAGCGTCCCTGGAGTGTAAACATGTGGTGTGAAATGGTGACCCATCAGCTCATAGGCTCCTTTTTCATCGACGGAACTCTGAACGCGCCCAAGTATCACACCCTCCTAACAGACCATGGATACTAGAAGACGTTCTTCTGCGGAATCTGTGTACTAACATGATGGCTGTACAGCTCATAGCGCACGAAGTACTGCAGCCCGTCTTCATCATTTGTTTCCAAATCGTGGGATGGGACCTGCATCTTCCCCCAGCCCGTTCCCCGGATTTGACGTCTGTAGATTTTTTTTCTGTGGGGAATCCTGAAAGACACTGTCAACAACGACATACCAACTACACCCGATGATAAGCAACGATATGTTACTGCAGCCTGCTCGGACGTTTCCGCTTAAATGGTAGCACGTCTGGAGCAGTCGTTCCATAGCAGACCGGACGCTTGTATTGCCGCTGCCGGTACGCTTTTGAAAGGAGTCTTTGATGGTCAGCTGTCTCGTTACTGGTCAGAACCCTCATAACTAGTGGTTGCACGTGTGTTGCTTTTTTATTGTATTGTACAAGTGTTGATGTGGGAACTTTTCAAAATACTGTATCCCATTGAATTCTCGCACTAGAATCCAGTAACAAACATCACAGATATTCAGATTTACCCTACTTTTAGTTTGTTAATGTCAATAGGCATTGTTACATTTATGAAAGGGTATGTTTGCACAAAAAATAAACTTCCTAAGTACACTACTGGCCATTAAAATTGGTACACCACGAAGATGACGTGCGACAGACGCGAAATTTAACCGACAGGAAGAAGATGCTGTGATATGCAAATGATTAGCTTTTCAGAGCATTCACACAAGGTTGGCGCCGGTGGCGCCGCCTACAACGTGCTGATATGAGGAAAGTTTCCAACCGATTTCTCATACACAAACAGCAGTTGACGGGCGTTGCCTGGTGAAACGTTGTTGTGATGCCTCGTGTAAGGAGGAGAAATGTGTACCATCACGTTTCCGACTTTGATAAAGGTCGGATTGTAGCCTGTCGCGATTGCGGTTTATCGTATCGCGACATTGCTGCTCGCGTTGGTCGAGATCCAATGACTGTTAGCAGAATATGGAATCGGGGGGTTCAGAAGGGTAATACGGAACGCCGTGCTGGATCCCAACGGCCTCGTATCACTTCTTCATGTGCCGTCTCCTCTAAGGAGGTTGGCTGTCATCATGGCAATTTCTGATCTTGATTTGGCTGATCTAAGGAGTTCTGACGTTGAACAGTTGTACCAATTTTTTAAATTGTCAATCCAGGATGTCCGTCTTCTACCCCTCGTTCTCTTCCCACAAATTTTCCCTTCTAGTATTATTTGCAATATTTTGTAATTTACTCCCCTAATAACATGGCCTAAATATTGTAGCTTCCTTACTTTAATAGTTTTAATTAATTCTTTTTCCTTTCCCATTCTTCTTAGGACATCTTGATTAGTAATCCTCGACACCCAACTAATTCTAAGTATTCTTCTATATGCCCACATTTCAAAAGCTTCTAAACTGTTCATGTCCTTCTTTTTCAATGTCCACGCTTCCATTCCGTATAATAATTTTGAGAATACATAGCATCTTAGCAACCTCATTTTTGTGTTTAAACAAATGTCTCTCGAACAGAATGCATTTTTCATCGTATTAAAGATACTTCTGGCCTGTCCTATTCTCGGTTTAATTTCTTCTGAGCTTTCAATCTCCTCATTTACAATTGTTCCGAGATATTTAAATTTACGTACTTGATCGACTCTTTCCCTATTGATTGTAAGATTTTCTTGTTGGTGTGTTTTAGATATCACCATGAACTTAGTCTTGCTTACGTTAAGAGTCAAGCCAAATTCTTCACTTTTTTCTGCGACTTTGTCAAGAAGTAATTGTAGATCTTTGAGGTTTCCAGCTAGTAGTGCAGTGTCATCAGCAAACCTAACATTGTTAATGTTTAGCCCATTCACTTTAATGCCAGCTATTTCATCTGATAGAGCTGTCTGGATTATGTCTTCTGAATACATATTAAACAATAAGGGTGAGAGAACGTAACCTTGTCTCACACCCCTCTTTATTTCTATATCATTCGATAACTCATTTTCTACCTTCACGGTTGCGGTTTGATTGTAGTAGAGGTTATATATAATGCGGATGTCTTTCTTATCGAGTGTTTTCTTTTCTAACAATTCTATGAGATGATCATGACGAACTTTGTCAAATGCTTTATTATAATCCAGGAAGCACACATATAGTGGCTGGTTAACCTCCATACATCGTTGCGCTAATATGTTAAAAGCAAACAATGCTTCTCTTGTACCGAGGGAACTTCTAAAACCGAATTGTGTTTCACTTATACCTTCTTCTACTTTTTTGTATATTCGTTGGTGTATAACTTTTAGAAATATCTTTAAGGTGTGACTCGTATCACTAGCAGTCGAGATAGCAGGCATCTTGTCCCCATGGCTGTAACGGATCGTGCAGCCACGTCTCGATCCCTGAGTCAACAGATGGGGACGTTTGCAAGACAACAACCATCTGCACGAACAGTTGGACGACGTTTGCAGCAGCATGAAGTATCAGCTCAGAGACCATGGCTACGGTTACCCTTGACGCTGCATCACAGACAGGAGCGCCTGCGATGGTGTACTCAACGACGAACCTGGGTGCACGATTGGCAAGACGTCATTTTTCCGGATGAATCAAGGTTCTGTTTACAGCATCATGATGGTCGCATCCGTGTTTGGCGACATCGCGGTGAACGCACATTGGAAACGTGTATTCGTCATCGCCATCCTTGTCTATCACCCGGCATGATGATATGGGGTGCCATTGGTTACACGTCTCGGTCACCTCTTGGGGAATTGAAAACGTTTGGTCACTGGTGGCCGAGCAACTAGCTCGTCACAATACGACAGTCACTACTCTTGATGAACTGTGGTATCGTGTTGAAGCTGCATGTGCAGCTGTACCTGTACACGCCACCCAAGCTCTGTTTGACTCAATACCCAGGCAAAGAGCACAGATAGTCCCAGTCTTCAAGAAGGGTCGTCGAGCAGATGCGCAAAACTATAGACCTATATCTCTTACGTCGATCTCTTGTAGAATTTTAGAACATGTTTTTTGCTCGCGTATCATGTCATTTCTGGAAACCCAGAATCTACTATGTAGGAATCAACATGGATTCCGGAAACAGCGATCGTGTGAGACCCAACTCGCCTTATTTGTTCATGAGACCCAGAAAATATTAGATACAGGCTCCCAGGTAGATGCTATTTTTCTTGACTTCCGGAAGGCGTTCGATACAGTTCCGCACTGTCGCCTGATAAACAAAGTAAGAGCCTACGGAATATCAGACCAGCTGTGTGGCTGGATTGAAGAGTTTTTAGCAAACAGAACACAGCATGTTGTTATCAATGGAGAGACGTCTATAGACGTTAAAGTAACCTCTGGCGTGCCACAGGGGAGTGTTATGGGACCATTGCTTTTCACAATATATATAAATGACTTAGTAGATAGTGTCGGAAGTTCCATGCGGCTTTTCGCGGATGATGCTGTAGTATACAGGGAAGTTGCTGCATTAGAAAATTGTAGTGAAATACAGGAAGATCTGCAGCGGATAGGCACTTGGTGCAGGGAGTGGCAACTGACCCTTAACATAGACAAATGTAATGTATTGCGAATACATAGAAAGAAGGATCCTTTATTGTATGATTATATGATAGCGGAACAAACACTGGTAGCAGTTACTTCTGTAAAATATCTGGGAGTATGCGTACGGAACGATTTGAAGTGGAATGATCATATAAAATTAATTGTTGGTAAGGCGGGTACCAGGTTGAGATTCATTGGGAGAGTGCTTAGAAAATGTAGTCCATCAACAAAGGAGGTGGCTTACAAAACACTCGTTCGACCTATACTTGAGTATTGCTCATCAGTGTGGGATCCGTACCAGGTCGGGTTGACGGAGGAGATAGAGGAGATCCAAAGAAGAGCGGCGCGTTTCGTCACCGGGTTATTTGGTAACCGTGATAGCGTTACGGAGATGTTTAATAAACTCAAGTGGCAGACTCTGCAAGAGAGGCGCTCTGCATCGCGGTGTAGCTTGCTCGCCAGGTTTCGAGAGGGTGCGTTTCTGGATGAGGTATCGAATATATTGCTTCCCCCTACTTATACCTCCCGAGGAGATCACGAATGTAAAATTAGAGAGATTAGAGCGCGCACGGAGGCTTTCAGACAGTCGTTCTTCCCGCGAACCATACGCGACTGGAACAGGAATGGGAGGTAATGACAGTGGCACGTAAAGTGCCCTCCGCCACACACCGTTGGGTGGCTTGCGGAGTATCAATGTAGATGTAGATGTAGATGTATCAAGGCCGTTATTACGGCCAGAGGTGGTTGTTCTGGGTACTGATTTCTCAGGATCCATGCACCCAAATTGCGCGAAAATGGAATCACATGTCAGTTCTAGTATAATATATTTGTCCAATGAATACCCGTTTCTCATCTGAATTTCTTCTTAGTGTAGCAATTTTAATGGCCAGTGGTGTATTATTACAATCTGTTTCATTGGTTAACATTGTGAAAGCCGCACAGCAATAGCACTTTCCATTTCCGCGACATTTACGTAGGTGATTCACCCTGTATTTTGACAGGCGAACGTACATGTAAGTTTGGTTCCAGAGGCATCCAGTTTCGAAATAGCGACCTGTTGGCTGAGCTATAGTGGAGGGCAAAGCTCTCACACTCTCTTCGCTGATTGTGTTAGGACAGGCAGCATAACAGGTAGTGGCAGAGTTACCGTCTGCAGGATGACATTGCTACTGCAGCGAGTCAGTCTGAGGTGCGCTTTCTCTCGTTAGAATGCTGCTGGCTGGCGACTCCCTCACTCTCTGAAGGATGACAAAGCACACACAGCCGTTGCTCGATAAAAGCCCCGCCTGCCACGCTGCTCCGCCATGCATCAGTCTGAAGAAAGGCGTAACACCCACTAGTAGCAAGTCTACGCACGATCGTTTATTGTGAAACACCAAAACCACACACATAAAAAAAGTTTTACATCATCTCGGTTCTGAGCGTTGTGGAACGTGTACACAAAATTGGAACACAGATCAACGTAAACATCATTTCGGCTCTTTTTTTTGCTCATGAAAACCACACATTGCATGTTGCACCACCATATAGCGAGACCTTCAGATGTGGTGGTCCAGGTTGCTGTACACACCGGTACCTCTAATACCCAGTAGCACGTCCTCTTGCATCGATACACGCCTGTATTCGTCGTGGCATACTATCCACAAGTTCATCAAGGCACTGTTGGTCCAGATTGTCCCACTCCTCAACGGCGATTCGGCGTAGATCCCTCAGAGTGGTTGGTGGGTCACGTCGTCCATGAACAGCTCTTTTCAATCTATCCGAGGCATCTTCGATAGGGTTTATGTCTCGAGAAAATCTTGGCCACTCTAGTCGAGCGATGGCGTTATGCTGAAGACGAATGCCTCGCCAATATACTGCCGATATGGTTGCACTATCGGTCTTAGGATGGCACTCACGTATCGTACAGCCATTACGGCTACTTCCATGACCACCAGCGGCTTACGTCTGCCCCACATAATGGCGCCCCAAAACAGTAGGAACCTGCTGCACTCGCTGGACAGTGTGGTTCATATGGCTCTGAGCATTATGGGACTTAACTTCTGAGGTCATCAGTCCCCTAGAACTTAGAACTACTTAAACCTAACTAACCTACGGACATCACACACATCCATGCCCGAGGCAGGATTCGAACCTGCGACCGTAGTGGTCACTCGGTTCCAGACTCAAGCGCCTAGAACCGCACTGCCACACCGGCCGGCTGGACAGTGTGTCTAAGGCGTTCAAAAATGGTTCAAATGGCTCTGAGCACTATGGGACTCAACTGCTGTGGTCATAAGTCCCCTAGAACTTAGAACTACTTAAACCTAACTAACCTAATGACATCACACACATCAATTCCCGAGGCAGGATTCGAACCTGCGACCGTAGCAGCAGCGCGGCTTCGGACTGGAGCGCCTAGAACCGCACGGCCACCACGGCCGGCCTAAGGCGTTCAGCCTGACCGGGTTGTTTCTAAACACGTCTCCGACGATTGTCTGGTTGAAGGCATATGCGACACTCATCGGTGAAGAGAACGTGATGCCAATCCTGAGCGGTCCATTGCATGGTGTCGTCGTTGCAAAGATGGACCTCTCCATGAATGTCGGCAGTGGAGTTGCCCATTACGCAGCCTATTGTCCACAGTTTGAGTCGTAACACGACGTCCTGTGGCTGCACGAGAAGCATTAATCAACATGGCGGCGTTGCTGTCAGGTTTCCTCCGAGCCATAACCCGTAGGTAGCGGTCTTCCCTGCGGTGGTAGCCCTTGGGCGGCCTGAGGGAGTCATGTCGTTGACAGTTCCTGTCTCTCTGTATCTCCTCCATGTCCGAACAACATCGCTTTGGTTCATTTCGAGACGCCTGGACACTTCCCTTGTTGAGAGCCCTTCCTGGCACAAAGTAAGAATGCGGACGCGATCGAACCGCGTTATTAACCGAACCACAGACAACACGAGCCGTGTACATTCTTCCTGATGGAATGACTGGAACTGTTCGGCTGTGGGACCCCTCCGTCTAATAGGCGGTGCTCCTGCATGGTTGTTTGGGCGGATTTAGTGACATCTCTGAGGAGACAAAGGGACTGTGTCTGTGGTACAGTATACACAGTCAGCGTCTATCTTCAGGAATTCTGGGAACCGGGGTGATACAAAACTTTTTTGATGTGTATATATTGATATATTGCCATTCACAGCGAAACTATCGTGAGATGCCTATGGCCCTGGCTCAGATATTACTTACGCCTTTGACCATTCTCATCACCTTAGATCCTGAGGTAAGCATTCACTGGCCCCCAGCACTACTCTTAGTACTTGAGAGAACTACGGTCAGTGTTCATTATCTAAAGCACGGCATGCATGCACTCTTCCCGCCCTTTCTGAATGTACAGTTAGCTCCTCAAAGTGGTTGTCCACTTTTTGCTACGCTACTATTTGACAATGAAGCAACGAGTGTCAGTGATGAAACTATCGTAACTTACACGCCCATTGACTAACGGGAAACGAAGAAGAAAAGCCGATGTACAAGATTTTTGTTGGACAACATCTACAGAAAAAGAGATGATCGTGGAGAGTTTTATTCTCCCTTTCCGGTTATAGTGGAACTTCACATAACATTGTTCAGCACGGCTTTACTCGTTATCTGACAACGAATTTACATCTGTCATTGGTTTACTTTTGCACAAGGCAAAATGCGTCATTCAGAAAAAACAGTCGGACCAAACGAAACACTGTTCCTTAAAAGTACACGAATTTATTTTTTCCCAATAACTATACTTTACTTCAACGTAGAACAACATATTACAGGTTCAATTGAATACCCTTTCACCATAAATTATTGCGTGCAATCATTTTATTTGAAATGGGTAAGTGACACTTCAGATGTATGTGGTACGTCTTATATGTCTTTTCATCAGGTGTCACTTGCACTCAATCACATTTAGATGATTCATTAGCAATCCTCATTTCTGTTGCAGATGTCACGTCAAGTATCTCTGTCTTGATTTCATATTGGTCTTGCAATGAGAACGTTGCGACCGTTTGTGCCATACTGACTGAGAAAGTAGTTAGGTAATGGCAATTTTTTGTTTTATCTCTTTCTCTTCTGTGTTTTCTTTTTTAATTTTCCAAATACAGGTATTCTTGAAGAACAGAATTTGTTCCTTGTTCCCTATTGCCCATTACTTCATGGCGCAGGCATTTGTATTTTCTGAAGTATTGCAGGTTGAAGAAATGTCGGCATTACTAAAGCCCTCGCCATTCAAAAGTGTATTAAATTTTCACTCGAATTCAGAATTATGTTATGCGGTGGTTGAAGGCGACCGTATTTGAACAATGTGCTAGTTCATAGTGCCACGTAACGAGACGAATATAACAGTTCTTTTTCGAACTAAACGATTTGGAATCGTTGTCTAAAACATTTTATAATGCTTCTAAACCTTACGTGTTTGCTTCATTAAAGCTGCATTCTCTTCTCTATTATTCTCTCTTCGTGGATGACTGAGGTATAACGGCCGTCTGAAGGTAAAACGTTCTTTTAATTTTTTCACAGGCGTGATAACTATTCCATAGTTCATAGCACCTACTGAATGCCTGTGTTGCCCTAATAATTGCTGACACTCGCCCGGATAATCAAGTGTGTTAACGAGCCGCTTACAGCATTTAGAGAGGCGAGTCTGACCCGGATCTAACGACGAGGGCTAGTCTGTATGGGGCTTTTAGGTGGTTTCCCACATCCAAGCAGGTAAATACCGAGGTGATACCCACGTCTTGCCTCACAAGGGAACTTCCCCATCGCACCCCCCTCAGATTTAGTTATAAGTTGACACAGTGAATAGGCCTTGAAAAACTGAACACAGATCAATCTAGAAAACAGGAAGAAGTTGTGTGGAACTATGAAAAAAATAAGCAAAATATACAAACTGAATAGTCCATACGTAAGATATGCAACATAAAGGAAGTACAACCTAGGAGCGCCGTGGTCTCAGGGTTAGCGTGCGCAGCTGCGAAGTGAAAGGTCCTTGATTCAAGTCTTCCCTGGAGTGAAAATTTTAATTTTTTATTTTTAGTTTATGTCACAAAGTCTTATGTTTTCATCACTTTTTTGGGAGTGATTATCACATCCACAAGAAAGCCTAAATCTGCCAAGGTCGAAGAATCTTTTTACCCAATCGCCAAGTGTACAAGTTAGGTGGGTCGACAACATATTCCTGTCATGTGACGCACATGCCGTCACCAGTGTCGTATAGAATATATCAGACGTGTTTTCCTGTGGAGGAATCGGTTGACCTATGACCTTGCGATCAAATGTTTTCGGTTCCCATAGGAGAGGCACGTCCTTTCGTCTACTAATCGCACGGTTTTGCGGTGCGGTCGCAAACCACAGACACTAAACTTATTACAGTGAACAGAGACGTCAATGAACGAACGGACAGATCATAACTTTGCGAAAATAAAAATTTTACTCAAGGGAAGACTTGAACCAAGGACCCTACGTTCCGCAGCTGCTTACGCTAACCACGAGACCGCGGCGCTCGTGTCCTCACACTATCCTTGATCTTGCCTATCTTGCGCATGGACTACTCAGTTTGTATATTTTGATTATTTTTTTCATAGTTCCACACAACTTCTTCCTGTTTTCTCGATTGATCTGTGTTCAGTTTTTCAAGGCCTATCCACTGTGCCAACTTACAACTAAATCTGAGGGGGGTGCGATGGGGAGGTTCCCTTGTCAGATGCACGCTACGCAAACGTTTAGTAAAAATTGTCACACTTGCACATAGGATATATTCTAGATGCAGACAGGTAGGGTACACAAATTCCGTCCTGGGAGATGGGTAAGAGGCTGATGAGCTAAAATGTTTAATCTCTTGAAACCTTTAATCAGCAGCAGCAGTAAATACTGATGTTCGTGCAATGTCGTATCGTTCTCTGCCCAGAGCTCGCCTGTGACGTCACTAGCGATAGCAGAACGGGCTGAATGCGTTACCACTTCGACAATGCAGGTCCACTCGTACAGCGTGGACTCCCTTTGTATACACCGCAGAGAATGCGATAATGCGATTCGTCCGGTGTGCCCCAGAGAACACTCACCTTCCTGTCGTCGGATTCCTTCCACATGCTTACCTTCTGGAATAGAGTAACAAAACCATCTACATCTACATCCATACTCCACAAGCCACCTGACGGTGTGTGGCGGAGGGTACCTTGAGTACCTCTATCGGTTCTCCCTTCTATTCCAGTCTCGTACTGTTCGTGGAAAGAAGGATTGTCGGTATGCCTCTGTGTGGGATCTAATCTCTCTGATTTTATCCTCATGGTCTATTCGCGAGATATACATAGGAGGGAGCAATATACTGCTTGACTCCTCGGTGAAGGTATGTTCTCGAAATTTCAAAAAAAAAAAGCCCGTACCGAGCTACTGAGTATCTCTCCTGCAGAGCCTTCCACTGGAGTTTATCTATCATCTCCGTAACGGTTTCGCGATTACTAAATGATCCTGTAACGAAGCGCGCTGCTCTCCGTTGGATCTTCTCTATCTCTTCTATCAACCCTATGGTACGGATCTCACAAAGGTGAGCAGTGTTCAAGCAGTGGGCGAACAACTGTACTGTAACCTACTTCCTTTGTTTTCGGACTGCATTTCCTTAGGATTCTTCCAATGAATCTCAGTCTGGCATCTGCTTTACCGACGATTTATTTTATATGGTCATTCCATTCTAAATCACTCCTAATGCCTACTCGAAGATAATTCATGGAATTAACTGCTTCCAGTTGCTGACTTACTATATTGTAGCTAAATGATAAAGGATCTTTCTTTCTATGTATTCCCAGCACATTACACATGTCTACATTGACATTCAATTGCCATTCCCTGCACCATGCGTCAATTCTTTGAAGATCCTCCTGCATTTCAGTACAATTTTCCATTGTTACAACCTCTCGATAGACTACAGCATCATCCACAAAAAGCCTCAGTGAACTTCCGATGTTATGCACAAGGTCATTTATATATATTGTGAATAGCAACCGTCCTACGACACTCCCCTGCGGCACACCTGAAATCACTCTTACTTCGGAAGACTTCTCTCCATTGAGAATGACGTGCTGCGTTCTGTTATCTAGGAACTCTTCAATCCAATCACACAATTGATCTGATAGTCCATATGCTCTTACTTTGTTCATTAAACGACTGCGGGGAACTGTATGAAACGCCTTGCGGAAGTCAAGTAACACGGCATCTACGTGGGAACCCGTGTCTATGCCCCTCTGAGTCTCGTTGCTTTCTTGTTCCACCTTCCATCAGTCAACCTGGCTACATGCCTTACCCTCCCCCACTTCAATTTCATTACAGTGGTAATTACGTCCTTCACTCCCGTGCGTTGTTTCCTTTTTTGAACTCCTAACATTTAGCATCACTGGCATACCAATGCTTAGGTTTTGAACAGACCATGTCACATTGACATAATTAGAAATTTGGTAATAGCACAGTAGCTGTAAGCTTTCAGGTACACCGAAATCTTCACTATCAAAAATTATATTATGTTTATTAACACCACTTATATTCCTTTTTTTATTTCACTGCCCAACTGCTCTAAATATAAAAACTCATCACTTAGTCGGATGTCTAGGAAGTTTATCTGCACTAGATACAAACTGTACAAATATCCATAAGGCCGCACTGCGAAGTGCAATGTACGAGGGACACTCCAAAAGAAATGCACACTATTTTTTTTTAATCCATCTGTTATTCTACATTTTTGAAAGTTTTACAGTGTGTAGATACATCCTTTAGGAACAATATTTTCATTTCTCCACATAATTTCCATCCCCCTCAACTGCCTTACGCCATCTTGGAACCAGCACCTGTATACCCGCACGGTAAAATTCTGGACCAACCTGTTGGAGCCACTGTTTGGCAGCGTGCACAAGGAAGTCATCACCTTCAAACCTTGTTCCACGAAGAGAGTCTTTCAGTTTCCCAAAGAGATGATAATCACATGGAGCCAGGTCAGGACTGTAAGACGGGTGTTTCAGTGTTATCCATCTGAGTTTTATGATCGCTTCAACGCTTTTTTGACTGACATGTGGCCGTGCATTGTCGTGCAACATCAAAACATCTGGCTTCTGCCGATGTGGTCGAACACGACTCAGTCGAGCTTGAAGTTTCTTCAGTGTCGTCACATATGCATCAGAATTTATGGTGGTTCCACTTGGCATAATGTCCACAAGCAAGCGTCCTTAGGAATCGAAAAACACCGAAGCCATAACTTTTCCAGCAGAAGGTGTGGTTTTGAATTTTTTTTCTTGGGTGAATTTGCATGATGCCACTCCACTGATTGCCTCTTCGTCTCTGGTGAAAAATGATGGAGCCATGTTTCATCACCTGTCACAATTCTTCGAAGAAATTCATCTCCACCATTCTCGTACTGTTCCAAAAGTTCGCTGCATACCGTTTTTCTTGTTTCTTTGTGAGCCACTGTCAACACCCTGGGAACCCGCGTGGCACAAACCTTTTTTAACGCCAAAACTTTCAGTATTCTGCAAAAACTTCCTTCCCCTATCCCAACGTAGCGTGACAATTCGTTCACTGTGATGTGTCTGTCAGCAGTGACCAATCTGTTCACTCTCTGCACATTGTTTGGAGCGTGTGCAGTACGAGGCCTGCCGCTGCGAGGACAATCCTCAATATTGCCGTGCCCGCTTTCATCATGTAACCTGCTTACCCACCGACTAACTATACTGCGACCGACAGCAGCGTCTCCATACACCTTTTTCAACCTTTTGTTGATGTTTCCCACTGTCTCGTTTTCACAGCACAGGAATTCTGACAGCACGTTGCTTCTGATGAACGTCAAGTGTAGCAGCCATCTTGAAGACATGCTGTGACGGCATCACTCACGGGAACAGGTTGAACTAAGTTTGAAAACAAGTGGGAAGTATGTATTTACACACTATAAAACTTCCACACATGCAGAATGAAAACTGTATGTTTACAAAAATAGTGTGCATTTCTTTTGGAGTGACCCTCATACATATGTCATTCGCAAAATGAAGGTATTTAGATGTGTTCCATTAACAGGTGTTCATTATCTTCCCCAGTGTAGAGATATGGAAACCTCTTATAGATCTGATAATGTACTATCTGAACTAAAGTATCTGGATAGCTACTGGCGTAAACCAATCCATCCTTTACATTCATGACTGAATGGTTCTGCTGGGGACACTTTCAGTAAGATGCCTCAATTTCTCTTGAGGAATGGCATACCACTCTTCTTCCAGAGCCGAAATCAGAGAAGGTAGTGATGTTAGATGCTGGAGTGTCATTTGGTTCATGTCGATACTCTGGGTAAATCAGTCCATTTCAGGAATGTTTCTGTCCACTAACCGTGCACTCACAGTTGTTGCTTTATGACAGAGTGTGTCTCTGAACTGTTCCTCTACCGTACACAGCTCATAATGTTGTAAGATTTTCCATATCCTTCCGAATTCAGCGTTTTCTTCAAAGCAGAAACGGGACGGCACAATAACCACGAAAAACTCATCTATACCGTAACACCACCTCCTCTGTACTTCACTGTTGGCACTATACACGATGGCAGGTAACATTCTCCAGGCATTCGCCAAACCCATAGCGTTCCATTGGATTTAGCGTATAGTGTGATTCATCATTCCATGTCACTCGTTTCTCGCCACCCAATGTCCGGTGGCGTCGCTCTTCACATCATCTCAAGCGTTGCTTAGCGCTGACAACAGGAATGCATGGCTCATGAAGAGCTGCTCTGTCACTGTACACAATTCTCTTGAACTCCTTAAGTACAGCTACTGAACTCGCTGTGCTGCTGGGACTCACGAGTGATTCGTTCCGACGGTTTCTTTCGATTTTGTACAGCCAACCTCCAAATTGTTCGATGGTCTCTGACCGTCAGTACGAGTGGTGTGCCTGGCCTCTGTCTAGCTTTTCTGGTCACTTCGCATTTCCACTTTACAATCAAATCGTGAACGGTCGACTCGGGCAGTATTAGAAGTGTTGAAATATCCCTGATGTATTTGTTTCTCTGATGACATCAGTGAATACACCACGTCCAAAGTCACTGAGGTCTCCTCTCCGAGTCATTCTGCAGCTACTACTTCCCTACTGACGACACAATAACTTTGGCTCCTTTTATACTGGTAGGTCCACCACACGTGACATGTACGAGGGGCGTTTGATAAGTCCGAGAGATGGCATCACCGGCGCGCATCGAGGTGATGTTTAGTTAGTAGCATCTTTGGAAAGAACGCGCACAAAGTTTCATCCATACTGGTCTATTTCTTTGTGTTTGGCATTTGTGTTAATCAAGGAAGTCGAGTGATTCTCAAAAGATGGACGAAAAAGAATTTTGTGGGGTGATTAAACATTACTTTATGAAAGGCAAAACGCCTCAGGAGGCTAAAGAGAAGCTTGATAAACATTACGGTGACTCTGCACCTTCGATTAGAACAGTTTATAAGTGGTTTCAAAATTTTTGGTGTGGCCATATGGGCACAAGTGACGATGAACGTCCTGGACGCCCTCTGGAGGTTATGGCTCCAGAAGTCATTGATAAAATCCATGATATGGTGATGGATGACAGAGGAGTTACGGTGAGTGTGATTGCTAGTGCTGTGGGCATCTCAAATGAAAGGGTACATAATATTTTGCATAAACATTTGGACATGAGAATGCTATCCGTAAGATGGGTTCTGCGATTGCTCCCGCTTGACCAAAAACGGAATCGTGTGAAGTGTACAAGGATGGTTTGCAGCTGGTCAGGAAGAATCTGCATGACTTTAAGCGTCGTTTCGTCACTGTGGATGAAACATAGATACATTGCTATACTCCTGAAATCAAAGAACAATCTAAACAATGAGTTACCAAGGGAGAATCTTCACCAAAAAAGGCGAAGACCATTCCTTCGGCCAGAAAGGTTATGGCGACTATT
This sequence comes from Schistocerca serialis cubense, assembly GCF_023864345.2. Taxonomy (NCBI): domain Eukaryota; kingdom Metazoa; phylum Arthropoda; class Insecta; order Orthoptera; family Acrididae; genus Schistocerca; species Schistocerca serialis. The sequence continues at coordinate 837,829,138 of NC_064640.1, forward strand.
TATTGGGATTCTCAAGGGATAATCCTCATCGACTATCTGGAAAAGGGGAAAACTATTACAGGTGCATATTATTCATCGTTATTGGACTATTTTAAAACCGAGCTACAAGAAAAACGCCGGCGATTGGATAGCAAAAAAGTCCTTTTCCATCACAACAATGCACCAGCACACACCTAAGCAGCTGTGGGCGCAAAATTAATGGAAATAGGATCCGAACTCGTTTCACATCCCCCCTGTTCTCCAGGTTCAAATGGCTCTGAGCACTATGGGACTCAACTGCTGAGGTCATTAGTCCCCTAGAACTTAGAACTAGTTAAACCTAACTAACCTAAGGACATCACAAACATCCATGCCCGAGGCAGGATTCGAACCTGCGACCGTAGCGGTCTTGCGGTTCTAGACTGCAGCGCCTTTAACCGCACGGCCACTTCGGCCGGCCCCTGTTCTCCAGACTTGGCTCCCTCGGACTACTATTTGTTCCTCAGTTTGAAGAAATGGCTGGCGTGACAAAGATTTTATTCACACGAGGAGGTGATTACAGCAACTAGTAGCTATTTTGAGGACTTGGACAATTCCTATTACTCAGAAGGGATCAACAAATTAGAACAGCGTTGGATGACGTGTACAAGTCTAAAAGGAGACTATGTCGAAAAATAAAAAGATTTATCCCAAACACATAAGTAGTTTTTATTTTTGCACAGATTTTTCAAACGCCCCTCGTAATGGCCAATTCTGAATCACAAGAGAGTGTCTCGATACTTTTGCTTACATAGTGTAGGTCCTCCTTATTTGCCACCTGCTTCAACTTTGAATTTCCTACTGTTCTAACACAGTGTAGTGCAATATGTGACACTGGCACATAATTTCCTAACTGTACTAGCATAGACTGACAGAATGATTAGTTTCTCGAGGCTCAAGAGCTGCCAGTACTTATTTCGTCGAATGTCGTTGAAGTCTTTTATTTCAGAGGATAGTTCAGGTAAAGCTGTAAAATATAGCAAGATAGTCGAGTAGTTCGCATTCAGTACATTCTGTAACTTTTACATAATTTGATTCACTAGCTTTTGCCTCAAACCGCATTTATAATCGTCAACAAATTTTCTCGCAAATTTAAATAACTCGATTAGGAAGCTCTCCTTCTGTGACTTTGTGACAGCACATCGAAACTGGTGACGTTTTTAAGGGGCTCCGGAAAGCTCTATCTTTCCAATGTTAAAATAGCGCTTATAAGTTACATGTTTTCTCAGAAAGTATTTGAGCTGGGAAGTTGAAATATTTACAGGTTATTTATGGCAGTATTGGCTACAACTTAACACATGGATTTTTAAAAATTTGAATTCGGTTGTTAGAGATTAATTTTTTCTGGCGTAATGAAAATTCACTACTTTTTGTACCATTTTTTGTTCGGAAATTCAACAATATACAGGTTTTTCGAAAAAATGCTGTGTTAAGTTACGCAGAATGGACTGTGTAACATTTCCTGAAAATTTGAAGCAAATTGATTTGGTAGATCCTGAGAAAATATTTAATCTGTATGAAAAACTAAAACTTTTGGGAATCGAGTGACAGTATTTGGATTACCTTTTTAGTGAATTCCAGGTCCATATGATGGATTATCTTAATCTTCTGCAAACTCCTCCAAGCTCTTTATCCTCCTCCTGTTTACTCTGGTTTGTTTTTCTAGGCTATTTACAGCCCTGTCAGCAGCCCGAAGACCTTCCTCGTCTAAAGCAAGCATCGTTCGTACCATGTTGAAAACTATCTCCGTTCCCATATTTACAAATACTTTGCACATTAAAACGTTGCCATCTTTGAAAGTAGCAACAGCATCATACACACCAAAGTGAAATGTTTCTGTTCCAGCAAAGACAGTCATGGGGATTGTTGGCCAATAACACTATTTACGGTTTCGAGTTTTTCCATGAACACACTTTTTCAACAGTTCAGGTACTGCTAAGCATCTGGAAACAGGTTTTATCACCTCCATTATCGCATCAGGCAGACTACGACTGTACACTTCCCTTATTGTATACACGGGTCACTGTTTTATTCGCGAAAAGTGTCGCAGCTTGTGCATCATGTAACCGTCTTATACATTTCATTATCCTTCCGTCTACTGGCATACCATTGTTTTGTCGGAAGCTGTTTTTAATGTCATTTCATTAGATATTAAACAGACTGGGTGAAAGATAACATCTACAGGTATGTTCAAACAAAAAAATGGTTCAAATGGCTCTGAGCACTATGGGACTCAACTGCTGAGGTCATTAGTCCCCTAGAACTAGTTAAACCTAACTAACCTAAGGACATCACAAACATCCATGCCCGAGGCAGGATTCGAACCTGCGACCGTAGCGGTCTTGCGGTTCCAGACTGCAGCGCCTTTAACCGCACGGCCACCTCGGCCGGCTGTGTTCAAACACTCTCCGAGTTTTGATTTCCTTTGACACCTCATCTCGTATTGTTACTTTTAGTCTGTGCGTCATCGAAAAGGTGAATCCTAAATCGTAGTGCGTAATTTCAGAGGTTACTCATGGATATTTCTAGGTATTTTGGTGTAAGGGATCTATGTTCTCCGGTAACAACAGTAATACCTAGTTCACTGTTTGACCTCAAGCTTCCATTCCGTACGGCTCGGATCTGTATCACGTTTGCTTTTCCGAAAGTTTTAGTTGTACCTTAATAGTGATACACTAAAATGTGGAGAGGTTTAATGCTATGGAAGAGCAACAAAATGACGCTATGTTAAGATGTTCCTATAGCGAAGGAGCCAAATAATTTTGCATCTGTACGTAAGTGTATACGAGTAACCGAATTTCTCTGTGTTAGAATGGAAGATACTGAGAGTGTGAAGTATGCCATAAGACGAGATATGGAAGACTGTACACGTTACTGGTAGCGGTAGTGTCATCAACAGTCGACATGTTGCAAGAGGTCTAAACACAAGCCAAACAATAGTTTTCAGTGTTGTTCCTCTGCTCTCCATTTTGTATTGTGCTGTACGTTTCATGACTGCGTATAATAAGTTTTCTCAGTGCTGTGAAGGGATTTCCACAGAAACAGAGGTAACTGGGATAACAAACCGAATAAAAAATAGTTACATTATCAGCCCATAACGAGCGACCGGAAACTGCGGCGTAACTTATAGCAAAATATACATAAAATAACAGAGTTAGGGTTCAATCTGTATGGACTGCTTATTGGTCTCATTTCTTTCCAGTTAACTCCAAATTGCAACACACTTAAATGTTTTGTCCACCGAACTCTACCAAAGTTTATTTCCAAATCAGCAAAACGTGCACAATCTTCAGTTTTAGGTAGACGAGCCCTTACTTTCGTTTATTACAACGCCTCTCTTACTCTGTTCTATTTCTAAGGTCGTACTTGTAACTTTTCTTTATTTAGGCGGCATCACGGGGTATGGTAGAAGTCACCAACCTTCAAGTGAGTACTGAGATGCGGGACTGTCTTAGAATTCAGTCCATGGGTATTGTCATCTGGTGTCGCCTTTTACCCCCTGCAGTATATGGGAGGCGTATACGATATTATCATCCAAACAGCTGAGTTACACCTCGAAGGCTGTGATCTGCATTTAAAACATATTTACTCGAACACAGACAGCGAAATATCGTAGTAATAAAATACGTTTCCTGACTTCCGCAGACATTGCCACATAAGTACTGGCAGTCTGCCTGCCTGCTACATAACCCCACATTTCAATGCGAGAACACGTTTCAGAATGCTGTTTCCGCGTCTGCAGCGTGTCTCCACCGCCAAAGACGTCGTTCTCACGGCACCGACCATGACGTGCATTCCAATGAAAACGGCCTCGAATTACACACAGATGCCTGCAACGTCCGTCTGAGGTCGCACATTGAAAAGCCTATTCTGAGCAGCTCAAACATTATGACATATCTGGGGGAAAAACGAACTTTCTTTGAAATGGATTCAGGAGAAACTTCCACTGTGATATGCAGCTTGCCTTGCTCCATACAGTATCTTGCGAGTAGATTCCGTCACCCTAGATTCTACATATACTGTATATTCCGCAAGCGGCAGTGCAATGCATAGCGGAGGGTACATCGTACCAATATTATCAGTCCCCTTGCCTATTCCATTTGTGTCTTCCACACGTCCTAATCTCTCTTATTTTACTCCTAGAATCCCCACGTGAATTACACAGTGATGGCAGCATAATGATCGTACAGTCTTCTTCGGAAACAGGTTAACGCAACAGGATGTCGACTTCTAAGGATTTCCTTTACTTCTGTGCAAAACGTTTATGGGCTATACGTACCCATTACGAACCTAGCAACGCGTCTCGGAATTCTTTCGATATCGGTTATCTCGCCTCTTTCAGAAGAACTCCAGAAACTGGAGCAGTACTCTAAAATTGGTCGCACTGGCGTCTTGTACGAAATTTCCTTCACTGATGCATTTCGTTTGTGAAAGAATTTCGATGCTGTGCCACAAAATCACCAACCGACTAAGATATGGTTACGCGAGTGCCTTCACAAATAAAGAATTGGGATTGTGAAATTTCAATGATACGTGGAGTATAGATGTAGGTGTACATTATTCTAATTACACTACTCGCCATTAAAATTGCTACACCACGAAGATGTGCTACAGACGCGAAATTTAACCGACAGGAAGAAGATGCTGTGATATGCAAATGATTAGCTTTTCAGAGCATTCACACAAGGTTGGCGCCACTGGCGTCACTTACAACGTGCTGATATGAGGAAAGTTTCCAACCGATTTATCATACACAAACAGCAGTTGACCGGCGTTGCTTGGTGAAACGTTGTTGTGATGCCTCGTGTATGGAGGAGAAATGCGTACCATCACGTTTCCGACTTTGATAAAGGTCGGATTGTAGCCTATAGCGATTGCGGTTTATCGTATCGCGACATTGCTGCTCGCGTTGGTCGAGATACAATGACAGTTAGTAGAATATGGAATCGGTGGGTTCAGGAGGGTAATACGGAACATCGTGCTGGATCCCAACGGCCTCGTATCACTAGCAGTCGAGATGACAGGCATCTTATCCGCATGGCTGTAACGGATCGTGCCGCCACGTCTCGATCCATGAGTCAACATGTGGGACGTTTGCAAGTCAACAACCATCGGCACAAACAGTTCGACGACGTTTGCAGCAGCATGGACTATCAGCTCGGAGACCATGGCTGCTGTTACCCTTGACGCTGCATCACAGACAGGAGCGCCTACGATAGTGTACTCAACGACGAACGTGGGTGCACGAATGGCAAAACGTCATTTTTTCTGATGAATCCAGGTTCTGTTTACAGCATCATGATGGTCGCATCTGTGTTTGGCGACATCGCTGTGAACGCACGATGGAAGCGTGTATTCGTCATCCCCATACTGGCGTATCACCCGGCGTGATGGTATGGGGTGCAATTGGTTACACGTCTCGGTCACCTCTTGTTCGCATTGACGGCACTTTGAACAGTGGACGTTACATTTCAGATGTGTTACGACCCGTGGCTCTACCCTTCATTCGATCTCTGCGAAACCCTACATTTCAGCAGGATAATGCACGACCGCATGTTGCAGGTCCTTTCTGGATACAGAAAATGTTCTCTCACCAATTGAAAACGTCTGGTCACTGGTGGCCGAGCAACTGGCTTGTCACAATACTCCAGTCACTACTCTTGATGAACTGTGGTATCGTGTTGAAGCTGCATGGGCAACTGTACCTGTACACGCCATCCAAGCTCTATTTGACTCAATGCCCAGGCATATCAAGGCCATTATTACGGCCAGAGATGGTTGTTCTGGGTACTGATTTCTCAGGATCTGTGCACCCAAATTGCGTGAAAATGTAATCACATGTCAGTTCTAGTATAACATATTTGTCCAATGAATACCCGTTTATCATCTGCATTTCTTCTTGGTGTAGAAATTTTAATGGCCTGTAGTGTAGGTCCAGACGACTTGACTAGCGTAGTGCATTTTGTTTGAGCCCATAAGCAAAACTCAAAGAACAACGTTAAGGATGTGAATATCATCAGTTTCATATTATTTTTGTGGTTTAAGCAATGCACGCCATGAAAGTTGTCTCGAGGCATCAATGTTACGTGTTCCACATTAAATTGGCGTTTGGAGTGATATCTCATGGCAGTGATTGGAGTACATCGTTGTGTAGGTATTAAGTTTACAACCAATGTAAATACTGTATGCGAATCATGGGTGTATGTGTGTGTCAACCATTCAATACGTACTGAAGCCTGGCTGAAGTGGCACAGATGAAAGAGAAAATAAGAAAGAAACACGCATGATGTACACAGTGAGCTCGCGTTATGTCACGTCTCTTGTGAAGCTCTGTAGGCACTGCCGTGTTTTGTTGGGATTCATTGCCGCATTTCATTGTCGGGCACTCCTTAGGGAAACTTCATCACCGTGCCACGCAAAGAATCGTGTCCACACATAGGTTTGTTTCAGGGGAAATCAGAAATCTGAAAATTGAGTCATCTTCTGCTCTGCCGAAAGAAAGTATTGCCTGTAAACGAATCAAAGGTTCTGAAGCACTTTTTTCGGAAAATGTCTCACTTGAAGCATTAAAAAAACACCACGTGTTTTGGATTCGTATGTTTTTTCGCTAGGCAGTTGTTCTCAAAGAGACTGTAGGGAACTACTGGTTAAATAAAATTCAATTATTTCATATTGTAAGTCTGTCATCACAACATGTGGATCAGGTAGTTATCTTTCCGTTATAAATCATATTTATTACGATACTTCCAATCTGAGTAAGTCACTGGACATTGTTCGAAGAATTTCCACTCAACTACGAGGGCTAACAGCGGCTGGTAGTTTCAGGGAAGAAGAAATTGGAAGTCTGAAATTGTCTTCACATTTCAAAATGCGTCCCTGAACCATCCGTAGAAGTATTTCAAAATCTTGTGTATTCATCCACAGGAAAGTTCTGAATTACAATCAGGAAGATCGAAGGTGTCCAACTAAATAATATCTTTCGCCCAACATGCAGAGAGTCGTGTTCGTATCTAAGTTTGACTCAAGAAAGCAAGGAGTCTAAAGTAGAGTCATTTGCTACACTCCTACAAGACTTTCTCCATATAAACGAAGTATAACTGCAACCCATACCGCATTTTACTCTATACGTAAATATCTGAAAAGCACAGGGTCTTAAACTTGCGAGTTTTTTCGCTAGACATTTGTTCTGAAGTGACTGCAATCAGTTAAATTCACGTAGGCGACTTGCGTGTCCCTAAGCAGTTCCTTTTAATAAGTGCTTTATTGACAAAAACTTTTGACATTACAATCCTACAAACATTTCATTCATCACATGACAAATCGTGGAGCAAAAGTTTCATCACATTTCGAACACCCTAATACAAATTCAAGCTGTGTTTCCAGTGATGAAAGAACTGCTGAATAGACAGCTTTCCCCTCAATCAAATACCAGGAACTAAAGTCTTGGCCTGCAGGTGTACTTAATGCGCTATGCTTACCTTATCAGTTAACTTTTGATGAATCTCCATAAATAAAAATCCTACCTTTGGAGGGATAAAAAACACATACACAAATTTTACAGGGGTTCTACCTTTTTCAAATGCAGGGTGGTAAATTGATGGTGAACGAGCCACATATCTCAAGAAATAAGCACCAAACGAAAAACTGTCCACAGCTCGTGGTCGTGCGGTAGCGTTCTCGCTTCCCGCGCCCGGGTTCCCGGGTTCGATTCCCGTCGGGGTCAGGGATTTTCTCTGTCTCGTGATGACTGGGTGTTGTGTGATGTCCTTAGGTTAGTTAGGTTTAAGTAGTTCTAAGTTCTAGGGGACTGATGACCATAGATGTTAAGTCCCATAGCGCTCAGAGCCATTTTGAACGAAAAAACTACAAAGAACGAAACTCATCTATCTTGAAGGGGAAAACCAGATGGCGCTATGATTGGCCAGCTAGATGGCGCTGCCATAGGTCAAACGGATATCAACTGCGTTTTTTTACATAGGATCCCCCATTTTTATTACATATTCGTGTAGTACGTAAAGAAAGATGAATGTTTTAGTTGGACCACTTTTTTCGCTTTGTGATAGATGGCACTGTAATAGTCACAAACGTATAAGTACGTGGAATCACTTAACATTCCGCCACTGCGGACGGTATTTGCTTCGTGATTCATTACCCATGTTAAAAGGGACCGTTTACCAACTGCGGATAAGGTCGACATCGTGTTAATGTATGGCTATTGTGATCAAAATGCCCAACGGGCGTGTGCTATGTATGCTGCTCGGTCTCCTGGACGACATCATCCAAGTGTCCGGACCGATCGCCGGATAGTTACGTTATTTAAGGAAACAGGAAGTGTTCAGCCACATGTGAAACGTCAACCACGACCTGCAACAAATGGTGACGCCAAAGTAGGTGTTTTAGCTGCTGTAGCGGCTAATCTGCACATCAGTATCAGACAAACTGCGCGAGAATCGGGAATCTCAAAAACATCGGTGTTGAGAATGCTACATCAACATCGATTGCACCCGTACCATATTTCTACGCACCAGGAATTGCATGGCGACGACTTTGAACGTCGTGTACAATTCTGCCACTTGGCACAAGAGAAATTACGGGACGATGACAGATTTCTTGCACGCGTTCTATTTAGCGACGAAGCGTCATTCACCAACAGCGGTAACGTAAACTGCATAATATGCACTATTGGGCAACGGAAAAACCACGATGGCTGCGACAAGTGGAACATCGGCGACCTTGGCTGGTTAATGTATGGTACGGCTTTACGGGAGAAAAGATAACTGACCTCCATTTTATCGATGGCAATATAAATGGTGCAATGTATGCTGATTTCCTACGTAATGTTCTACCGATGTTACTACAAGATGTTTCACTGCATGACAGAGTGGCGATGTACTTCCAACATGATGGATGTCCGGCACATAGCTCGCGTGCGGTTGAGGCGGTATTGAGTAGCATATTTCATGACAGTTGGATTGGTCGTCGAAGCACCATATCATGGCCCGCACGTTCACCAGATGTGACGTCCCCGGATTTCTTTCTGTGGGGAAAGTTGAAGGATATTTGCTATCGTGATTAACCGACAACGCCTGACAACATGCGTCAGCGCATTGTCAATGCATGTGCGAACATTACGGAACGCGAACTATTCGCTGTTGAGAGGAATGTCGTTACACATATTGCCAAATGCATTGAGGTTGATGGACATCATTTTGAGCATTTATTGCATTAATGTGATATTTACAGGTAATCACGCTATAACAGCATGCGTTCTCAGAAATGATAAGTTTACAAAGGTACATGTATCACATTGGAACAACCGAAATAAAATGTTCAAACGTACCGACGTTCTGTATTTTAATTTAAAAAATCTACATGTTACCAACTGTTCGTCTAAAATTGTGAGCCATATGTTTGTGACTATATAGCGCCATCTATCATAAAGCGAAAAAAGTGGTCCAACTAAAACATTCATATTTCTTTACGTACTACACGAATAAGTAATAAAAAATGGGGATTCCTATTTAAAAAAACGCAGATGATATGCATTTGACCTATGGCAGCGCCATCTAGCGGGCCAACCATAGCGCCATCTGGTTTCCCCTTTCAAGCTAGACAAGTTTTGTTCTTTGTAGTTTTTTCGTTTGACGCTTATTTCGTGAGATATTTGGCCCGGTCACGATCAATGCACCACCCTGTATATCTCTAAGGGTAAGCTCTCACCTCCTTCATTTATTAATTCTGATGTTATTCCGTTCTCCCCTGGGGCTTTGTTGTTTCTGAGTCCTTTGATTGCGATTTTCACGTCTTCTTCACGAACTTCCCATTCTTCTTCATCTTTCCTTTCCTCCGTAGTATTTGCAGTGTATGGTTTATTTAAATGGTAACCCCATAACCCTAATATTAAATGGATGATACAAAAGTTACGCTCACTGTCACGTACTATTAGCATAAATCAATTAAAACAAGATGGAACATTGTACAATTATGTGCCAGAAAGCTTGCACGAAAATACGAGAATTCATGGGATCATATCTCCGTTTCTATTGATAACAGGGATAGTCCTTGGCCTAGCGAGTCTTGGTATACCTTTCGGAAGAACGGACATACTATAACTATCCTACAGTACAGCACAAAAATTTAAACTTTACACACTTTCTCCAGCCCAGGAAAATTGAGCGTTAGATGTGGTATGGGGTTAACCTGATAAAGCATCATTTGTCTGTGGGAGGTTCCTGAAAAATCATGATGTTTGAGTAAGAGAATTACCAATCATGGTGTTGGCTACTCCCATAATTTCTGTGGCCAATATTTCTACCATATCTTCTTAAAATGATATTCGCGAGAAAATTCTAAACTTTTTTCGATATCATTATCCGTTACCGAGATGGAGAGGTTCAAATTACCGTACTTGTGCAGAAAACACCAAAAACCGGTTTTTATCCTTTTTGCACAATGGGCCACAATTATCTAAATAACTAACAGTAGCAGATGGCTCAAATTTTAACTTCACATACTTTAGATATTCATGTAGAAATGTCATTTTCCAGTTTCCGAAAATCTATATTCGTTATCGGTACACCCGAAAAACTATCGTTTTTGGGTAACTTACCAAAAGCATTAATTGTTGGTATGACCACATCTGTAATTTCTATTCATGGCAGAACGTCAACATTTTTACCATAGGAACCCTAAAACACTTCGATATGATTATCCGTTTCTCAAACTTACCATTATTATGCATGTAAAATATGCACGTAATATCAGGTCTGAGGCCCAACTGTAGTTTTAGTCGATATACTGACCACATGAAAAGTGTCCTAGGGTCATCGCAAGGGTCTTAACGTCATCAAACTATACTTGTAGTCAGTAGTTTTTCACCAATAAATCTTTATGATGTGCTGTCTCTGTATAATGGGTACTTCATGCCTATACAAATATTCCAAAAGTGGCGCTTCAGTGACATAAATGGGCTAGATAGGTTCTTAAAAAATAACATAAAATTATTGTCAACAATTATTGCAATCTGAAAAGTTGCACATCCAGAAAAATATTTCTAATGACATTTTTACTCTCTTAAGAAACGTATCACAAAACTAGTGTTTTCGATGAGTTGCGACCAGTGAGAAAAATATCCAGAAAAAATGAAAGCAAAGGATTTTGTGTTAACCTTATATTATATATACTTATTTGTTGTTAATATGTGTTCAAATCAAATGGCTCTGAGCACTATGGGACTTAACTTCTGAGGTCATCAGTGCCCTAGAACTTAGAACTAATTAAACATAACTAACCTAAGGACATCACACACATCCATGCCCGAGGCAGGATTCGAACCTGCGACGTAGCGGTCGCGTGGTTCCAGAATGTAGCGCCTAGAACCGCTCGGCCACACCGGTCGGCTTATGTGTCAAAGTGCATAAGCGGGATCATGTACATACAGGGTGACAATTATTGAACTATATGAAATAAAATCGTCGTAACTTCTGAACGGTTTGCGTTAGGACGTTGAAACTGCACTGTTGGCCACGAGGCGTGATAGCAGTTAGTATGGTTTGGTTTAGCGACGAAGACCACTTTCATTTGAACGGATTCGTCAATAAGCAAAATTGGCGCATTTGGGGGTCTGAGAATCCGCATTTCGCGATCACCCTCAACGGGTGAATATGTGGTGTGCAATGTCCAGTCACGGAATAACGGGTGCGATATTCCTTCATTATCCCAAGTGACCAGGATATCGACAAAATGTGGTTTATGTAAGACGGTGCTCGACACCATCGAAGCAGGAAAGTGTTTGGTGTCCTGGAAGAGCACTTTGGGGACCGCATTCTGGCTCTGAGGCACACAGAGGCCACTGACATTGGCCTCGATTGGCCTCCATATTCTCCCGATCTGAACACATGCGATCCCTTTTTGTGAGGCTGTATTAGTGACAAGGTGTACAAAAATAACAGCAAAACCATTGCTGAGCTGAAAACAGCCATTCAGAGGGTTATCGACAGCACCGATGTTCCGACACTTCAGCGGGTCATGCAGAATTTCGCTATTCGTCTGCGCCTAGCCGGCCGGTGTGGCCGAGCGGTTCTAGGCGCTTCAGTCTGGAACCGCGCGATCGCTATGGTCGCAGGTTCGAATCCTGCCTCGGGGATGGATGTGTCTGATGTCCTTAGGTTAGTTAGGTTTAATTAGTTCTAAGTTCTAGGGCACTGATGACCTCAGATGTTAAGTCCCATAGTGCTCAGAACCATTTGAACCACTTTTTTTTTCGTCTGCGCCACAGGCAGGCATATCGAACATGTCATAGCCTAAATCCGAATATCTGTAGTAACGTTTACATGTTGAATAAAGTGCGTGTACGCCGTAGTTTGTAACTAATTTACGTTTTTTTCATGTAGTTCAATAACTGTCACCCTGTAAATAAACCGTGAAAATGTTACTGGCCTATAGAATTCGTTTTATATAAACAGCACACCCACCCGTAGCAGCACCCATAGAGGGGAACTTGCGGGAGAATGTTCTCGTCGGAGCACAAAAAAGGCGAGTGTGTTCCTCTTTAAAAGACTCTGACAGAATAGTGGGTAACTAGCTGCCTCAGATCTCATCCCGCCTTCTTCACCAATAATTTTCTCATGCAAACATAATACCGCATTTCTGTGCTGAAAGAGAATAGCAGAGATAGTGATGGAGGAAGAGAGATAATACATTACCAATGGGAGAGAAAGAGAAAGGAGACAAGGATGGTTGGACAGAGAAAGCAGCAGTCAAAGAGTAAGAAGAATAGATGAAAACAATAACAGTGGGAGCCAAAACAGAGAGAAGATATTGATAGTCAGTGAGACTATGGTCAAGGATTGTAAAAGAGAGAGAGGGATGGAAGGAGATAGAAGCAGTGGGAGCAAAAGAAAAAAGAAGGCAGTCGAAGTGATAAATACAGTTGAGAGGGGACAATAAATACACTTTGCAGGGTCTGCACTCTCGCAGACTGACGAAACTCAATGTAGGTATAGGGGAGAGCGCATTTTGGACCGAAATTTTAAATTATTAATTTTAAATTAACAACAACCTCAGTTGCAATCTTTGTTAATTTAAAATTAATATGTATACAATTGCTGACAGGGCAGCGAAATGTTGAAAATATCGAAATTTTAAACACTTTAGTATAGGGGAAAATATAAGTTGGACTCCCCGGCTTTTTGAGCTGCCGAGTAATGGTGGAAACAGTGACAGTGGGGAAGACAGGAAAAAGGAGACAGTTTAGGTGTGAGAAGAGACAGTGCAAGCTGAGTATATTGCAAATCAATGGAAGAAAGAGGAGAGCGGGAGAGGGACATATACTGGGTGAAAAGTATTTAAACCGACAAATTCTGGGAGATTGTAAGGGACATCAAAACAAATATTTTTCCCTAATGCCATTTTTTCCTATGGGGAGTATTTAAACCGGTAAAGGAAGATTTCTCTGGCGGCAAATTAATTAAACCAACAAACACTTTTCCATTTTTTTGTGACCAAGAGATAACACATTAACACAACCCAATTTCAGTTACAGTAGATTTTCGAAAATACCTCCATTGACACGTAAACAAAGGTTACATCGTCGGATCATGTTCTGTCTGACAGGGGCAAAAACCCCAAGCGTATCCTGAATTGTTCCTGCTGCTGCTACTACCCGGGCAACCAGATCCTCTTCTGATTCAAGAGGAGTTGCGTGAACAAGGTTGCCCATCTCACCCCACGCAAAAAAGTCCTGATGGGACATATCTGTGGATCGAGCAGGCCATGGTACAGGACCACCTCTGCCAATACACGTTTCTGGGAACCGTCGGTCCAGGAATCGACGCACACGACCACTGAAATGTGCCGGCGCCCCGTCATGTTGGAACCACATGCGTTGTCTTGTAGGGAGCGGGACGTCTTACAGCAATTCTGGCAATGCTCTGGCGAGAAAATTGTAATAGTGCCTTCCATTTAATGGCCTAGGTAGCAGATACGACCCAATTAAACAGTCCCCAACAACACCGATCCACACATTAACGAAGAACGGCATTTGATGAGCGCAAGTAACTGTGGCATGTGGGTTATCCTCACTCCAAACTTGCGAATTGTGCATGTTGAAGACTCCATCACGCCCGAACGTTGCTTCATCGGTAAACAACACAGAGGATGGAAATGTAGGATGCATTTCACACTGTTCCAGGTACCACTGCGAAAACTGTGCTCTGGGTAGATAATCAACTGGTTACAGGTTGTGGACACGCTGTAAATGAAATGGACGTAACAATGTTTTTACATTCGTCTGATTCATCCCCATGTTACGAGCAACTGCGCGAGTGCTGATCGAAGGATCCCGCTCCACATGCTGCAAGACAGCTTCCTCAAATTGCAACGTTCTAACAGTGCGACGGCGTCCCTGTCCAGGTAAACTGCTAAATGACCCGGTCTCACGCAGACGTTGGTACACAGCAGCAAAGGTTGAATGATGCGGGATACGGCGATTAGGATGTTGTTGTTGATAAACCCGCTGTGCAGCTCGTCCGTTGTGGTGCGCTACATAGTACGCACCAACCATATCAGTGTACTCACTCCAGGTGTATCGCTTCATTAGTAAACAGAGACAATGCATTACTACACTGGTGGACAGCAGTTGCCTACAACTGAAGAGCGTAATACGCCCTCTAACAACTGAAGAGCGTAATACGTCCTCCACCGGTTTAAATACACCTCATAGGAAAAAATGACATTAGGGAAAAATATTTGTTTTGATGTCCCCTACAACCTCTCAGAGTTTGTCGGTTTAAATACTTTTCACCCTGTGTAGACAGTGGCAGTGAGATAGAGATGCCGAGTAGGAAGGTTTAAGTACACCGAGAGACTGGGTAGATTAATTTAGAATTTTCTGTGTTAAAAGAACGCGAATGTGCACTCATGCAAAAATTTTTGGCGAAGAAGGCGGAAAGATAATAGAGGCAGCAGGTTTCCCACTTTTCTGTCAGAGGCCTTTAAAGACGAAGACTTTCTCCTCTTCTGTGCTGCAACAGGAGCATTTTTCCGCTGGTTTAGTGACGCTTCACTCTTCCAAAACATATGTAAAGAAACTTCCCCGTGAAATATTACTTCAGTTGAAATGGGCAATCAACACAATCTAAGTCACGCTAAGTACTGCAACTTCTTTCTTGTTATCCGTGTGACGAAACGTTCAACCCTCATATAAACAAACACGCCCTCGGTGATTGGTCAGTGACTCTATGACACAGCCACTGGGTGTCGGTACGCAATTCCAAATAGGTTAAGGTTACGTATTAAGTATACTGTTGTTACTTCGCTACTAATAATACTCTGAGGCACTCTGAAACCTAAAACATTTAAAAACCTTCAAGTTTATTGTAGTCACAAAGTTCTTAATGCCGTGTTTCTTGTACTTCAAGTTTTAGCGATCGCAGAGGCAATAGTCCAACTCTGTAGATATAGACAGAAGTCAATATAAGTTGTCCGTGACACGGTGGAGAACGCAGGAAGGACAACTCTAAGGAGAGAGGAATGTCATTTGTCTGCGACATAATGATGCCAGTTTAGGTATCCGTGTGCATTCATAAGCGTCAGCCACAGTGTAAGTTACACCTGGATGTAACAAGCTTCTGTGAAAGAGTATCACAAAGTTTATGATATTCAAGCAGCCTCGTTATGCTTTTTTTTTTCATACACAGAACACGAGTTCGCTGCACTACTGTACTGCTATAGCTGTTATATCACTGAAGTTGGCAGCAATAATCAACGGAAGACAGTCGACAAGAAGTGTACCACATGTACCGTTAACGATTAGGGAGCCAAATCTCAACGTAGCGCATCTACAATTTATAGACATCGTAAGCGTTCAATGGTAAAATTTGATCTCACATTCATTACAACTAATAACTGCCATATTTCAACGTTAGCGACTTAACAAAAGTAAAAAAAGTTCATTACTCTGGAGGGGGGGGGGGGCGGGGAAGGGGGTGCGCTTATCTCCTCGCTTCCATCCCCCCTCTCTTTCTACGTTCCTGCTCACACCATCACCAACACTCCACCATGCTTCACCATTAACCTCACACACTGATTCTTCATACGATCTCCACGAACAAAATTCGACGGTGGCATCCAGATATTTCAAACCTAGATTTGTCCAAGAACAACATCTTGCATTATTGCTGCACTCTCCAGTCTTCATGTTACTGTACCCACTGCATTCTTTTCACCTTAATTTGTTTGTATAATGGAGGTTTTCTGGCTACTGCACAGACCATTAAACCTTAAATAATTCACGAAAACCACATTACACTACTGAGATACACACAAGCCGGCCGGAGTGACCGAGCGGTTCTAGGCGCTACAGTCTGGAACAGCGCGACCACTACGGTAGCAGGTTCGAATCCTGCCTCGGGCATGGATGTGTGTGACGTCCTTAGGTTAGTTAGGTTGAAGTAGTTCTAAGTTCTCGGGGACTGATGACCACTGCAGCTAAGTCCCATAGTGCTCAGAGCTGTTTGAACCATTCGAACCAAGATACAGACAGTAACTGCTTACGTATCATTTACTGCCTTGAGAATTTCGGGTGCAGTAACTGTCCTCTCACGCTTACTCTGAACAAACATGGACTGATATTCCCTGTATGACGTTAATGGGGGTCCTCCAGATCGCTAGACAATTGTATTGGCACCAGTTTTCTTGATCCGTTGCAATGTACACTACTGGCCATTAAAATTGCTACACCACGAAGATGACGTGCTACGGACGCGAAATTTAACCGACAGGAAGAAGATGCTGTGATATGCAAATGATTAGCTTTTCAGAGCATTCACACAAGTTTGGCGCCGGTGGCGACACCTATAACGTGCTGACATGAGGAAAGTTTCCAACCGATTTCTCATATTCAAACAGCAGTTGACCGGCGTTGCCTGATGAAACGTTGTTGTGATGCCTCGTGTAAGGAGGAGAAATGCCTACCATCACGTTTCCGGCTTCGATAAAGGTCGGATTAGAGCCTATCGCGATTGCGGATTATCGTATCGCGACATTGCTGCGTTGGCCGAGATCCAATGACTGTTAGCAGAATATGGAATCGGTGGGTTCACGAGGGTAATACGGAAGGCCGTGCTGGATCCCAACCGCCTCGAATCACTAGCAGTCGAGACTACAGCCATCTTATCCGCATGGCTGTAACGCATCGTTCAGCCACGTCTCGACCCCTGAGTCAACAGATGGGGACGTTTGCAGGACAACAACCACCTGCACGTAAAGGTCGACGACGTTTGCAGCAGCATGGACTATCAGCTCGGAGACCATGGTTGCGGTTACCCTTGACGCTGCATCTCAGAGAGGAGTGCCCGCGGTGGTGTACTCAACGACGAACCTGGGTGCACGAATGGCAAAACGTCATTATTTCGGATGAATCCACGTTCTGTTTACAGCATCATGATGGTCGCATCCGTGTTTGGCGACATCGCGGTGAACGCACGTTGGAAGCGTGTATTCGTCATTGCCATGCTGGCGTATCACCCGGCGTGATGGTATAGGGTGCCATTGGTTACTCGCCTGGGTCGCATTGACGGCACTTTGAACAGTGGACGTTACATTTCAGATGTGTTACGACCCGTGGCTCTACCCTTATTAGGTCCCTGCAAAACCCTACATTTCAGCAGGATAATGCGCGACCGCATGTTGCAGGTCCTGTACGTTCCTTTCTGGATACAGAAAATGTTCGACTGCTGCCCTGGCCAGCACATTCTCCAGATCTCTCATCAACTGATAACGTCTGGTCAATGGTGGCCGAGCAACTGGCTCGTCACAACACGCCAGTCACTACTCATGATGAACTGTGGTATTGTGTTGAAGCTGCGTGGGCAGCTGTACCTGTACACGCCATCCAAGCTCTGTTTCACTGCATGCCCAGGCGTATCAAGGCCGTTATTACGGCCAGAGGTGGTCGTTCTGGGTACTGATTTCTCAGGAGCTATGCACCCCAATTGCGTGGAAATGTAATCACATGTCAGTTCTAGTATAATGTATCTGTCCAATGAATACCCGTTTATCTTCTGCATTTCTTCTTGGAGTATCAATTTTAATGGCCAATAGTGTGTATACCATTGTAGACTGGGTTACGCCAACTTTCTTTGCTACTGATCAACTACAATAGCCTTTTTGATGAAGAGCTACAATCAAAGCGCTATTTTCAATTCAATCTCCTGCTTTTTTCCCATTAGAATATGGTGTGAACCTGATCATGTACACAAATACACTGGTACATGTACACAATTTACTATAAGTTAATGGGAACTGACTGCTACATAGACGAATAAAGGAATGAGTCCTATTCGAATGGAACCATTTTAGGCAAAGGCACATCAAAGTTGTTGTAGATACTCATCACCATTCCTCTATGGGAACAACCAGTCAATTAGCACAACAGAGACAAATTGGTTCAAATGGCCCTAACCACTATGGGACTTAACATCTGAGGTCATCAGTCTCCTAAACTTAGAACTACTTAAACCTAACTAACCTAAGGACATCACACACATCCATGCCCGAGGCAGGATTCGAACCTGTGACCGTAGCAGCAGCGCGGTTCCGGTCCGAAGACAACAGAGACATTTAGTTTTACATGTTTATACTTGTTTTAGTATCAGAATAGGGATATGATGACTATTCATAAAGGCCGGTCTTAGTGGCCGAGTGGTTCTAGGCACTTCAGTCCGGAACCGCGCGACTGCTACAGTCGCAGGTTCTAATCCTGCCTCGGGCATATAAGGGTGTTATGTCCTTAGGTTAGTTAGGTTTAAGTACTTCTAAGTTCTAGGGGACTGATGACCTCAGAAGTTAAGTCCCATAGTGCTCAGAGCCATTTGAACCAACCAGTAATGAGGATAATCGTGGCTTGAGCAAATTCTACCTACTTTATCCGGCAGTCAGATCAACATTAAAAAATATTATTTTTGTTGTGGTCTTCAGTCCAGAGACTGGTTTGATGCAGCTCTCCATGCTACTCTATCCCGTGCAAGCTTTTTCATCTCCCAGTACTTACTGCAACCTACATCCTTCTGAATCTGCTTAGTGTATTCATCTCTTGGTCTCCCTCTACGATTTTTACCCTCCATGCTGCCCTCCAATACTAAATTGGCGATCCCTTGATGCCTCAGAACATGTCCTACCAACCGCACCCTTCTTCTAGTCAATGTGTGCCACAAATTTCTCTTCTCCCTATTTCTATTCAATACCTCGTCATTAGTTATGTGATCTACCCATCTAATCTTCAGCATTCTTCTGTTTCACCACATTTCGAAAGCTTCTATTCTCTTCTTGTTCAAACTACTTATCGTCCACGTTTCACTTCTATACATAGCCACACTCCATACAAATACTTTCAGAAACGACTTCCTGACACTTATATCTATACTCGATGTTAACAAATTTCTCTTCTTCAGAAACGCTTTCCTTGCCATTGTAAAAATTATTATTATCAACCAAAATTAGCGTAAACGATTCCTTCCCTTTTTCAATTCTTGTTCAATTTCCAGGTGCCGTTCGTTACATGCAAATACTAGTCTGATCGGTTTGCAAGTCCATACAGTATACAAATATCTCATAGTACACCTGAAACAAGATAGTATTCGAAAAGGCAGTACAATATTTCACTAAAGAATGCTCTCAGCTCGAGCTTATTATAAATCATCTTAATCAAGCAAGTACAGTGTACAGGTTTTTAATGCAATGCCGGCAAAGGCTACCACTAAAGAAATAGAAAAAATGAATGCCACACTAATGAAGGTGATCCTAATGGCACATGCGCAGACAGTAATTAACGCAGTGTACATCAGCTTTACTCAGATTATTAACACACGCTGGAGGCGGCTATGACTAGAGCACAAGAAGTGAAATAATGCGTCTGCAACTCACTTGTACCACAAAGTCTGACGAGGAGCACCAAATGTAGCAATTGCTCCACGAACAGGCTGACGCCTGTATATGAGAAGGGTAGAAGGACAGATCCTCAAAATTACAGACCAATATCCTTAACATCGGTTTGTTGCACGATTCTCGAACTTATTCTCAGTTCGAACATAATGAATCTCCTTGAGACAGAGAAGTTGCTGTCAATGCATCAGCACGGCGTTAGTAAGCATCGCTCCTGCGAAATGCCACTCGCCCTTTTTTCACATGATATCTTGCGAGCAATGGATGAAGGGTATCAGACGGATGCCATATTCCTTGACTTCCGGAGAGCGTTTGATTCGGTGCCCCACTGCAGACTCCTAACTAGGGTACGAGCATATGGGATTGGTTCCCAAATATGTGAGTGGCTCGAAGACTTCTTAAGTAATAGAACCCAGTACGTTGTCCTCGATGGTGAGTGTTCATCGGAGGTGAGGGTACCATCTGGAGTGCCACAGGGAAGTGTGGTAGGTCCGCTGTTGTTTTCTATCTACATAAATGATCGTTTGGATAGGGTGGATAGCAATGTGCGGCTGTTTGCTGATGATGCTGTGGTGTACGGGAAGGTGTCGTCGTTGAGTGACTGTAGGAGGATACAAGATGACTTGGACAGGATTTGTGATTGGTGTAAAGAATGGCAGCTAACTCTAAATATAGATACATGTAAATTAATGCAGATGAATAGGAAAAAGAATCCCGTAATGTTTGAATACTCCATTAGTAGTGTAGCGCTTGACGCAGTCACGTCGATTAAATATTTGGGCGTAACATTGCAGAGCGATATGAAGTGGGACAAGCATGTTACGGCAGTTGTGGGGAAGGCGGATAGTCGTCTTCGGTTCATTGGTAGAATTTTGGGAAGATGTTGTTCATCTGTAAAGGAGACCGCTTCTTAAACACTAATACGAACTATTCTTGAGTACTGCTCGAGCGTTTGGGATCCCTATCAGGTCGGATTGAGGGAAGACGTAGAAGCAATTCAGAAGCGGGCTGTTAGATTTGTTACTGGTAGGTTTGATCATCATGCGAGTGCTACGGAAATGCTTCAGCAACTCCGGTGGGAGTCTCTGGACGAAAGGAGGCGTTCTTTTCGTGAATTGCCACTGAGGAAATTTAGAGAACCAGCATTAGAGGCTGACTGCATTACAATTTTACTGCCGCCAACTTATATTTCGCGGAAAGACCACAAAGATAAGATGAGAGAGATTAGGGCCCGTACAGAGGCATATAGGCAGTCATTTTTTCCCTCGTTCTGTTTGGGAGTGGAACAGGGAGAGAAGATACTAGTTGCGGTACGAGGTACCCTCCGCCACGCACCGTATAGTGGATCGCGGATTATGTATGTAGATGTAGATGTAGAACAGTTACACTACTTGACACTAAGAAGATATAACCTGGGAAACAACGATCATTACACAGTACCTGAAAATGCTGAGCCTCCAGCACCATTGAGTTAGACAATTTTTACACGTCTTATTCGTTCACAAGCCTCAATGTTCAGTACGCTCGTGACCAACCCACACAATGATGACATCCAGTAATACAGCACGGCTTCTTCCGTCTAGAGCCAAGTAAACAAGTTGTCTACACTGACCGTGCATACTAGGAGACGCGCACTTGCTTACTTGGCGTCTCTGTCCCCAGTCACTGCTGCCCTTCTACCGCCACGCTGGCGAAAACTTTGCTTCAGACAGAGAGGTCACAGCGGCATCGTTAGAGAGTGTGGCCAACATATCTACAGTACTGAACATAGCACAACTTACCTACACTACTGGCCATTAAAATTGCTACACCACGAAGATGACGTGCTACAGACGCAAAATTTAACCGCCAGGAAGAAGGTGCTGTCATATGCAAATTATTAGCTTTCCAGAGCATACACACAAGGTTGGCGCCGGTGGCGACACCTACAACGTGCTGATATGAGGATAATTTCCAACCGATTTCTCATACACAAACAACAGTTGACCGGGTTGCCTCGTGAAATGTTGTTCTGATGCCTCGTGTCAGGAGGAGAAATGCGTACAATCACGTTTCCGACTTTGATAAAGTTCGGATTGTAGCCTATCGCGATTGCGGTTTATCGTATCGCGACATTGCTGCTCGCTTTGGTCGAGATCCAATGATTGTTAGCAGAATATGGTATTGGTGGGTTCACGAAGGTAATACGGAATGCGGTGCTGGATCCCAACGGCCTCGTATCACTAGAAGTCGAGATGACAGCCATCTTATCCGCATGGCTGTAACGGATCGTGCTGCCACGTCTCGATCCCTGAGTCAACAAATGGGAGGTTTGCCGGACAACAACCATCTGCACGTACAGTTCGACGACGTTTGCGGCAGCATGGACTATCAGTTCGGAGACCGTGGCTGCGGTTACTCTTGACGCTGCTTCACAGACATGAGCGCCTGCGATGGTGTACTCAACGACGAACCTGGGTGCACGAATGACAAAACGTCATTCTTTCGGATGAATCCAGGTTCTGTTTACAGCATCATGATGGTCGCACCCGTGTTTGGCGACATCGCAGTGAACGCACATTGGAAGCGTGTATTCGTCATTGCCATGCTGGCGATCACCCGGCGTGATGGTATAGGGTGTCGTTGGTTACTCGTCTCGGTCACCTCTTGTACGCATTGACGGCACTTTGAACAGTGGTCGTTACATTTCAGATGTGTTACGTCCCTTGGCTTTACCCTACATTCGATCCCTGCAAAACCCTACATTTCAGCAGGATAATGCACGACTGCATGTTGCAGGTCCTGTACGGACCTTTCTGGATACAGAAATGTTCGACTGCTGCACTGGCCAGCGCATTCTCCAGATCTCTCACCAATTGAAAACGTCTGGTCAATGGGGGCCGAGCAACTTTCTCGTCACAATACGGCAGTCATTACTCTTGATGAACTGTGGTATCGTGTTGAAGCTGCGGTTCTAGCCGCTGCAGTCTGGAACCGCGAGACCGCTACGGTCGCAGGTTCGAATCCTACCTTGAGCATGGATGTGTGTGATGTCCGTATATTAAAAAAATGGCTCTGAGCAGTATGGGACTTAACATCTGTGGTCATCAATCCCCTAGAACTTAGAACTACTTAAACCTAACTAACCTAAGGGCATCACACACATCCATGCCCGAAGCAGGATTCGAACCTGCGACCGTAGCGGTCTCGCGGTTCCGGACTGAGCGCCTAGAACCGCTAGACCACCGCGGCCGGCTCCTTAGGTTAGTTAGGTTTAACTAGTTCTAAGTTCTAGGGGACTAATGACCTCAGAAGTTGAGTCCCATAGTGCTCAGAGCCATTTGAACCATTTTTTTTTTGAAGCTGCATTGGCAGCTGTACCTGTACACGCCATCCAAGCTCTGTTTGTCTCAATGCCCAGTCGTATCAAGGCCGTTATTACGGCCGGAGGTGATGTTCTGGGTACTGATTTCTCAGGATCTGTGCACCCGAATTGCGTGAAAATGTCAGTCCTAGTATAATATATTTGTCCAACGAATACCCGTTTATCATCTGCATTTCTTCTTGGTGTAGCAATTTTAATGCCCAGTAGTGTATTTTACCAGTGCCGGTTTTACCTATTAATTATGATAAAAACTGTATGTGAGGATAACAGAGATTGTTTTGAGGCCGAGTCCTGACGCAGAGAGCGACGCACTGCGTTCCTCCGGAGTGCTCTGAATGCCAGCTGCCAGTTTATCGCTCCTCTAATTCGTTTTGTGTCAAGTAGCTCGTTACAGCCTGCAATTCCAATGAAATTTAAGAGCCTTGGTTCTGCACTCCGGCGAGTCCTGTCTGGCACCCACGAAACGGCACAGCTGGCTACTTTGAGGTTTCTGAAACAGGAATGTTCCTAGCTGAACAGTCTCTTCATGACATCCTTCAATTTAGCGCTCTATTACGTGATATTCGAGTAACTTCATTCACAGTGTGGTGATGTGCACGTCAAAAGGCATTCTGCTGTTCTACACTACTGACCATTAAAATGGCTACACCAAGAAGAAAGGCAGATGATAAACGGGTATTCATTGGACAGATACATTATACTAGAACTGACATGTGATTACATTTTCACGCAATTTTGGTGCATAGATCCTGAGAAATCAGTACCCAGAACAACCACCTCCGGCCGCCATAACGGCCTTCATACGTCTGGGCATTGAGTCAAACAGAACTTGGATGGCGTGTACAGGTACAGCTGCCCATGCAGCTTCAACACGATACCACCGTTCATCAGGAGTAGTGACTGGCGTATTGTGACGAGCCAGTTGCTCGGCCACCATTGACCAGACGTTTTCAATTGGTGAGAGATCTGGAGAATGTGCTGGCCATGGCAGCAGTCGAACATTTTCTGTATCCAGAAAGGTCCGTACAGGACATGCAACATGCGGTCGTGCATTATCCTGCTGAAATGTAGGGTTTCGCAGGGATCGAATGAATGGTAGAGCCAAGGATCATAACACATCTGAAATGTAACGTCCACTGTTCAAAGTGCCGTCAATGCGAACAAGAGGTGACCGAGACGTGTAACCAATGCCATCCCATACCATCACGCCGGGTGATATGCCAGTATGGCGATGACGAATACACGCTTCCAATGTGCGTTCACCGCGATGTCGCCAAACACGGATTCGACCATCATGATGCTGTAAACAGAACCTGGATTCATCCGAGAAAAACGACGTTTTGCCATTCGTGCACCCAGGTTCGTCGTTGAGTACACCATCGCAGACGCTCCTGTCTGTGATGCAGCGTCAAGGGTAACCGCAGCCATGGTCTCCGAGATGATAGTCCATGCTGCTGCAGACGTCGTCGAACTGTTCGTGCAGATGGTTATTGTCTTGCAAACGGCCCCATCTGTTGACTCTGGGGTCGCGACGTGGCTGCACGATCCGTTACAGTCATGAGAAGCAGATGCCTGTCATCTCGACTGCTAGTGATGCGAGGCCGTTGGGATCAAGCACGGTGTTCCGTATTACCCTCCGGAACCCATCGATTCCATATTCTGCTAACAGTCATTGGATCTCGACCAACGCAAGCAGCAATGTCGCGATGCGATAAACCACAATCGCGATAGGCTACAATCCGACCTTTATCAAAGTCGGAAACGTGATGGTACGCATTTCTCCTCCTTACTCTAGGCATCACAACAACGTTTCACCAGGCAGCGCCGCTCAGCTGCTGTTTGAGTGTGAGGGATCGGTTGGAAACGTTCCTTATGTCAGCACGTTGTAGGTGTCGCTACCGGCGCCAGCCTGAAAAGCTAATCATTTGCATATCACAGGGTCTTCTTCCTGTCGGTTAAATTTCGTGTCTGTAGCACGTCGTCTTCGTGGTGTAGCAATTTTAATGGCCAGTAGTGTATCATGTCTCTATGTCGATCCATCTTACTGTACTCATTCCAAACAATCGATTTCCACACTTATGTCAGTGTCAGCGGTGGAGTTTGTCACGGTCATTTGTAGCGCTCCTGAGCAACCAATGTGTTGACTAATATTTCTGCTGGTGATCTTATGCGAATATATTTTTATAAGTCAGTAGCGTTCCCTGGATAGTTTAAGTAATACACAACTTTCACTCTTTAGGCTATAAGGCGCCATAATACAATCTGAGAGTGTTATTGGTTGTAGGTGATAGTTGGCGACGGACAGTAGCGCTTAGGAATAGTAATACGAATATACTTATCTCCGAAGCAGACGTGAAAGTTAGCCAATTGTGGCGTTCCTTTCCTTTACAGACTTTCATCGTAAGATTGGCTGTTCTTGTTAGCGACTTCGACGAATGGAGACTAATACATGAAGCTAGGCCAAGGACTCGATCGGTCAGAACGGTGACAAGGCCGTAGATCACCTATCCGACTGAGTGTTGGAGCTGTCGGACATGAACGGCGCTCTCACAGTTTTTATGCCACGGCGGTGACGTCATGGCGAGCTACGAGCCGACCTCTGGGGACACACATCCTTGGCCTGCTATTCAGTCGCCGGTTCGCGGAAGGGCCTGCTTCTTTTCAACTTTTTTTAGCGCGGCCATTTCTGCGGTCGATACGCACTGCTTATGCTAAAGTGACCCCATTTCTTCTCCTCGCATCTGGTGCAGTATGACACTACAAATTATTTTTTCGAGATTATTAGTTTAACCATCACCTTCCCCAGACTAAGTACGTGGAACCGCTGGTACATTTAATTGAAGTAGTAGAATGATAACCCTGGACTTTTTATGTTCTTCTTGTATGCTCTTAGATGATAAATTCAGTTTCTTGGAGACCTTGGATGGAAAAGTGTCAAGTACTTAGGAGTCAACGAGGTGTCGAGGACGTGTTAGGTGCCTTTATGTGGGAGTGGCGGTAATGTAACAGTACTTAGGGGTATAAATAAATCTCACGCAAACTGTTAGCCCATTTGATTAGCTACATGCTCTTTGTATCGTAATACGTGGAAGGACTAAGTTCACATTTTATTAACACACAAGATTTTTCTGCCTTGACTTTGCATTTCCATGGAGTGTAACACCTCAAACTTAGACTCCGAGTGCTCCTTGATTTCTAGCATTTGATAGTGCGCAGGCGAAGCACGTAATTTGGTTCGTGGTTATCCTCTTAACTCGGATCAACTGAGATATTGTCGAGTAATATACATTTTCAACAGCTTTCGAAAGCTTTTGAAAAGACGATTACAGTGACATAACGATTGCTCATGGTTGCGTTGATTATTTCCACGGAAGCATCTCAGGAATGAGAGCCCTAATTGGTAACGTTTACACAGCAACAGCTGATTACAGTTACCATACCTTTCATTTTTAGTGCAGTTCTCAGACATTTTTGCCAAAGGTTTCAATGCCAACATTAACAAACATTGCATCGCCTGACTCGACTTTCAAGACCTTTAGAAAGAGATTACCAAAATATATCGCCCCATTAAGAAGAACCATACTTGTATAAAAATCTCGATAGGTAGCAACAAAATTATATGCTGATTTGCACACTATCACACGCAAAAAACACTCCTTCGATTTCTTGAGTGCTTCACGACTTACATGATATAAGATATAAGTTGAGAAACAGCAAACATTTATGATAAGTAGTGGAATGGGGACAATAGGAGCTAAGATCAAAATCTTATCTGAAAGTCATGCCCACGACTGTCCGGCAATTGCAGGAGGTATATTTGAAGCCAGGATGAAACCTGATACCCTTCCCCCTTCCGCTGCCCACGCCTATAGGCCACTTGTATAGGGTACATTCGAGGGCACGATATAACCTGATACAACGTCCATTCACCTTAGACAATTTTATGACGTAAAAATGGTGGGAAAACGAAGGTTATCCTCCCTCTTCACCCCCCTACCACTTCTTCTATCCTTCTCTCTAGGCCAAGGAAAGACTTAAATCAAGTCCCCACATCCCCCACACCTGCCTTTATTCTTGTTCCACATGCATGGGCCTCTTCATTTGTCCTCTGTTAACATTAGTGAAAGGACCATCAGTAGCAGAGCTATATGATTAAAAAATGGTGGAAGATATTACCATAATTTATGAGGTAAGACATTCTCACATAATAATGTGTTACTGTGATATGGCTGAATTACCGTAATTACTGACATCATATCATCTTCTGAAAAATTGTGGGCAATACTGACATAATCTATAACGTAAGAAACTTTGACATTACAATGTGTGACTGGGACGTAAACGATTTACTATTGTATAATTTGATGACATCATGGCATATTCTTCAAAACCGTGGGAAGTATTAACATAATTTATGACCTAAGTCAGTTTGACGGTGACTAAGGCGCTGCTGAATTACTATAAATTACATAACATCTTAACATTCACGTCAAAACATTTTCTATAAGCACTCCAAAACATCACGACCTCTCATTCACATTTACAATTTTTACCGATTTTCTTCCACTTTTCAAGAAGACACACGTAAATGCGGGACTGAACAATTACCAGAGAGTGATATTTAAACAAACTGGGTACATATCCCCATTAAAAAATTTCGGCGAAACACTATTTAACAACCAATACATTGCTACTACACGCCTCCTGCAAGCACTCCAACGTATGAAAACTTCTCAATTGCATTATTTACGGTTCGTTACAAATTTATTCATCTTCTGTCAGAACTCTAAAGACAGAGACGTACATATGAAACTAAAAAATTTGCACGGCGCGAATTTAAACAAATATATCGATATCCCATGTTGAACAAGTAGCAAGCTGCAAAAAATTCTTACACTACTGGCCATTAAACTTGCTACACCAAGAAGAAATGCAGATGATAAACGGGGATTCACTGAACATATATATTATACTAGAACTGACATGTGATTACATTTTGACGTAATTTGGGTGCATAGATCATGAGAAATCAGTACCCAGCACAACCACCTCTGGCCGTAATAATGGCCTTGATACGCCTCGGCATTGAGTCAAACATAGCTCGGATGGCGTGTACAGGTACAGCTGCCCATGCAGCTTCAACACGATACCACAGTTCATCAGGAGTAGTGACTGGCGTATTGTGACGAGAAAGGTGCTCGTCCACCATTGACCAGATGTTTTCAATTGATGAGAGATCTGAAGAATGTGCTGTCCAGGGTAGCAGTCGAACATTTTCTGTATCCACAAAGGCCCGTACAGGACCTGCAACATGCGGTCGCGCATTATCCTGCTGAAATGTAGGGTTTCGCAGGGATCGAATGAAGGGTAGAGCCACGGGCCGTAACACATCTGAAATGTAACGTCCACTGTTCAAAGTGCCGTCAATGCGAAGAAGAGGTGACCGAGACGTGTAACCAATGGCACCGCATACCATCACGCCAGGTGATACGCCAGTATGGCGATGACGAATACACGCTTTCTATGTGCGTTCACCGCCATGTCGCCAAAAACGGATGCGACCATCATGATGCTGTAAACAGAATCTGGATTCAGTCGAAAAAATGACGTTTTGCCATTCGTGCACCCAGGTTCGTCGTTGAGTACACGACTGCAGGTGCTCCTGTCTGTGATGCAGCGTCAAGGATAACCGCAGCCTTGGTCTCCGAGCTGATAGTCCATGCTGCTGCAAACGTCGTCGAACTGTTCGTGGAGATGGATGTTGTCTTGCAAACGTCCCCATCTGTTGACTCAGGGATCGGGACGTGGTTGCACGATCCGTTACAGCCATGCGGATAAGATGGCTGTCTTCTCGACTGCTAATGATACGAGGCCGTTGAGATCCAGCACGGCGTTCCGTATTACCATCCTGAAGCCACCGATTTAATATTCTGCTAACAGCCATTGGATCTCGACCAACGGGAGCAGCAATGTGGCGATACGATAAACCTCAATCGCGATAGGCTACAATCCGACCTTTATCAAAGTCGGAAACACTCCCCTACGGCACCTTACCCACCTTACACGAGGCATAACAACAACGTTTGACCAGGCAACGCCGGTCAACTGCCGCTTGTGTATGAGAAATCGGCAGGAAACGTTCCTCATGTCAGCACGTTGTAGGTGTCGCCACGGGCGCCAACCTTGTGTGAATGCTCTGAAAATCTAATCATTTGCATATCACAGCATCTTCTTCCTGTCGGTTAAATTTCGCGTCTGTAGCACGTCATCTTCGTGGTGTAGCAGTTTTAATGGCCAGTAGTGTACCAAGTCTACGAGGAACTCTTCCCTGCACTATTAGAATGTTAAAAGACAATGACGGCACTATAAGGTCGACTTAGAGGACTATGACACTGTACTATTATACTAGACTTTAAATGATAACAGAAAATAGGTATATTTATGAGGGCATGTTGGAAAGTAAAGACTCCAAATTTTTTATTGTGAAAACTCATAAAGCTTCTTTAATAAAACATGTTGTATTAACATTTTACATCTTTATTCTTCATTTCTACATATTTATTCCTCAATATATTCTCTCTGGTGACGAATGCATTTCTCCCAATAAGATGCCAGTTTGTTGATACCGTCACTCCAGAATGCTTAACTTTGTTGCAGAGCCTCAACCACACCTCTGTTTGCACTGCTTCATGACTATGAAAGTGAAGTCCTCGATGGTGTTCTTTAAATTTGGAAAAAGATGAAAATCGGATGGGGCCACGTCAGAACTGTATGGAGGATGATCGATGACGGTGAACCCAAGGTGTCGAATTGCTGCAGGTGTTGCAGAGCTCGTATCTGGCCTGGCATTTTCATACTGAAGGAGTGTGCTCCGTGTGTGGACGAACACTTTGAATTCGTGTGCTCATTTTTCTGTGGGTCTTGCAGAACCTTGCAGATTTTGTGATGGTGCCTTTAGGCATGAATTCCTAATGCATCATACCTTGAACATCCAAGAACAGTGTGAGCATGACTTTGCCTGCTGATGCCCTGGTCTTCAGCTTTTCGGAGTGACGGTTCTACTTTAATGCTGCCTTCTACATCTACATCCATACTCCGCAAGCCACGTGACGGTGTGTGGCGGAGGGTAATTTGAGTACCTCTATCGGTTCTCCCTTCTATTCCAGTCTCGTATTGTTCGTGGAAAGAAAGATTGTCGGTACGCCTCTGTGTGGGCTCTAATCTCTCTGATTTTATCCTCATGGTCTCTTCGCGAGATATACGTAGGAGGGAGCAATATACTGCAATATACTCCTCGGTGAAGGTATGTTCTCGAAACTTCAACAAAAGCCCGCACCGAACTACTGAGCGTCTCTCTTGCAGAGTCTTCCACTGGAGTTTATCTATCATCTCCGTAACGCTTTCGTGATTACTAAATGATCCTGTAACGAAGCGCGCTGCTCTCCGTTGGATCTTCTCTATCTCTTCTATCAACCCTATCTGGTACGGATCTCACACCGGTGAGCAGTATTCAAGCAGTGGGCGAACAAGTGTACAGTAACCTACTTCCTTTGTTTTCGGACTGCATTTCCTTAGGATTCTTCCAATCAATCTCAGTCTGGCATCTGCTTCACCGATGATTAATTTTATGTGGTCATTCCATTTTAAATCACTCCTAATGCCAACTCCCAGATAATTTATGGAATTAACTGTTTCCAGTTGCTGACCTGCTATATTTTAACTAAATGATAAAGGATCTTTCTTTCTATATATTCGCACCACATTACACTTGTCTACATCGAGATTCAATTGCCATTCCCTGCACCATGCGCCAATTCGTTGGAGATCCTCCTGCATTTCAGTGCAATTTTCCATTGTTACAACCTCACGATATACTACAAGATCATCCGCAAAAAGCCTCAGTGAACTTCCGATGTTATCCACAAGGTCCTTTATATATACTGTGAATAGCAACTGTCTACGACACTCCCCTACGGCACACCTGAAATCACTTTTATTTCGGAAGACTTCTCTCCATTGAGAATGACATGCTGCGTTCTGTTATCTAGGAACTCTTCAATCCAATCACACAATTGGTCTGATAGCCCATATGCTCTTACTTTGTTCATTAAACGACTGTGGGGAACTGTATCAAACGCCTTGCGGAAGTCAAGAAACACAGCATCTACCTGGGAACCCGTGTATATGGCCCTCTGAGCCTCGTGGACGAATAGCGCGAGCTGGGTTTCACATGATCGTCTTTTTCGAAACCCATGCTGATTCCTACAGAGTAGATTTCTAGTCTCCAGAAAAGTCAGTATACGCGAGCAAAATTCTACAACTGATCGACGTTAGAGATATAGGTCTATAGTTCTGCACACCTGTTCGACGTCCCTTCTTGAAAACGGGAATGACGTGTGCCCTTTTCCAATCTTTTGGAACGCTACGCTCTTCTAGAGACCTACGGTACACCGCTGCAAGAAGGGGGGCAAGTTCCATCGCGTACTCTGTGAAAAATCGAAATGGTATCCCATTAGGTCCAGCGGCCTTTCCTCTTTTGAGCGATTTTAATTGTTTTTCTATCCCTCTGTCATCTATTTCGATATCTACCATTTCCTCATTTGTGCAACAATCTAGACAAGGAACTTTAGTGCAGTCTTCCTTGTTCTCGGGACGAAAATTGTGAATTCAGCATTTATCACCTGTCACAACTTTGCCAAAGAATCCATCACTCTCCCGCTCAAAACTCAAAAGAAATTGTTGACAGATGTCCTGTCTCCTCTGTTTTATGTCGGATGTGGGCATCTGAGGCAACCAAAGAGCGCCAAGTTTTCTGCATCGCAACTCTACATTGATGGCCTGTACGTGATCTCATCATATGCCACACTTACCTGAGAAATGTATTTGTGCTGTCTGACGAGTTTCGTCAATTGCCATATGTTGTCATCCACTCCAAGATGTCCCATACGCATTGAGGTTAGCGCAACAGTTTCCTTTATTATGAGCAAGAACAACCCAACGTTGCACATTAATGATGTCGATACAATAATTACCATACTCAACTTTCATTCTCCTATAGGTTTCAATTGGAGGCACTTTTTCTGCAGTTAGGAAATCGATTACATCTTGCTGTCTCACAAACTCTGTCGTAGTTACATTACAAACCCTCGTGTTACACACTACACATAGGAGCCCTCTAGTGACAAAGGGTTGCAGTTAGCGTCAGCGAAGTGGGAAAGGCGACCAAGTAACATGCATGACATGTAATACCTCAACAGACATTGAGAATAGAATAAAATATACGAGGGCATTACTTTTTACTGAAAACATCTACCACCACCACTGGCAACAGATAGGAGTGGCACACATTTTATTTTAAAAGCAAGCTATCAATGTCGTGTGTACATGCATATGTTACAGTCTTCTTTAGCCAGGCGCGACTCTGAAGATTGCCACCCCAGGCGTATCACCACAGCCACTGCCCCCGAGTGTGATACTTCTGCGACTGTTCGCTCTCTGCCAGAACCACTCCTATCTGAGACAGCCAACTTCTCTGTACCTTCTGTATATACACTTAGGTGACGAAAGTCACGGGGCACCTCCTAATATCCTAACGAGAATTCTTTACAGACAAATGGAAAAACTGGTAGAAGCCGACCTCGGGGAAGATCAGTTTGGATTCCGTAGAAATATTGGAACACGTGAGGCAATACTGACCCTACGACTGATGTTAGAAGCTAGATTAAGAAAAGGCAAACCTACATTTCTAGCACCTGTAGACTTAGAGAAAGCTTTTGACAATGTTGACTGGAATACTCTCTTTCAAATTCTGAAGGTGGCAGGGGTAAAATGCAGGAAGAGAAACGCTATTTACAGTTTGTACGGAAACCAGATGGCAGTCATAAGAGTCGAGGGACATGAAAGGGAAGCAGTGGTTGGGAAGGGAGTGAGACAGGGTTGTAGCCTGTCCCCGATGTTATTCAATCTGTATATTGAGCAAGAAGTTAAGGAAACAAAAGAAAAATTCGGAGTAGGTATTAAAACCCATGGAGAAGAAATAAAGACTTTGGGGTTTGCCGATGACATTGTAATTCTGTCAGAGACAGCAAAGGACTTGGAAGAGCAATAGAACGGAATGGATAGTGTCTGGAAAGGAGGATATAAGATGAACATCAACAAAAGCAAAACGAGGATAATGGAATGTAGTCGAATTATGTCGGGTGAGGCTGAGGAAATTAGATTGGGAAATGAGACACTTAAAGTAGTGAAAGACTTTTGCTATTTGGGGAGCAAAATAACTGACGATTATCGAAGTAGAGAGGATATCAAATGTAGACTGGCAATGGCAAGGAAAGCGTTTCTGAAGAAGAGAAATTCGTTAACATCGAGTGTAGATTTAAGTGTCAGGAAGTCGTTTCTGAAAGTATTTGTATGGAGTGTAGCCATGTATGGAAGTGAAACATGGACGATAAATAGTTTAGACAAGAAGAGAATAGAAGCTTTCGAAACGTGGTGCTACAGAAGATTGCTGAAGATTAGATAGGTAGAGGAGGTACTGAATAGAATTGGGGATGAGTTTGTGGCCCAATTTGACTAGGAGAACGGATCGGTTGGTAGGACATGTTCTGAGGCATCAATGGATTGCCAATTTAGTATTGGAGGCCAGCGTGGAGGGTAAAAATCGTAGATGGAGACTAAGAGATGAATACACTAAGCAGATTCAGAAGGATGTAGCCTGCAGTATGTACTGGATGATGAAGCAGCTTGCATATGATAGAGTAGCATGGAGAGCTGCATCAAACCAGTCTCAGGACTGAGGACGACAACAACAACATCCTGTTGGATCTCCTTTTTCTCGGTGTAGTGCAGCTTCTCGACATGGCATGGACTCAAAAAGTAGTTAGAAGTCCCCTCTAGAAACCTTTGAGCCATGTTGCCTCTACAGCTGTTGATAATTTCGAGAGTGTTGCCGATGTAGAATACTGTGAACGAATCAACTTTCGATTACGTCTCATAGACGTTCGACTGGATTCATGTCGGGCGATCTGGTTGGCCAAGTCATTCGTTCGAGCTGTTCAGAACGTTCAAACCAGTCGTGAACAATGCTGGCCCTGTGACGTGACGTCATTGTTTGGGAACATGAAATCATCAACGGCTGCAAATGGTCTCCAAGCAGCCGAAAAAAACCTTTTCCAGTCGATCATCGGTACATTGGACAAGAGGTTCCAGTATATTCCACGTAAACGTAGCCCACACCAATGTAGAGCCATCGCTATCTAGCACAGTGCCTTGTTGACAACTTGGGTCCATCACCGCATGGTGTCAGCTCTTACCGGCTGAAATCGGGATTCAGCTGAGCAGGCCATGTGTTACCAATAGTTTGGGGTCCAAACGATATGGTCACGTGCCCATGAGATGCACTGCAGACGATGTCGTGCTGTTAGGAAAGACACTTGTGTCGGGCATCTGCTACCATAACCCATTAACGCCAAATTTCGCCGCATTATGCTAACGGATACGTTCGTCGTGCGTCCCACAATGATTTCTATAGTTTTTTCAAGCAGTGTCGCTTGTCTGTTAGCATTGAAAGCTCTACGAAACGCTGCTGCTCTCGGTCGTTATGTGAAGGCCGTCGGCACATGCGTTGTCCGTGGTGAGAGGTTTTTGTTGTTGTTGTTGTTGTTGTCTTCTGTCCAGAGATTGGTTTGGTACAGCTCTCCATGCTACTCTATCCTGGGCAAACCTCTTCGTCTCCGAATAACTACTGCAACCTTCATCCTTCTGAATCTGCTTAGTGTACTCGTCTCTTGGTTTCCCTCTAGGATTTTTACCCTTCACGCTTCCTCCCAATATATAAACTGGTGATCCTTTGACGTCTCAGAACGTGTCCTACCAACCGATCCCTTCATCTAGTCAAGTTGTGCCACAAATTCCTCTTCTCCCCAATTCTATTCAGTACTTCCTCATTAGTTACGCGGTCTTCCCTTCTAATTTCCGCATTCTTCTGTAGCATCATATTTCGAAAGCTTCTGTTCTCTTCTTGCCTACACTGTTTCACTTCCATACATGGCTACACTCCATACAAATACTTTCAGAAAAGACTTCCTTACACTTAAATCAATACTCGATGTTAACAAATTGCTCTCCTTCAGAAACGCTTTCCTTGCCATAACCAGTCAACATTTTATGTCCTCTCTACTTCGACCATCGGCAACGGCCTTGCTGCAGTGGATACACCGGTTCCCGTGAGATCACCGAAGTTAAGCTCTGTCGGGCGTGGCCGGCACTTGGATGGGTGACCATCCAGCTGCCATGCGCTGTTGCCATTTTTCGGGGTGTACTCAGCCTCGTGATGCCAACTGAGGAGCTACTCGACCGAATAGTAGCGGCTCCGGTCAAAGAAAACCATCATAACAACCGGGAGAGCGGTGTACTGACCACACGCCCCTCCTATCCACATCCGCACCTGAGGATGACACGGCGGTCGGATGGCCCCGATGGGCCACTTGTGGCCTAAAGACGGAGTGCTTTGCTACTTCGACCATCAGCAAAACTCGTTTACTACTTTAAGTGTCTAATTTCCTAATCTAATTCCTTCAGCATCACCCGATTTAATTCGACTATATTCCATTACCCAAGTTTTGCTTTTGTTCATTTTCATCTTATATCCTTCTTTCCTTTTCTCCACCACGAGTTCTTGAAGAACTGATTTGTTGGTCCGTTTGCCATCCATAATATTCTCAACAGCCTCCTGTATGTCCACATCTAGAAAGCATCAATTCATTTGCGGTCTCCTTCAGTTATTGTCCATTTTTCAGTCATAAAGGAAAACTGAAAACACAAGAGATTTCAGCACTCTTGATTTAATAAGTCTGGTTAGGGCTTCGTCTTTCCAACGCTTCGGTGCAGCTTCCCTACCCAGAGCAGTCCTACGTCGTATTTCCTGTTAGAGCTATCCTCTTTCGGAATCACTGAGCCCAGGTAGACAAAATTATCAACTTCTCTATACTATGATAGTACATCAGTAGCTGGTAGTGACTCACCTCTGTCATTTATCATGATCTTGGTCTTTTTCTTACTAATTGACAATCCAAGTTTTCGCTTTCTCTCTTAACTCTATCTAGTACTTCATTTCCACTTGCGAGTGTGCTCACATTGTGGTATCACCTGAACATCTCAAATTCCTTGTCCTCCAATTCAGATCTCACCAGTCCAGCTATCAAGACTTTTTCTCATAGCATATTCTCCATAGATGTTAAATAAAACCGGCGGTAGAATGCACTCACGGCTAACTCCTTTACATGGTTCCAAAGGGCTTGAAAAGTTTTATCTAGTCTGATTATTGCATTACTATCAGAGCAGAGGTTTCTGATAAGGGTAATAAGATGATCAGGAACGCCGATTTCTGCTAATATGCTCCAGGAACAGTCTTAATGTTTTTAAACTGACGATTTCCATCTTAAGCCAGTCGATGAATAGTCTATCTACTTATGGTATTTTCCACCTGGTGAGGTCCATGGTAAGGTCTTTGTGGACGTTGTTAGAAGCAGGTGTTGGTTATAACAAACTTATTTTCCTGACAGAACTGAATGAATGAATCTCTACAATCATTTCTTTTGCCTAAACTATGACAGCCAAGAACTTCGTCTGATGAGTTACACATCTCTGCCTTAGAATTAAAATCTCCATGCACTACGGTAACTTCATTTTTTGGTACTGACTCTGGGCAGTTGAAAAGAGACTTGTAAAATTCTTCTAACTCTTCATCATCTGTTGCTGAAATTGTTGCGTATGCCTGTATTGCATTTAGCTTGCAACGTCCAGATTTGAATTTCACTTGTATTATTCGGTCGCTGACAGACTTATGCTCAGCCAGTGCGGCATTCCATCCCTTGTGTACTAACACGGCAACACCATTAATGGAATTATTTGATCTACCACAAAAATATATTGTATTACCGTTAGCTGTTTTGAAATGCCCAGTGCTTTTTCAATCAGTCTCTGCTAATCCTAACATCCCGATTTTAGTTCGCTGGTATTCCCTTTTTACAATTTGTAACTTTCCAATTTGGCATAATCCTTGTACATTCCAAGTCGCAATCTTGTGCATATTTCTTTAGATTATCATAGTTCTGTTTACGGCTGCGCCCTCCGGAGGTCCGCTGGGTGGGCTGTTTACATCTCCGGACTGTTGAACAGCAGGCAAATCCATGATGGGTTTTCGTAGGATCAAAACACTGAAGTGGTTTCCCGTTGCCTTTACCTTCGGTTGGAAATATAGAGTAAAATATAAAATGCCAGGTAGCATATGGACTATCAGACCAATTGTGTGATTGGATTGAAGAGTTCCTAGATAACAGAACGCGGCATGTCATTCTCAATGGAGAGAAGTCTTCCGAAGTAAGAGTGATTTCAGGTGTGCCGCAGGGGAGTGTCGTAAGACCGTTGCTATTCACAATATATATAAATGACCTTGTGGATAACATCGGAAGTTCACTGAGGCTTTTTGCGGATGATGCTGTGGTATATAGAGAGGGTGTAACAAAGGAAAATCGTACTGAACTGCGGGAGGATCTGCAACGAATTGACGCATGGTTCAGGAAATGGCAGTTGAATCTCAATGTATACAAGTGTAATGTGCTGCGAATACATAGAAAGAAAGATCCTTTATCATTTAGTTAAAATGTAGCAGGTTAGCATCTAGAAGAAGTTAATTTCATAAATTATCTGGGAATAGGCATTAGGAGTGATCTAAATTGGAATGACCATATAAAATTAATTGTCGGTAAAGCAGATGCCAGACTGAGATTCATTGGAAGAATCCTAAGGAAATGCAGTCAGAAAACAAAGGAAGTAGGTTACAGTACACTTGTTCGCCCACTGCTTGAATACTGCTCACCGGTGTGAGATCCGTACCAGATAGGGTTGATAGAAGAGATAGAGAAGATTCAACGGAGAGCAGCGCGCTTCGTTACAGGATCATTTAGTAATCGCGAAAGCGTTACGGAGATGATAGATAAACTCCAGTGGAAGACTCTGCAAGAGAGACGCTCAGTAGCTCGGTACGGGCTTTTGTTGAAGTTTCGAGGTCATACCTTAACCGAGGAGTCAAGCAGTATACTGCTTCCTCCTACGTATATCTCGCGAAGAGACCATGAGGATAAAATCAGAGAGATTAGATCCCACACAGAGGCATACCGACAATCTTTTTTTCCGCGAACACCACGAGACTGGAATAGAAGGGAGAACCAATAGAGATACTCAAGGTACCCTCCGCCACACACCGTCACGTGGCCTGCGGAGTATGGATGTAGATGTAGAAGTGATTAAGATCAGTGCTAAGATCATGCCTCATCCTGAATAAGGCGTTAGGACAAACCAAGAG
The DNA here is from genome assembly GCF_023864345.2 of Schistocerca serialis cubense. NCBI lineage: Eukaryota > Metazoa > Arthropoda > Insecta > Orthoptera > Acrididae > Schistocerca > Schistocerca serialis. Next base: position 837,867,825 of record NC_064640.1, read on the forward strand.
TTTTCATGGACAGTGTCGCTAAGTCCCTAACATAGGACTACCCTTCTCTGAGATTGTGAAGGAGTTCTTGTCAACTACCGGAGTACACCTTGTAGTCTTCTCTAACACATACGTTGTAGCTTTAAGCTCTGAGATCTGGCATCTGTCTGTAACCTGTGTTTTCTGCAGTGACACACCTTGCAGTATTTAGTAAATCAGACCGACTTCCACGCATATTTAGTGTATTTATTACATTTTTCACTGCAAGGGCTGAACACTTTGTCCCAAAATCAATTAAACCAGGCCGTCTACTGCACGTGATTTCGTCTACTGATCTCTGACTGCATGGGACAACATACCACTGCAAATGAACCAAGCTATGTATATTTTGTGCTATATATTTTCTATTAATAGATACGGCTTATGTAACACACTACATTCTGGACAGGGCCAGTACACTGAAGAATTCAATCCCTTGCATGGTATTCCGTTTACCTGTACTATTGAATACCAGAGCACCGCCTACTTGTTCTACTATTTCGTTTGGAAATGACTTCAATTATTTAGTCTTTGCTTTCATTTCCTTAGGTTCATAACCAAGACTTCCGTTTAAATACATTTCGTAAATTAGGATGTAGTGTGGCATGTGCCCCTCCAATAGCCCACAAGAGCTGTGTTTCATCATTGTTCATATTTGCTCCCCGCTGCTCCCTCGTAAGCGTCCATTATGTCTGAGATTTTCGCGAGGTCTTTTGGTTCCGTCAGTATTATGGTAACATCATCTGTGTAGGCATTGACAGCGAAGTGTCATACCTCGATGTATAGTCGTGGTATGTGAGTGCTGGCCGCACTGATTAATGGCTCTAAACAGATGACGAACAGTATCATTCATAAAGGGCAACTCCGTCTGACAGGTGGTTGTGTTGGGAACCCTTCCATAAGATTTCTGTTTATTTGCACTTTCTAAACCATTTGGAATTCACTTGGTAGCAGGATATCTGTTGTTGCTAGTGGAAACCCGAAATGCTGCAACACACTCCTTAGATACTGATGGCTGTCTTTTTAGAAGCCTTTTCTGTAAATTGATGTTCAGCAGCCCTAATATCTGAGTCTGATGTTACCATGAGAAGAATTGTGCGTCTCTTAGGGAACTTACTGCGTCTGTTATGCTTTTCTTGAGTAGATTATATGTCTGTTTTGGCACAAGGAATTCTGAAAGGACTTCTTTTACTCTGGCCACTATGGCACGAGATATGATTTTAGGGTCTTTGTATCATTATTGCCCTGAACTCCGTTATTCTTTGTGGTTTCTACTTTCTTTGGCCCAAATACCATTAATTCGGGTTCTTTTTCAGAGTATAGGTGTCCGCAGCTTTGTTTCTCCCTCTCTACCTCCGTCAACTGTTTCTTGATGATCAGTCAGAAAGTTTTGTAAGATTCATAGAGGATACTGTCTAGTCCAACATTATTGAGTTTTGACATGTTTTTTCCTATGTCTTCTATTTTGTGTTGCTATCTAATGGATTTCTGCTGTGCAGTTGATCTTCGGAGCAGCATCTCGTATGAGCAAAGAAGTTGCAACTTTTCCTGAAGTTGCTCGCACATTAGATGATGGGGCTATGCACATCTCTGTTTAAAAGGAATAGCTCGTTGTAGTCACATGGTCGAACAGCGTATGCCTGCTTTCACAGCCAGCAGCTAACTCTCTGTAAATAATAACCTCAGGCTTTGATCCTGCAATCAAATAGTCTATGCATTGCCTAGAATTGCGAATTAATAAATACATGGAAATATAAAGTAAAAGGAAAATGAATAATTTGACAATAATTTAATTTATGTTCTAGTGCCTGTAATTTATGTAGACGGCTGAGAATAATGTTGAATAATATTTATTGAAGAAACCTCATCTTAAGTAGATGGAAAGTACTCCTACGAATCCAATTAAAATACAGAAAGTACACTTCAAATACAGTACAATTACGTTGAGAACATTACGGGAATCGTAGCAAAATCCCAAAAATAAATAGTCATCAAAGATACGCGAAATCTAAGCCCATTTTGTGATCGCAATAGACGAAATATTCACGAGCTCAAAACAGTTCAGGGTTTAACACGATGATTCACAAATTAACACATGCAATACAAAGAATGGTAACTTATGCTCTGTCTATCTTCAGTTCCATAATTCAACCACAAGAAGTTAGAGTCCCACACTGAAGCACATTCAGACATCTCTAAAAGTAAAGTCCCTTCAGAAGTTGAAGTATGATAGTGACCATTTACCAGTCAGAATCAATCACCTAGATCATCAAATACCACTCGTTACTACATGCAGGTCTGCCTCCTTCAAGCACAAATATTAAAGTGTCTTCTTCAAGAGCTACTTAAAAAACTGCCTAGAATTGGTACATTGAGCCCTTCACTTAAAAATTCTCAATCTCCTCTTGACTCCCGTAGTGCTCACTACTGTCTGCTTTTACATTGGCTGAATGCCATCCCCACAAAATATACATCGTTATTAAGTTCTAAAGACATAATTTGATTCGCCGGCCGAGGTGGCCGAGCGGTTCAAGGTGCTACAGTCTGGAACCGCGTGACCGCTATGGTCGCAGGTTCGAATCCTGCCTCGAGCATGAGTGTATGTGATGTCCTTAGATTAGTTAGGTTTAAGTAGTTCTACGTTCTAGGGGACTGATGACCTCAGAAGTTAAGTCCCATAGTGCTCAGAGCCATTTGAACCATAATTTGATTCAACTTCACCACTTCCCGGAATAAACCAATATATTACAACAATATTTAAATGAAGAAATTTTCTAAGGAACGAAGGAAAATATCTGAAATAATGAAGAAGTACTGGGCGGACAGAAGAGCAAAACATCCTTCATATTATAATAAAATATAATAACCCCTCTATAACCACTGCACTATTGAATTGTATCACTGAATTATTTTGAACTGTATGTATTAATGAATAACAACAACTCGGGTTGTATAATTGCCCATAGTCATACAATGAAAGCCATGAAATAAATACAATAATAAAATAATAATGATTTATTCATAAATAAGTGAGCCAGCATTCTTGCACGAATCCACTCACGTTAGATGACAACAGATTATTGTTAAATATTATTTAAACAACTATGTAGGCCTTGCTAACAGAAGAACCTTTGGCCATATTTTCAGAGGTGGTGTCAGCTTCTTAAATTACCATGATTTCGTATTATCAACGGTAATGAATGTATAATAAATCTCTGGTAAAAACTGTAAGATATTCATAAAAGAAACACTTATGTATGGCAAGATATGAGGTATTTATGCTGCATTCATTTGCTGTTTCGTTGTGGGAAATACGATGTTCTGACAAACATCCACATAATGAAAAATACAAAAGAAGCTATAAATCGAGAAATAAAATAAATGCAGATGAGTGGCTTTCAGGTATGTTAGCTGCCAAGCAGTGCTAGCATCTGAGTTATCTTTTGCTGGAATCCCATGGAGCGTATAAAAGTTGTTGATTCGAAAATTCATTGTGTAAATGTTTATTTTCTTTGAAATATTAACTTCTGTACTTTTAAACGTATTGAAAATATTGCTGTATCACTGGATGTGCCTCATCTTTCTGAGATCGCATATGTATTCAGATATGACTTAATACACTACTGACCATTAAAATTGCTACACCAAGAAGAAATGCAGATGATAAGCGGGTATTTATTGGACAAATATATTATACGGGAACTGACATTTTATTACATTTTCACGCAATTTGGGTGCATAGGTCCTGAGAAATCAGTACCCAGAACAACCACCTCTGGCCGTAATAACGGCCTTCATACGTTTAGGCATTGAGTCAAACAGAGCTTGGATGGCGTGTACAGGTACAGCTACCCATGCACTCTCAACACGATACCACAGTTCATCAAGAGTAGTGACTGGCGTATTGTGACGAGCCAGTTGCTCGGCCACCATTGACCAGACGTTTTCAGTTGGTGAGAGATCTGGAGAATGTGCTGGCCAGGGCAGCAGCCGAACATTTTCTGTATCCAGAAAGATCCGTACAGGACCTGCAGGATGAGGTCGTGCATTATCCTGCTGAAATGTGGGATTTCGCAGGGATCGGACGAAGGGTAGAGCCACTGGTCGTAACACATCTGAAATGTAACGTCCACTGTTCAAAGTGCCGTCAATGCGAACAAGAGGTGACTGAGACGTGTAACCAATGGCACCCCATACCATCACGCCGTGTGATACGCCAGTATGGCAATGACGAATACACGCTTCCAATGTGCGTTCACCACGATGTCGCCAAACACGGATGCGACCATCATGATTCTGTAAACAGAACCTGGATTCATCCGAAAAAATAACGTTTTGCCATTCGTGCACCCAGGTTCGCCGTTGAGTACACTATCGCAGGCGCTCCTGTCTGTGATGCAGCGTCAAGGGTAACCGCAACCATGGTCTCCGAGCTGTTAGTGCATACTGCTGAAAACGTCGTCGAACTGTTCGTGAAGATGGTTGTTGTCTTGCAAACGTCCCCATCTGTTGACTCATGGATCGAGACGTGGCTGCACGATCTGTTTCAGCCATGCGGATAAGATGCGTCATTTCGATTGCTAGTGATACGAGGTCGTTGGGATCCAGCACGGCGTTCAGTATTACGCCCCTGAACCTACCGATTCCATATTCTGCTAACAGTCATTGGATCTCGACCAACGCGAGCAGCAATGTCGCGATGCGATAAACCGCAAGCGCGATAGGCTACAATCCGACCTTTATCAAAGTCGGCAACGTGATGGTACGCATTTCTCCTCCTTACACGAGGCATCACAACAACGTTTCACCAGGCAACGCCGGTCAACTGCTGCTTGTGTATGAGAAATCGGTTGGAAACTTTCCTCGTGTCAGCACGTTATAGGTGTCGCCACCGGCGCCAACCTTTTGTGAATGCTCTGAAAAGCTAATCATGTGCATATCGCAGCATCTTCTTCCTGTTGGTTGAATTTCGCATCTGTAGCACGTCATATTCGTGGTGTAGCGATTTTAATGGCCAGTAGTGTACTAGACTGTGAACTATTGTCGAACTCAAAAAGGTCTAACCTAGCCGTCTTTAAGAATGTGTGGCTCTCCGGCATTTGTTGGAGCGTTGTCTGTCCCCTTGAGCGACCGAAAGTCGTTAAAATTCCCCGTACTTGGATTTACCCACATCCAGTTACACTATTCGTCTTCGTACCCGGCTCGTCTAGGCAGACCAGCAATGATGCGCCCTCGACCCTGGGGCCGTACAGCTAGTTCAAACAAATTCGTCTCCCCTCATACCAACTCTAGACGGCCAAGTCATTAGCCTACGCATGTGCAACGTTACAGTTTTTTCTTTGGACACTGGTTCCGAAAAAGTGGCAATACTTTTGTGTGATACACATAAGTGCAATCAAGTAACAGCTGCGCTGCTTCTGTATAATCATATTGTTTCTGCTTGTAACAGTCTTTGGAAATTGTCTTTTAGCCTCTTCCAGCTATCATATTCATTCCCGTCTGTCCATAGGGTATTACCTCATAGATCTGTTTACATCTTTTTCGTTATCTTGTAAGATGGTAAATGTTCCACTTACCTGGTGGGTGCCCAAGTTCCTTGCATGTGATGATTTTTCATTAAGTTCATTTTCCTGCAGCTCTAAAATTTCATTTTCGAATTTTCTTAAATCACTTGCTCAGTCTTCCCTGTTATCTACTTTCGTTTGCAGTTCACGAGTATGATGACAGTAAAGTTCGATGTCCTTCTGCTGTCATCATTTAGCCTGAGGGTTATATTTCATTGTTTGGTTTCTGGACACCAAATATAACGAGTTTTCCTATCAATCAACCGAGTGACAAAAGAAACGTTTCTGGTTGACCCAAAAGTGGTAACAAGGTTCTGAAACCTAACCTTTCCTATGCTATTTGGAGCTGTTACAATTTAGTTTCCAGTATCGACTACAACTTAGTTTTGGATGAGCCATATATTTTACTTTAACGATTACATTGTGGTGGTCGGAGGCACTGATAGAGATGACGTCATAAACTTGAACATGAAGTCCAGTTGTGGTATAGACTCTATCGATCCTTCATACTTTGCTGCCAAAACATATGACTAGTGAGTACACGAAATGCCAAATCTCTCAGCCACTTCACACAAGACCAGATCTCCAATCCAAAGCGTGTTGTGCCTTTGAATCTGTCACGCTTAAAATGCATTTTGGTATTTTCCGTCTCAATACAGAAATTCGATCCGTGCTGCATCACTTTAACAATGTCTAGTTTTGAGAAAAATATGTTTCAATAGCTTGATTATAGCACCTATGTATAATATGTATGTCGTCTGTCTTGGACCTATGCTAGGTCTGTCACTCTCTTCCTCAGTGGAGTATCCAGCAAGTTGCTTTATGTAGAGCTGTGAGTGCTGCCTTTTTAGTACAGTATCGCTGTTGGGTAGCGCATCTCACCATTAACAAAAGTTTCATCAAAAACTACAGTCTTCTACAACATAGACACATTCTTGTGATTTTGAAGTATTGTTTGCTTGCAAAGAATAGACAGCACTCAAGCAGATCAATGGAATCTGATGCATAACATAGATTTCAAACTAGGGACAGTCTACAAATATGCTAGTCAGTCCTCATCCTTTTTTTTTATGTAGAGTGGCTTGGCGAGACATGACTCTAATCTGTATACTGACAACAGCCCTACCTTCAAGACTGGACACATCTCGTCCCAGTACTAATATAAATCGCTAAATTTTAGTCCAAGATGTTTCATCGTGTGAATGTAATAGGAACTGCACAAGCTATGCATCCGACTAAAACAGAAATAACAGATTACCTGCCCCTATTACATCGTGCACATTCTGTCAATGCTGCACTCGTGAGTTGAAGTGGTAAATGGCCAACACAATTTAATATTGGTACTTCTGGATTTGATTAAATCTTGTGCACACTGCACGTTGTCTGAAACAAATACGCTCATTCAGTGAGCCGTAACGTCGGTTGCTACTGACAACAACAGTTCAATAACTCTCAGAAAAATTGCGTACGCTATAACCTGTAACTTGCGTCGACTATGGCGTTATTATGCATAATTTAAATGATTAAAACGTCTTAATGACAACAAGCAATTTTATAACCCGAAATAACTATAGCTATCGCTGGTTATTTACGTTATCCACGCTAACGATCGGTATAGTTTACTACTCGAAAATCTTTCACTCACTACTATGAAACAAAATCACCTAAAACCGTGTACTAAATATTTACCGTGACCAGCGTTTCACTTACCAGGTACATCTCAATTTCTTACGCCCTTGTTCAGTTAAATTTAATAAACCATATCTTTTTACGATAATTCCGATCATTGGAATAAACGTTATAATTTCACTGCAAACCAGCTGTATAACGATAGCTATATCTACGACACTATTAACTCCCTTACGACATGTAAACATTATTTCTTATTGTTCCTTTCCATTATTTCTTTCCCTTAAATCCTTGATTTAATCGTTTAGTGAATAAAGAAGTTCATACCTTTGCCTTTTCTTAAATGAAATCTAATTAAACCCTTTTTCTCTAATTACTGATTTTAAATCGTAATAAAATCGCGATAAGATATTGATTCCTTGAGTCTAGCTCTTTGACTAGGAATAACTGACTTATATTTACATGACTGACTTTTAACTACTTTTCATCAATTTAGCTCTTTATTATTTACGTAAGTTGTGTACCTTTCAGTGGGGGTTCAATCCTTTCCACTGTAAAATTAGACTCTGAGCTCAGAATTAAGTTTGACGTTTGTTTATTAGAATAAAATTTGTATCTCACATACACCCTTCATGTGAACGAGTGACATTCAAAAATTCAAAGCCCCACACAAATCGGGATAGGACAGAAAAAACAAAAACACAAATGAAAATCCGACATGCCACCACAAGTTTTTTACTAAGATTAATACAGCAATCAAGGCTCATCTGCTTCAGGTGTTGGCAATCGCGTTCCCTTTAACAGTCCCTAAATTAAATTTGCCGCTCCTCACCCTACGAAGCAATCGAATTCAATATCGTCGAATAATATTAGTTGGTTCCCGCTAGTGTACGAAGTCTGTCTTCAAACATTAGGGTCACAGAATTACGGGTAACAGTAACCTGTCCTCTTTTACATAAGTCGTGCAGATTCTCGTTCTGGCCTTGAGACTTAAACACAATGGTCCACAAAATCACAGTTACTACGCCATTAACCCTGCAGTGCGTACTCAAAATATACACCAACATAAACCGCCCAACAAATCGCACAAATACCACAATCGCTTGATTACCTTAGAACGTGCGTGAATACAACATCCATCAACTTAAACCACAACGACTTCTAGAGTCTTCTGTGCACCTGGAATACCACGAATCGCTCTCTAAGTCCAGTCCAATAACTAACAGCTACAAACATCAACTTCTCCAAATATGGAACACAGTTTCACCGAAATTAGAGCGTAATTTTACAACAGCACGCCAGCCCGTTACTCCCTACACACTGTGATCACTAATAAACTTTATCCACGCTACTGCAGCGTCAATTAACCAATCCCTCCACATATACGATCGTAGCCAAAATCTCTCCAGTGTTACGACCCAAAATAAACTCAAATCAGTTACTTTAACGTATAATACTTTCTGTCGCGGAAAAATATAAATTGAAGCAGATAGCCGGCCGGAGTGGCCGAGCGGTTCTGGGCGCCAGAGTCTGGAACTGCGCGACCGCTACGGTCGCAGGTTCGAATCCTGCCTTGGGCATAGATGTGTGTGATGTCCTTAGGTTAGCTAGGTTTAAGTAGTTCTAAGTTCTAGGGGACCGATGACCTCAGAAGTTAAATCCCATAGCGCTCAGAGCCATTTGAAGCAGATCCACTGCTAAACATGTTGAACAACTCGGCCACACTACCTTCTGATCTAGAACACAGACCGAACACTAACTCAGTAATTCAATAAAACTTCTTGACGATATTTTCACAAAATTTATTAGTCATTATCCTACCTTGATCCGCTTTCCCGGTAACTGTTAGCCACGATAATCACAGCTTGCACCTACCAGCTCTAGTGCAGGCTGCTCTAGTAAGACTCAAATCAGAACTGAGCGTCTAAATCCCAAAAACGATAGGGGAACCAATTTAGACAGTCACTTTACATTTCCATTGCTTTTAAGTTCTTGGACGGCCTTCGTCTCGTTCAATAGCGGCCAGCTCGATGTGATGATACTCTGGCTGGTTTCACTACACGGAACAACACTGTGAAATATTTAAATACTGTCGAATTATATATATTATATCTTCAAAACATATATATGTAGCTTTGACAGGTGTAATTAGACAGTACTCTGAGGTATTAACATATGACAAAGAACATGTGCAATGCAACGTTGTTACGTGGTCATGGAGCGACATATTGTAAGATTCAGTAAATATAGAAGCTGTATTTAAGATATCTAAAGTTAGCACTCCACTTTCTCTGCAATCCATATGCGCTTTCATGTATACAGCGGTTGGCTTTGGGTGTTAGCATAGTGTGTGATGGAAGTGTTTCTGGTTTCTACATCTACATCTACATTTATACTCCGCAAGCCACCCAGCGGTGTGTGGCGGAGGGCACTTTACGTGCCACTGTCATTACCTCCCTTTTCTGTTCCAGTTGCGTATGATTCGCGGGAAGAACGACTGCCAGAAAGCCTCCGTGCGCGCTCGAATCTCTCTAGTTTTGCATTTGTGATCTCCTCGGGAGGTATAGGTAAGGGGAAGCAATATATTCGATACCTCATCCAGAAACCCACCCTCTCGAAACCTGGACAGCAAGCTACACCACGATGGAGAGCGCCTCTGTTGCAGAGTCTGCCACTTGAGTTCGCTAAACATCTCCGTAACGCTATCACGCTTACCAAATAACCCTGTGACGAAACGCGCCACTCTTCTTTGGATATTCTCTATCTCCTCTGTCAACCCGACCTGGTACGGATCCCAAACTGATGAGCAATACTCAAGTATAGGTCGCTCGAGTGTTTTGTAAGCCACCTCCTTTCTTGATGGACTACAGTTTCTAAGGACTCTCCCAATGAATGTCAACCTGGCACCCGCCTTACCAACAATTAATTTTATATGATCGTTCCACTTCAAATCTTTCCGCACGCACACTCCCAGATATTTTACAGAAGTAACTGCTACCAGTGTTTGTTCCGCTGTCATATAATCATACAATAAAGGATCCTTCTTTCTATGTATTCGCAATACATTACATTTGTCTATGTTAAGGGTCAGTTGCCACTCCCTGCACCTAGTGTCTATCCGCTGCAGATCTTCCTGAATTTCGCTGCAATTTTATAATGCTGCAACTTCTCTGTATACTACTGCATCATCCGCGAAAAGCCGCACGGTACTTCCGACACTATCTACTAGGTCATTTATATACATTGTGAAAAGCAATGGTCCCATAACACTCCCCTGTGGCACGCGAGAGGTTACTTTAACGTCTGTAGACGTCTCTCCATTGAGAACAACATGCTGTGTTCTGTTTGCTAAAAACTCTTCAATCCAGCCACACAGCTGGTCTGATATTCCGTACGCTCTTACATCTACATAAATTCACGTTTGGAAGAAGAGGAACAAGTGATCTTCAAGAGCAGTTGTCAGACTAGTTAGAGATTAACTTTCACGGCTTCTAAAGTCAGTGCCTCAGAAATAGCCATAGCACATTGCTTGTAACAGCACCCACCAACCCTGACTGCTGTGTCACCAAAGCTGTACTTCATGTCTGAGCGGCTGAAGTATCTAACTAATGCCAAGCATCTGTCAGCTTCCCATCATTTAACGATTACCGCAGTGCATTATTTGAAAAAGCAAATACACTCTTGATGCAAAGTGGAACTATCTGACAGTAAAAAACAGGTATTTTATTGGTTTCACTGCACGGAACAACACTATGAAATATTTAAATACTGTCGAATTAGTATTGATTGCTTTTGAGTATAAAAAACATATATCTTCTCGAATGAGATTTTCACTCTGCAGCGGAGTGTGCGCTGATATGAAACTTCCTGGCAGATTAAAACTGTGTGCCCGACCGAGACTCGAACTCGGGAATCTTCTTGAATGAGATTTTCACTCTGCAGCGGAGTGTGCGCTGATATGAAACTTCCTGGCAGATTAAAACTGTGTGCCCGACCGAGACTCGAACTCGGGACCGAGTTCGAGTCTCGGTCGGGCACACAGTTTTAATCTGCCAGGAAGTTTCATATATCTTCTTCTTCTTCTTCTTCTTCTTCTTCTTGCGTCACGGTCTCTGTAGGACCAGGGGTAGCCCCGTCATGGACTGCATTTTCCTCGTCTTCTCCCAGAACCTCTTCATTCTTTCTCTTCATGTCTCCCGCTCTTTTTCCGATATCTTCAGTTTCCGTTTCTCCTGTCGGCTACACTGGTGACACTCTAATCTTTTCCTGTGTTCTTCTCTGTCATTGATCTGCAGCATTTTTGTCGGTGTATATTTGTTCCCCCTGTTTTCCTTTCCTTCGACCTTGATCCCAATTCCAACCAGTCCTTCCGAATTTCAACAACCCACTTGGTTCCTGTCTTTCTCCTTGTCCTCCCTGTTGTTTCCCACGCTCTCTTCGTCATTCTGTCCATACTCATCCTAACCACATGTCCAGCAGACCTTGCCCTTTTGAATCTGATTTCCTCGGATATTGTTCTCATGTTCCGTTACAATTCTTCCCTAGGTCTTCGCGTCCACCTCTTTTGGGACCTAGTATTTTCTCAGTATTTTTCTCTCTTCTTTCTCTAGTTGTTCTGCCCCATTTCTTCCTAGTAACATCGTCTCAGCAGCATATAATACTGCATTCCTCACCGTTGCCTTGTAGTGGCTTATCTTTGCCTCTGTGGATATTTCCTTTTTATTGTATATCTCTCTCGTCGGGCAGAAGGCTGATCTCATCTTCTTTATCCTCTCTGTTATTCCCTCCTCGCTCCTGTTCCTTCCTGTTATAAATTCTCCCAGACATTTAAATGTGTCCACCATTTGCACAGGCCTTCCGGTGTTTCCCAGTCAGCAGTGGTATTTAATGTCTTTGTCTTGTTATAGGCGACCTTAAGTCCCACCTTTCTGGCTACCTTACTTAAGTTGTCGATGATGTGTTGGCAAATGTGCCAACACCTTGTAGATAGAGGAGGCCGAAATGCACGCTATCTAATGCAGACGGGCGTGAATTCTGGAACAGGATAAGTAGTGAATTCTAATAAGAAAAGTATGCAGCTCCTCGAATACTTAACTTTTATTCCTTCATGTGAATACAGCATTCTTGATGAGACATTTCATACGATAACTATCAAACTATGTAAGGCTAATGGCGCCTTGCTAGGTCGTAGCCATGGACTTAGCTGAAGGCTATTCTAACTGTCTCTCGGCAAATGAGAGAAAGGCTTCGTCAGTGTAGTCGCTAGCAAAGTCGTCGTACAACTGGAGCGAGTGCTAGTCCGTATCTCGAGACCTGCCTTGTGGTGGCGCTCGGTCTGCGATCACACAGTGGCGACACGCGGGCCCGACATGTACTAAATGGACCGCGGCCGATTTAAGCTACCACCTAGCAAGCGTGGTGTCTGGCGGTGACACCACAGTCGAGTTGTGTCTTGGCGTCTTCTTCCGTCTCAGTTACTATTGCTATGTCATTTGCAAAGGCTAGGCAGTCCACTTGAGCCCTGTTGTCCTTTTTGTCCCCCACATGGGTCTTTTGTATTCCCGTTTCCTCGTTTATTGCTCTCCGCTGCCTGATCACTTCGTCCAGTGCTATACTGAACCACAGTGGTGACAATCCATCTCCCTGTTTAACACCAGTCTTGATCTCAAATTCTTCTGACAGTGCTCCTCTTGATCTCACCCTTGCTTTTGTGTCTGTCAGAATTTCTTTTATGAGTTCTTGTGTAGTTCCATCAAGTCCTCTGTTCTTCAGGATCCTAACAAGAGTCTGTCTGTCGATGGAATCATATGACTTTGTGAAATCCATATGCAGCTGTACTGGCATTTTGCAATTTGTCTGCTAGGTTAATAAGAGCGGATGGAAGCTGGCTGGTGTAGAAGTGCACCTTCCAAACAATCAGGTCAGAGAAAAGGTTATACACATGGGTGATAAAAGTTGTGAGATCCCTCCCAATATCGTGTCAGATCTCCGATTGCCGACACAGTGCAGCAACTCGACGTGGCACGAACTCAGCAAGTCGCTGGAAATCCCTTGCAGAAATATTGAACCGTACTGCCTACATTGCCGTCCATAATTGCGAAAATGTTGCCAGTATAGGATACTGTGCACGAACTGACCTCCCGATTATGTCTCAGAAATGTTCGATGCGATTCATGTTGCTCGACCTGGAAGACCAGATCATTCGCTCGAACTGAACAGAATGGTCTTAAAACCAGTCACGAACAAATGTGCCCCCGTGACGTGACATTCGTTTCGACTAGAGGACCCAGTCCATTCCATGTAAACGTGGGCCACACCATTATGGAGTACCACCACCTCGTACAGTGCCTTGTTGATAATTTTGGTCCACGGTTTCATGGTGTCTGCGCCTCACTCGAACTCTACCATCAGCTCTTGCCAGCTGAAATCGGGACGCAGCTGACCAGGCCACGGTTTTACAGTAGTCTAGGGCCAATCAATATGGTCAAGAGTCGGCCAGGGGCGCTGCAGATGAAATCATCCTGTTACCAAATGGACTAGCGTCGGCCGTCTGATGCCATAACCAATTAACGACTAATTTTACCGCATTGTCCTAACGGATACATACACTACTACCCATTAAAATTGCTACACCAAGAACAAATGCAGATGATAAACGGGTATTCATTGGACAAATATATTATACTAGAACTACCATGTGATTACATTTTCACGCATTTTGGGTCCATAGATCCTGGGAAATCAGTACCCAGAACAACCACTTCTGGCCGTAATAACGGCCTTGCTAAGCCTGGACATTGAGTCAGACAGAGCTTGGATGGCGTGTACAGGTACAGCTGCCCATGCAGCTTCAACACGATACCACAGTTCATCAAGAGTAGTGACTGGCGTATTGTGATGAGCCAGTTGCTCGGCCACCATTGACCAGACATTTTCAATTAGTGAGAGACCTGGAGAATGTGCTGGTCAGGGCAGCAGTCGAACATGTTCTGTATCCAGAAAGTCCCGTACAGGACCTGCAACATGCGGTCGTGCATTATCCTGCAGAAATTTAGGGTTTCGCAGGGATTGAATGAAGGGTAGAGCCACGGGTCGTAACACATCTAAAATGTAACGTCCACTGTTAAAAGTGCTGTCAATGCGAACAAGAGATGACCGAGACGTGTAACCAATGGCACCCCATACCATGACGCCGGGTGATACGCCTGTATGGCGATGATAAATACACGCTTCCAATGTGCGTTCACCGCGATGTCGCCAAACACGGATGCGACCATCGTGATGCTGTAAACAGAACCTGGATTCATCCGAAAAAATGACGTTTTGCCATTCGTACACCAAGGTTCGTCGTCGAGTACAGCATCGCAGGCGCTCCTGTCTGTGATGCAGCGTCAAGGCATGATCTCCGAACTGATAGTCCATGCTGCTGCAAACGTCGTCGAACTGTTCGTGCAGATGGTTGTTGTCTTGCAAACGTCCCCATCTGTTGACTCAGGGATCGAGACATGGCTACATGATCCGCTACAGCCATGCGGATAAGATGCCTGACATCTCGACTGCTAGTGATACGAGGCCGTTGGGATCCAGCACGGCGTTCCGTATTACCCTCCTGAACCCATCGATTCCATATTCTGCTAAAAGTCATTGGATCTCGAACAACGCGAGCAGCAATGTCGCGATACAATAAACCGCAATCGCGATAGGCTACTATACGACCTTTATCAAAGTCGGAAACCTGATGGTACGCATTTCTCCTCTTTACACGAGGCATCACAACAACGTTTGTGTATGAGAAATCGGTTGGAAACTTTCCTCATGTCAGCACGTTGTAGGTGTCGCCACCGGCACCAACCTCATGTGAGTTCTCTGAAAAGCTAATCATTTGCATATCACAGTATCTTCTTCCTGTCGGTTAAATTTCGCGTCTGTAGCACGTCATCGTCGTGGTGTAGCAATTTTAATGGCCAGTAGTGTACATCATACATCTCACATTGATTTCTTCGGTTTTTTCAAGCAGTGTTGCTTGTCTGTTAGCACTGCCAAATGGTTCAAATGGCTCTAAGCACAATGGGACTTAACATCTGAGGTCATCAGTCCCCTAGACTTAGAACTACTTAATCCTAACCAACCGAAGGACATCACACACATCCATGCCCAAGGTAGGACTCGAACCTGCGACCGCAGCAGCAGCGCGGTTACGGACTTAAGCGCCTAGCACTGCCAGCTCAACGCAAACGCCGCTGCTCTCGATCGTTGAGTGAAGTCCGCCGGCCACTGTGTTGTCTGTGGTGAGAGGTAATGCCTCAAAGTTTGGTGTTCTCGGCACACTCTTGGCACTTTGGGGCTCGGAATATTAAATTCCCTAACGATCTCGGAAATAATATATCACATGCGTCTAGCTCCAAATTCCACTCAGAATTCAAAGCCTGTCAATTACTGTTGTGTGGGCACAATCACGACGGAAACCTTTTCACATTAATCACCTGTGTGCAAATGACTGCTCCGCCAATGCACTGCTCTTTTGTATCTTGTGTACGTGATACTTCAAATGGCTCAAATGGCTCTGACCACTATGGGACTTAACATCTGAGGTCATCAGTCCCCTAGAACTTAGAACTACTTAAACCTAAGGACATCACACACGTCCACGCCCGAGGCAGGATTCGAACCTACGACCGTAGCAGCTGCGCGGTTTCAGACTGAAGCGCCTAGAACCGCTCGGCCACACCTGCCGGTGTGTGCGCGATAATACCACTATCTGTATATGTGCACATCACTATTCCATGAATTTCGTCACCTCAGTGTAATACGCAGGGTGAACACTAATAAACCTATCCACATAGAGTTTAAATTTTTTGTCTATGAACTGTGTGAAAATCAATGTTACACACCTGATTCCATTGGTCTTCTGAAGTGCTGTGTATTATTCGTAGGTACATTGCATTTCATACTCAGTAGGGGGTGTATGTATGTAGAAGTCTATAATTTCAGTGGACCTATCTGATAATAGTGGGATGCAGTGCCACACTGAAATCCATACATATTATAAAAATATATGTACATGGATATGTAGGTTTCATATCTCCTCCCCAACCATTGGACCGATTTCAACCAAACGTGATACACGTATCTCACTGTCTGAAAAGAATCGCTACTAGGATAAGAGCCACCTACCTATCAAAGAGGTGGGGGTGGGCATGGAAGAGCAGTGTAGCCCATGATGTGTGAATACACATACTTTATTCATACAGTGTTTGAGAATGAGAGCAGTTAGTAACCTACAATCAACTTCACACATAATTTAAAACCTTTATAAAGCCTTTATTGCATTTTTAATGTTCATGCCGTAAAAGTGCTGCATGAAGTACAACTTCTTTAATTATTTTTTACTGCTAATTTTATTCGTGACTCATTTTACAGACGGTATTCTCGTATAGCACTGAATGTATCAGGAAAATTATATCACTGTACAACATATATTTCAGGAAATATGACGTCAACATTGAGATGTGTGAAAAACTATGCATCATGCATCACATTTAAATTTTATTACCTATTTGCTACTAGCTCTATCCGCCAAAGGTTTCTCAGACTCTATCCACATATGCAGCTGAATTTCCCTAGAAAAATATAACACTTTACAAAGTATAGTCGAGGAGACATGAGGTTAAATACTGAGATGTGTAGAAAACTGCCGCATGGTGCATGACGTTTTAATTTATTATTTCTTTGCTACTAACTCTATTCACAACACATTTGGCAAACAGTATACAGCTGCTGACTGTACCTCGATAAATATATTATTGTACTACACATAATTTCGGAGATGCGACGTCATAAACATTGACCTAGTAGATATTGTCGGAAGTTCAATGCGGCTTTTCGCGGATGATGCTGTAGTATACAGAGAAGTTGCAGCATTACAAAATTGCAGCGAAATGCAGAAAGATCTGCAGCGGATAGGCACTTGGTGCACGGAGTGGCAACTGACCCTTAACATAGACAAATGTAATGTATTGTGAATACATAGAAAGAAGGATCCTTTATTGTATGATTATATGATAGCGGAACAAACACTGGTAACAGTTACTTCTGTAAAATATCTGGGAGTATGCGTACGGAACAATTTGAAGTGGAATGATCATATAAAATTAATTGTTGGTAAGGCGGGTGCCAGGTTGAGATTCATTGCGAGAGTCCTTAGAAAATGTAGTCCATCAACAAAGGAAGTGGCTTAAAAAACACTCGTTCTACCTATACTTGAGTATTGCTCATCAGTGTGGGATCCATACCAGGTCGAGTTGACAGAGGAGGTAGAGAAGATCCAAAGAAGAGCGGCGCGTTATTTGGTAAGCGTGTAGCGTTACGGAGATGTTTAGCAAGCTCAAGTGGCAGTCTCTGCAAGAGAGGCGCTCTGCATCGCGGTGTACTGTAGCTTGCTGTTCAGGTTTCGAGAGGGCGCGTTTCTGGATGAGGTATCGAATATATTGCTTCCCCCTACTTATACCTCCCGAGGAGGTCACAAATGTAAAATTAGAGAGATTCGAGCGCGCACGGAGGCTTTCCGGCAGTCGTTCTTCCCGCGAATCATACGCGACTGGAACAGGAAAGGGAGGTAATGACAGTGGCACGTGAAGTGCCCTCCGCCGCACACCGTTGGGTGGCTTGTGGAGTATAAATGTAGATGTAGATGTAGACCTGTATGAAATTGAAAATGCAGAGGGAAATTCACAGGAGATACAGGTGAAATATGTGTACGAATACATGCGGACTGTATTAAATACATGCGAAATATGTGTGATACATATGTATGCGGGCAAGGCCGTGGGTAAAAAACTCCACCTAAATTCCTGGATCGATCTCAATCAGATTTGGTACACATATTACTTACTACATGGAAAGAAATACTCTGGGGTTAACAACCAACGGCCTCATGTTAGGGTGGGGGTGATAATATGGAGAGAAGGAGTAGGAGGAAGAGATTTACAGAAAGATAGGATGGAGATGAAAATAGATAGGAGGAGGAGGAGAAGGGCAGAGAGGGAGAAATGGACAGATGAAGGGAAGACGAGGAGATGAGGAGAGAAAAAGAGGAGAGGAGGAGATGGAGTGAGGAATGAAAGAGGAGAAGATCGACAGAGACAAGAGGAGGAATAGATGGGCAGAGAGAGGGGTGAGGAACAAATGGACAAAGAAAAAGGGGAGGAGGAAATGGACAGTGAGAAGAGGAAGAAGCAAATGGACAGTGAGAGAGAGTGGGAAGAGAAGGACTAAGAGAGTGGGAGGAAGAGATGGACAGAGAGAGTGGGAGGAGCAGATGGAATTAGAGAGGTGGAGGAGAAGATGAACAGAGGGGGAAGAAGCAGATGTACAGAGGCGGCGGAAGCAGATGGTCAGAGAAAGATGGGGAGCAGGAGGAGATGGACAGGAGGAGATGGATGGGATAAGGGTGGAAGAGACAGACAGAAAGAGGAAAGGAACAGATAGATAAAGAGAGAGGGGAGGAAGAGAGGGCCTAATAGAAGACTGTAGTTAATACATACACAGGCAGCGCGGGGTACTCAGCTTGTGAACATATTAAATAACACGACAGGGTACAACTCTGCCTTATTCCCTTCTCAACTACTGTTTGCCTTTCATGTCATTCGCCACGTACCAGGTGTACCGGTATGAAATGAGCGTTTTTTGTGAAAATGAAACACTAATTTCGAATTGAAAAGTAAAAACATTTTATTCAAAGTACTGACCATTGCTTTCTATACATTTTGACCACCTTTCTGGCAATTTGTGGACACCACGCCAATATAAATGTTCGTCTTTTGAAGCAAACCAATCAGACACCCAATTTTCGACTTCTTCGTAGGAATCGAAGTGTTCCTCAGCGAATGCGTGTCCCATTGATGAAAACAAATGGTAGTCGGAAGGGGCGAAGTCTGGTGAATACGGCGGGTGGGGTAGCAGCTCCCAGCCAAGTGTTTTGATTCTATCCTGAACCAGTTTTGCTTTGTGTCCAGGTGCATTTACGTGTAAAAAAATTACTTTGCCATGTCTTCTGGCCCATTCTGGTCTTTTTTCGATCAATGCACAGTTCAAATTGATAATTTGTTGTCTGTAGCGATTAGTATTCACAGTTTCACCGGGTTTTAGAAGCACATGATACACCACACCTTTCTGATCCCACCCAACACTGAGCATTGTCTTCTTGCCGAATCGATCTGGTTTTGCAGTCGATGTTGATGGTTGTCCCGGATTAACCCATGATTTTTCCGTTTAGGATTCTTAAAATAAATCCATTTTTCATCGCCAGTGACAATTCGATGCAAAATTGATTTTTTTTCATGTCTTTGAAGCAAAATTTGACAAATGGTTTTTCGGATTTCCATCTGTCTTTCATTCAATTCATGTGGCACCCATTTTCCACACTTTTGGATCTTTCCCATAGCTTTCAAACGGTCAGAAATTGTTTGTTGTGCAACATTTAGCATTGCTGCCATTTGATTCTGACTCAAAGTATCATTTTTATCCAATATTGCTTCCAATTCGGCGTCTTCGAACTTTTTTGGTGGTCTTCCACGTTTTTCATTTCTCACATCAAAATCATTATTTCTGAACCGTTAAAACCATCTTTTCCATGTTTCTTCTGATAGAGCATGATCACCATATGCCTCGACAAGCATTCGATGCGACTCTGCAGCACTTTTTTTCAAATGAAAACACAGAATTAATGCTTTCCGCAAATCATCACTTTCTGGTACAAAATTCGACATTGTTAACACGATGAAAACATATGATGTTGTTTGTTCCATGATGTATACTAAATATCTTTGACAGATGTCATACAAACCGAACAAAAAAAATTAAGGCTCGTTCACAACAAATGTTCCTTATCGACACATTTGTATCTTAACGCTCATTTCATACCGGTACACCTGTTACAACTGGAGTCGGGTTGCTGTGAAACTAACACAGGATCTTTCGTTGCCTGTGTTTTATCTCTGTTACCTCCAGAATTTCGATGACTGTATTCCAGTGAATAATGTCTAAAGCTTTCACTGCATCTACAGACGCTATAAGTGTTGGATTGCCTTTCATTAAGAAAAGGCGTAGGGTCAGTTTAGTCTTAGATGTTTGTACATTTCTCCGGAACCCAAACAGATGTTTGAGGTGCTTGAATTTTATAGCTGTACTGTAATTCTGTATAGTCAAAATAGCTATCGCCGGTTTCACGGCTTTCTGCACTCACATAGCAGCAGTCATGGGCCACCTGTACGCGTCACAGGCCACAGCACGCCGTGTACCTGCTCTGTCGTAGTCGTAGCCTGTGAGTACGAGTAGCGAGCCGGACAGCTACACATGTCCTCCTACTCTCAAAGCTGTGAGTGTTTATTTCTGGAGCTGATGCAGCGGTGCGGCAGACTTTTGGACCTGCAGTCCGATAGGATACATACATTGAGTGCCGTGAGGTGACGAACTAATGGGCGGAAATTAGTTTCTTATTGACATTAACCACTAACCATTAACCACTCATATTGACGAGAGCCAATAACAACGAACACAGTGTTGTTGTTTGGAGTTCAAAGAGTGGTCTGATGCAGCTCTCCACGCAAGTCGATGCTGTGCAAGCCTCTTCATCTCTGTATAAGAACAGCAACCTACATCCATCTGAATCTGCGTAATATAGTCAGGCGTCGGTCTGCCTCTAGAGTTTTTGCCCTCCACACTTTACTCTGTTACAGATTCGACTATTCCTTCATGCCTCAGGATGTGTCCTACAAACCGATCCCTTCTCTTAGTCAAATGGTTCAAATGGCTCTGAGCACTATGGGACTTAACATCTGAGGTCATCAGTCCCCTAGAACTTAAAACTACTTAAACCTAACTAACCTAAGGACATCACATACATCCATGCCCGAGGCAGGAGTCGAACCTGCGACCGTAGTGGTAGCGCAGTTCCAGACTGAAGCGCCTAGAACCGCTCGGTCACACCGGCCGGCTTCTCTTACAAGGGGAGGCCACAACGTTTGGAACGCGGATTTACTGCAAACTTCGTACACTCGTAGTACTCCATTAGGACAACAAAATGTGTAAGCAGTAGCGCGTACTTCTCAAGCGTTAATGAGAAAATCGCAAGATAATTTCGTTCGTCAAATATACACCTTGAAGCTGCGGCAGCCGAGTGGAGCCGGCACGGTAGCCCAGAGTGTTCGGTAGAGGGTTAGCTGTCCTCTGTAATAAAAAGAACTGAGTTAATGGATCAACAACGAACTGAAACGGGTGTCTTGCGACGTCTGCCCCGAGCAGATACAAGGAACGAAAACGAACAAAATGAGATAAAAAGAAAAGTGGTTAGCGTTCAATCTCCGTAATCGCTGGATCGAGTCCCGTTGGTCAGTTTTTTTTTATTTCTAACACAGTCATTTTCTTTACTATTTATATTACAATTGATATAATGGGAAAAATACTTGTAATCGGATGAACTTTTATTAAATTTACAATGTTATTTGGCAATCTACAAATTTTTATTATCACAAATAATATAATATTCATAACTATCGACTAGTAAACGACCAACCGCATAAAGTGATACTGAAAATGTATGCTTGTCCGTGATTTGAGAAATCCGTTATACCTAGAAGGAGCCCGAAACTACTTGTTACCTCCAAGTTTTGACTGGCACAGACAGCTTTCGAAAGAAGTAAAATTAATGGTCGCTTTCCACATTACCAGTTGCAGGATGGTATTTTTCGTAAAAACATGGAAAACATAAAGTTAAACGGCAACAGCTGTATTGAATAAATGCTATGTTTCCGCATACGCAAGGTCTTTTGAGGTTTTCAGTGGAAAAACTAACCTCGTTAACATTTTCAAAAACCTCTCTTTGAGCCAATAGTTTGGAAGCAAACCATGCATAACGCAGCATTTCCTTAAATATCGGCGCTGATAATTGGTCATGCAGTAGCGACTGTATTTTAATAGCTTCTTCACGAGAAGCAATTTCTGGTTCTCTTTCGATTAAATACGAACAATTTTGAAGACACGGACAAGCATACATTTTCAGTATGCGTTTGGTCGTGTACTAGTCGATAGTTATGAATACTATATTATTTGTGATAGTAAAAATTTGTAGACTGCTAAATAATATTGTAAATTTAATAAAAGGTCATCCAATTACACGTATTTTTACTATTATATCAATTGTAAGATAAATAATAAAGAAAATAGCTGTGTTAAAAATAAAAAGAAACTGACGAACGGGAATCAGTCCAGCGATTACGGGCTTGAACGCTAACCACTTATTTTTTTGTTAATCTTCGGTGCGTTTGTTCGGGGCGGACGTCCCAAGACACCCGTTGAAGTTCGGTTTTGATCCATTCGTTAATATTTTTTATTAGAGAGGGCTGCTAACCTTACGACCGAACACGCTTTTTTTTATAATCTCATTTTGTTCGTTTTTGTTCCTTGTATCTGCTCTGGGCGGACGTCGAAAGACACCCGTTTCAGTTCGTTGTTGATCCGTTAACTCAGTT
This sequence comes from Schistocerca serialis cubense, assembly GCF_023864345.2. NCBI lineage: Eukaryota > Metazoa > Arthropoda > Insecta > Orthoptera > Acrididae > Schistocerca > Schistocerca serialis. The sequence goes on from NC_064640.1 coordinate 837,890,563, forward strand.
TTTTTTATTACAGAGGGCAGCTAGCCCTCTGACCGAACACGCTGAGCTACCGTGCCGGCATCCACTCGGCTACCGCCGCTTCGTGGTAAAAATGACCTCGCACAGGTATATATTTGGCGACCGAAATTATCTTGAGATTTTCTAAATAACGCTTGAGAAGTTCGCGCTACTGCTTACACATTTTGCTGTCCTCATGGAGTACTAAGAGTGTACAAAGTCGATCCGCGTTCCAAACGTCGTGGCCTCCCCTTGTTAGTCAAGTTGTACCATAAATTCCGCGTCTCTCCTACTCCATTCAGTGCTTCTGTTTTATCCATCTATCCATTCAATCTTCAGCAATCTTCGTAGAACTACGTTTCAAAACCCTCTGTTCTCTTCTTGCGCGAACTGTTTATCGTCTATTTTCCAGATAATTATCTTCAGAAAGCCGCGCAAGGTAACGATGCGGTCTAGGGCGTCTGGCTACGGTTCGCGCGGCTCCCCCCGCCGGAGGTTCGATTCCTCTGTCGGGCATGGGTGTATGTGTGTGTGTAAGTTGGTTTAATTTAGATTAAGTAGTGTGTAAGCCTAGGGACCGATGACCTCAGCAGGTTGGTCCCATAGGAACTTACCACCACCACCACATTCAGAAAAGTTTTCCTAACATATAAATTTATATTCGATTTAAACAAATTTCTCTATTTCAGAAACGCTTTTTGTGAATTTGCAGTCCAATCAGCAAAGGTCGTTCACTGCACTCAGTATCTCGTCTTCTAAACTAATTATCACAGCATCACCTGATGTAATTCGGCTGCAGCAAATACACCTCGTTTTGCTTCGTTGATATTCATCTTATAAGCTCCTTTCAAGACTATCTGTTTTGTTCAAGTCATCTTTCAAGTCCTTTGCTGTTTCTGACAGAACTACAATACCGTTGGCAAACCTCAAAGTTTTTATTTCTTCCCCCACAACTTTAATCCTCTTTCCAAATTACTCGTTATTTTCCTTATCAATTTGTTGAGTGTACAGATAGAATAGCGTGGACGATAGGCTCTAAGCCTGTCCCACTTCCTTCGTACAAGTTGTAGGTAACCTTGCGCGCCGTGTATTTTATCCTTGCTACCCCCAGGATTTCAGTAAGTGTAGCCCAGTCAGTACTGCCCAACGAGTTCTCTAAACCTACAAATGGTGAAAATGTAGGTTTGTCATTCTTCAAACTATCTTGTAACGCAAGTTCTAGGGTCAGAGTTGCTTCGCGCTTCTTTCTTCAGAATCGAAAGTGATCTTCACCGAGGCCTCTAACAGTTTCTTCATTCTTCTGTAAAGCATTAGCGTCTATATTTGGCAACCATGACTTACCAAAGCGCTCTCCCAGGTAACAGTATCGCCCAGTGAACAATGAAGCAGACTGCAGGGATCTTGCCAGCCAGTACTTATTAATCTTCTAGTGGGCTTTAATATAACCCGACGAATTCTTGTAACTCCATGGAAAATTCGGCTTATCCATTGTGAATGCTACAGAAGCCCGTGACTATATATTAAATGAAATATAAATCCAGTTAGCTGCCACTTACCACTACCAAATATTTCTTTATTTCTGTGAACAGATTTTCGAGGCGATTCAGGCTCGTGTCCAGATGAACTTGCTTCATGCGGGAATATGGGCGCTATTGATGTTGATATCGAGCTGGCATCTTTTATTGTCGTCTTTCAGCGACACAGCTAAGCACAATTCACCATCATTCAGTATTTGTTACACTGTTTTGTAAGTACTGTTTTTCACGAGAAACCGGCCATCAATTCGCACGTGCTGTACCGTAAATCAGTTGTACATCGGCTGCACAACACATGAATTACACAGTGTGAGTTCAGCGCCTCACTGGACCGTCCGCGCACACGACGGCTCGCATCGTATGAAAAGAGGCAAAACAGGGACTCGTCGGACGACGACGCACGAATCCAGTCAGCTGCTGTCCGATTTCAGAGTTGTTCGTCCACTGAAGACGCGCACCTTTACGTGACATCTACATCTACATCCATACTCCGCAAGCCACCAGACCGTGTGTGGCGGAGTGTTCCTTGAGTGCCGCTATCGGTTCTCCCTTCTATTTCAGTCTCGTATTGTTCGTGGAAAGAAAGATTGTCGGTATGCCTCTGTGTGGGCTCTAATCTGTCTGATTTTCTCAAAAAAAAAAAAAAAAAAAAAAAAAGGCTATGAGCATTATGGGACTTAACTTCTGACGTCATCAGTCCCCTAGAACTTTCAACTACTTAAACCTAACTACCCTAAGGACATCACACACATCCATGCACGAGGCAGGATTCGAACCTGCGACCATAGCGGTCGCGCGGTTCCAGACTGTAGCGCCTAGAACCGCTCGGCCACTCCGGCCGGCTCTGATTTTATCCTCATGGTCTCTTCGCGAGATATACGTAAGAGGGAGCAATATACTGCTTGACTCCTCGGTGAAGGTATGTTCTCGAAACTTCAACAAAAGCCCGTACCGAGCTACTGAGCGTCTCTCTTGCAGAGTCCTCCACTGGAGTTTATCTATCATCTCCATAACGCTTTCGCGATTACTACATGATCCTGTAACGAAGCGCGTTGCTTTCCATTGGATCTTCTCTATCTCTCCTATCAACCCTATCTGATACGGATCCCACACTGGTGACCAGTATTCAAGCAGTGGGCGAACAAGTGTGCTGTAACTTACTTCCTTTGTTTTCGGATTGCATTTCCTTCGGATTCTTCCTATGAATCTCAGTCTGGCATCTGCTTTACCGACGATCAGCTTTATATGGTCATTCCATTTTAAATCACTCCTAATGCCTACTCCCAGATAATTTACGGAATTAACTGCTTCCAGTTGTTGACCTGCTATATTGTAGCTAAATGATAAAGGATCTTTCTTTCTACGTATTCGCAGCACATTACACTTGTCTACATTGAGATTCAATTGCCGCTGTGAGCAATGGCGTTTTGGCTTGAACCCTAATACAAATGTCCACAGCACGCAGATGCCTTCGCAACACTTGGTCTGGAACTGGTTAAGATGGACCTCCATTCACTGACAGCAACAATTCCTGTCTGGTCTGTAACCGACTATCATTGACACGACATGAAGTTCGCCTCCGGTCGCTGTCGGTTAGGATCTTGTCTTCGACAATTTTCCTACGCTGTGTTACATGGCTGCGACAGTACACCGTTTATTGGAGACTCGTTGGACAGTTCTCGTTGATACAGCAATTAATCAGGTTGCTTCACTAATGGTGTGATGTACCATTCTGTCACGACTCCACGGCGACCTATCTTCACGTGCTGAATCAATAGAATCGACTGTATGATTCACACCATTTCACCGACACAAATTACGTGAAGCGGTGGAGGGCCACATTACTGCCAGGTACCATATACACTACTGGCCATTTAAATTGGTACACCAAGAAGAAATGCAGATGATAAACGGGTATTCATTGGACAAATATATCACACTAGAACTGACATGTGATTACATTTTCACGCAATTTGGGTGCATAGATCCTGAGAAATCAGTACCCAGAACAACCACCTCTGCCCGTAATAACGGCCTTGATACGCCTGGGCATTGAGTCAAACAGAGCTTGGATGGCGTGTACAGGTACAGCTGCCCATGCAGCTTCAACACGATACCACAGTGCCTGGCGTATTGTGACGAGCCAGTTGCTCGGCCACCATTGACCAGACATTTTCAGTTGGTGAGAGATCTGGAGAATGTGCTGGCCAGGGCAGCAGTCGAACATTTTCTGTATCCAGAAAGGCCCGTACAGGACCTGCTACATGCGGTCGTGCATTATCCTGCTGAAATGTAGGGTTTCGCAGGGATCGAATGAAGGGAAGAGCCACGGGTCGTAACACATCTGTAATGTAACGTCCACTGTTCAAAGAGCCGTCAATGCGAACAAGAGTTGACAGAGACGTGTAACCAATGGCACCCCACACCATCACGCCAGGTGATTCGCCAGTGTGGCGATGACGAATAGACGCTTCCAATGTGCGTTCACCGCAATGTCGCCAAACACGGATGCGACCATCATGATGCTGTAAACAGAACCTGGATTCATCCGAAAAAATGACGTTCGGTCATTCGTGCACCCAGGTTGGTCGTCGAGTACACCATCGCAGGCGCTCCTGTCTGTGATGTAGCGTTAAGGGTAACCGCAGCCACGGTCTGCGAGCTGATAGTCTCTGCTTCTGCAAACGTCGTCGAACTGTTCGTGCAGATGGTTGTTGTCTTGCAAACGTCCCCATTTGTTGACTCAGGGATCAAGACGTGGCTGCACGATCCGTTACAGCAATGCGTATAAGATGGCTGTCATCTCGACTGCTAATGATACGAGGCCGTTGGGATCCAGCACGGCGTTCCGTATTACCCTCCTGAACCCACCGATTCCATATTCTGCTAACAGTCATTGGATCTCGACCAACGCGAGCAGCAATGTCGCGATACGATAAACCGCAATCGCGATAGGCTAGAATCGGAACTTTATCAAAGTCGGAAACGTGATGGTACGCATTTCTCCTCCTTACACGAGGCATCACAACAACGTTTCACCAGGCAACGCCGGTCAACTGGTGTTTGTGTATGAGAAATCGGTTGGAAACTTTCATCATGTCAGCACGTTGTAGGTGTCGCCACCGGCGCCAACCTTATGTGAATGCTCTGAAAAGCTAATCATTTGCATATCACAGCATCTTCTTCCTGTCGGTTAAATTTCGCGTCTGTCGCATGTCATCCTCGTGGTGCAGCAATTTTAATGGCCACTAATGTACATTGCTCTGTAGATTGCGATATAGTTTTAAAAGGATGGACACTATTTTGTGAGGTGAGATTCCACCGGTAGGGAAAGTACGGTGCAGTTTGTCACAGTGTGTAATGAGCAGGCCAAATTTTAGCTGCTCGGGCTCAGAAAAGTTGTAATCACAGAGAAAATGTGTGCGACGGCTTGCAGCGGCGGGTGAAACCTAGGAATCAACAGCACCACAGTTTGGTACCTATACGAGATGTAATCTACTTCAGCTGTATATGGCATACTTGTAAGAACTTTTAGACTTTCTGCCTTCCAGAACTGAGACCACTATTAAGGATAAAGGCTGTTGTACGATGTTGGCGTCATGTCCCATGGATGTAACAGCTGTTGCCCGATGTGCTTAAATAGCTCCGTGACATTCGATGAGCGTGGGAAGCCACGAAACACTGCAGGTTTCCGCAGTCCGCGCCTGATGTACACCGCACTTATTACGACAGCGCCGTCGTATTCGGTAATAGCAAGGTTCACATCCCCCGTTTCTGCAGATTCGCTGGGACGGATGCTATGAAATGCTGCAGCCGATTATCGACCGCGCCTTCGTTGCCTAGTGACCTCTGCGAGTTGTGTAGCCTTGAAACTTGCCTTCCTCCTTCCGCGACGCTCCAGAATAGCGTTAGGGCCATAAGCGGCCTGACTGCTCATTTCAAGCCGAACAAGAGTGAAGAAGGTCGATAGTGACTAGAGATATAAGTTTCCCGTGATGTTCCGTTGGGGCTACAGTTTACCGACTGCTTGAGATGAAAGCTCTTTTCTAAAGTACAGCCTACTTTTTATCGTAGTAAAAGTTGGTTCTGTTGTAGCGTAACAGCCACTGTCGCCCACTAAATGAAATGGTTCTAAATTTGCCGTAAATTTTCTTCCCGTGATTCAACTTTTCTTATTCCTTTTCTTTTTCAGAAAGTATCACTAACTGTGTTAACACGTAGTCAGAACAATGCTTCTGTGATATTATGGCTTCTATAAACTGATCCAGCAAAGCATTTATTCTTTCTTTTTTAGAAAAGCCTAATTTTACTTCCAAGGTAGGCGCTCCTGTCTGTGATGCAGCGTCAAGGGTAACCGCAGCCATGGTCTCCGAACTGATAGTCCATGCTGCTGCAAACGTCGTCGAACTGTTCGTGCAGATGGTTGTTGTCTGTTGACTCTGTTGACTCAGGGATCGAGACGTGGCTGCACAATCCGTTACAGCTATGCGGGTAAGATACTTTTCATCTCGACTGCTAGTGGTACGAGGCCGTTGGGATCCAGCACGGCGTTCCGTATTGCCCTCCTGAACCCACCTGTTCCATATACTGCCAACAGTCATTGGATCCCGACCACCGCAAGCAGCAATGTCGCGATACGATAAACCGCAATCGCGATAGGCTACAATACGACATTTATCAAAGTCGGAAACCTGATGGTACGCATTTCTCCTCTTTACACGAGGCATCACAACAACGTTTGGGTATGAGAAATCGGTTGGAAACTTTCCTCATGTCAGCACGTTGTAGGTGTCGCCACCGGTGCCAGCCTTGTCTGAATGCTCTGAAACGCTAATTATTTGCATATCACAGCATCTTCTTCCTGTCGGTTAAATTTCGCGTCTGTAGCACGTCGTCTTCGCGGTGTAGCAATTTTAATGATCAGTAGTGTAGGTTTGACTCAAGGTAAGCAGAAAGCTGAAAGCTGAGTAATCTGCTTCGCAGCTGAACATTGTTCGAAGAATGTACAGTGAATTATGTATGGGTGAGAACTGCACTTGCAAATGTGAGGGGTCCAGAAAATGACATTCTGAAATTGTCGTCTTTCTTTTCGAAATGCATCCCACAATCACTTGTAAAAGCGTTTCTAATTTCTGTAACCGTCCGCTAGGATTTTCCGAATGCCATTCCGTCCTCTAATTTCAAGGCGTCAACAATATCGCGCATATCTGTCTCTCCTTCTTCAAGAATCTCATGAATCCACCAACGTTTATCAGCAATTCTGCTACTTTTCAGTGGGTGCGCTTAAGGTTATAAAGTGCTACACTCGAAAATGTACTTGTAGCTTCATTTTAAATCGTCGGAACAAATAATAACCGAATACATTTAGTAGGGCCCACATCAACCGCGCCGCGCCAAACATGTTCCTTTTGTTGTTGGTACATCAAACGAAGTGGAGCGTTCGTATGCACCCTATTAGGCTTTGGCTGCATCATTCTGCGAAGAGCTGTGGATGAAAGGAGTTCAACTGTTCACAGCTAGATGGCAATGGCATCGTTTTTACAGTGGCAGTTGATATATTCATCACAAAAATTTCTTGCCAGATTAAAACTGTGTGCGGGACCGACAATCGAACTCAGGACCTTTGCCTTTCATGGGAAAATGCTCTAGTGACTGAGCCAACCAAGCACGAAACACAAGCCATCCTCTCAAATTTACTTCCGTCTCCTATCTTCCAAGATTCACTGAAGCTCTCCTGCGATATTGCAGATCTAGCACTCCTGAAAGAAAGGACACTGCGGAGACATGGCTTCGCTACAGCCTGGGGGGTGTTCCAGAACGAAATTTTCATACTGCAGCGGAGATATGAAAGTTCATGCCAGATTAAAATTTTGTGCCGGACTGAGATTCGAACTTGGGATCTTTGGCTTTCATGGGCAAGTGCTCTACCGGCATTCATTTTTTTTTCGATCTCATTTTGTTCGTGATTTTTCACTCTATTTGTTCGGGAAAGACGTCCTAGACGCTTGTTCAAGTTCATCGTAGTTCTACACTACTGGCCATTAAAATTGCTACACCAAGAAGAAATGCAGATGATAAACGGGTATTCACTGGACAAATACATTATACTAAAACTCACGTGATTACATTTTCACGCAATTTGTGTGCACAGATCCTGAGAAATCAGTACCCAGAACAACCACCTCCGGCCGTAATAACGGCCTTGATACGCCTGGGCATAGAGTCACACAGAGCTAGGATGTCGTGTACGGGTAAAGCTGCCTATGCAGCTTGAACACGATACCACAGTTCATCAAGAGTAGTGACTGGCGTATTGTGACGAGCCAGTTGCTCTGCCACCATTGACCAGACGTTTTCAATTGGTGAGAGATTTGGAGAATGTGCTGGCCAGGGCAGCAGTCGAACATTTCCTGTATCCAGAAAGGCCCGTACAGGACCTCCAACATGCGGTCGTGCATTATCCTGCTGAAATGTAGGGTTTCGCAGGGATCGGATGAAGGGTAGAACCACTGGTCGTAACACATCTGAAATGTAACGCCCAGTGTTCAAAGTGCCGTCAATGCGAACAAGAGGTGACCGAGACGTGTAACCAATGGAACCCCATACCATCACGCCGAGTGATACGCCAGTATGGCGATGACGAATACACGCTTGCAATGTCGCCAAACACGGATGCGGCCATCATGATGCTGTAAACAGAACCTGAATTCATCCGAAAAAAATGACGTTTTGCCATTCGTGCACCCAGGTTCGTCGTTGAATACAGCATCGCAGGTGCTCCTGTCGGTGATGCAGCGTCAAGGAAAACCGCAGCCATGGTCTCCGAGCTGATAGTCCATGCTGCTGCAAACGTCGTCGAACTGTTCGTGCAGATGGTTGTTGTCTTGCAAACGATCCCATCTGTTAACTCAGGGATCGAGACGTGGTTGCACGATCCGTTACAGACACGCGGATAAGATGCCTGTCATCTCGACTGCTAGTGGTACGAGGCCGTTGGGATCCAGCACGGCGTTCCGTATTACCCTCCTGAACCCACCGATTCCATATTCTGCTAACAGTCATTGGATCTCGTCCAACGCGAGCAGCAATGTCGCGATACGATAAACCGCAATCGCGATAGGCTACAATCCGACCTTTATCAAAGTCGGAAACGTGATGGTACGCGTTTCTCCTCCTTACACGAGGCATCACAACAACGTTTCACCAGGCAACGCCGGTCAACTGCTGTTTGTGTATGAGAGATCGGTTGGAAACTTCCCTCGTGTCAGCACGTTGTAGGTGTCACCACCGACGCCTACCTTGTGTGAATGCTCTGAAAAGCTAATCATTTACATATCGCAGCATCTTCTTCCTGTCGGTTAAATTTTGCGTCTGTAGCACATCATCTTCGTGGTGTAGCAATTTTAATGGCCAGTAGTGTATTAACTCAGTTTTCTTATTGCAGAGGGCGGCTAACTCTCTGACTGAACACGCTGAGCTACCATGCCGGCACCCGACTGCGCTACCGACGCACGACTCAGGAGCTGTTCTCACAGCTTTACCCCCGGCAGTATCTCGTCTCCTACCTTCCACACTTCACAGAAGCCTTCATGCGAACCTTGCAGAACTAACACACTTGGAAGACAGGATAGTGCGGAGACATGGCTTAGCCACAACCTGGGAGATGTTTCCAGATCGAAATTTTCACTCTGCAGCTTGGAAGGTAGCAGACGAGATACGGGAGGAAGTATAGTTGTGAGGAGAGGTCTTCAGTCGGGCTTGGGTAGTCCGTCGGTAGAGCACTAGCCCATGAAAGGCAGAAGTCCCGCGTTCGAGTCTTGGCTCGGCACACAGCTTTAATCTGCCAGGAAGTTTCATATCAGCGCTCACTCTGCGGCAGATTGGAAATTTCATTTTGGATATTCATCACACGATAGCCAGTTCTTCGAAATGTTTATTAATTACATACACAAACTTCCTCATAAATCAGTCTATCTACCAGTAAAAACCTTATCAACATCCCTGTTCCTGAGATTAGCTTAGACATACAGAAAGAAGTGATCTGGGGCTACGGATTTATATATGTAAAGATATATCGAAATAAACGCATCCTTCGGCAGCCATTGGAATATATTGGCTAGGGTATTCATTAGGGTTATACCAATCTTCGCTACTCATCTACACTCCTGGAAATTGAAATAAGAACACCGTGAATTCCTTGACGCAGGAAGGGGAAACTTTATTGACACATTCCTGGGGTCAGATACATCACATGATCACACTGACAGAACCACAGGCACATAGACACAGGCAACAGAGCATGCACAATGTCGGCACTAGTACAGTGTATATCCACCTTTCGCAGCAATGCAGGCTGCTGTTCTCCCATGGAGACGATGGTAGAGATGCTGGATGTAGTCCTGTGGAACGGCTTGCCATGCCATTTCCACCTGGCGCCTCAGTTGGACCAGCGTTCGTGCTGGACGTGCAGACCGCGTGAGACGACGCTTCATCCAGTCCCAAACATGCTCAATGGGGGACAGATCCGGAGATCTTGCTGGCCAGGGTAGTTGACTTACACCTTCTAGAGCACGTTGGGTGACACGGGATACATGCGGACGTGCATTGTCCTGTTGGAACAGCAAGTTCCCTTGCCGGTCTAGGAATGGTAGAACGATGGGTTCGATGACGGTTTGGATGTACCGTGCACTATTCAGTGTCCCCTCGACGATCACCAGTGGTGTACGGCCAGTGTAGGAGATCGCTCCCCACACCATGATGCCGGGTTTTGGCCCTGTGTGCCTCGGTCGTATGCAGTCCTGATTGTGGCGCTCACCTGCACGGCGCCAAACACGCATACGACCATCATTGGCACCAAGGCAGAAGCGACTCTCATCGCTGAAGACGACACGTCTCCATTCGTCCCTCCATTCACGCCTGTCGCGACACCACTGGAGGCGGGCTGCTCGATGTTGGGGGGTGAGCGGAAGACGGCCTAACGGTGTGCGGGACCGTAGCCCAGCTTCATGGAGACGGTTGCGAATGGTCCTCGCCGATACCCCAGGAGCAACAGTGTCCCTAATTTGCTGGGAAGTGGCGGTGCGGTCCCCTACGGCACTGCGTAGGATCCTACGGTCTTGGCGTGCATCCGTGCGTCGCTGCGGTCCGGTCCCAGGTCGACGGGCACGTGCACCTTCCGCCGACCACTGGCGACAACATCGATGTACTGTGGAGACCTCACGCCCCACGTGTTGAGCAATTCGGCGGCACGTCCACCCGGCCTCCCGCATGCCCACTATACGCCCTCGCTCAAAGTCCGTCAATTGCACATACGGTTCACGTCCACGCTGTCGCGGCATGCTACCAGTGTTAAAGACTGCGATGGAGCTCCGTATGCCACGGCAAACTGGCTGACACTGACGGCGGCGGTGCACAAATGCTGCGGAGCTAGCGCCATTCGACGGCCAACACCGCGGTTCCTGGTGTGTCCGCTGTGCCGTGCGTGTGATCATTGCTTGTACAGCCCTCTCGCAGTGTCCGGAGCAAGTATGGTGGGTCTGACACACCGGTGTCAATGTGTTCTTTTTTCCATTTCCAGGAGTGTATTATGCGTAGACTGAAGAGGCACATCCCTATGCTTTGCATCAGTACCTGGTTGAGTCTGTAGTTCATTTACGTCTTGGAGACTTCTGTATGTGCGCGTGTGTGGTCATCGACACTTACTTTGCGTTTCCTTGTTACTGTCGCTGTCATCTCGCTGCTGTGTCGCCGCCGCCATCACTGCTGTCGCTGCAGTCGAATAACCGCCTTTGTCTTCAGCGTCGCACTTTCATCTGCCGTCATCGACATCACATTACCCTTGACGTCATTGCTGACATCCCCCACCATCTTGATGATCCGCTTTCACTGGTAATCACCAACAACTATCTATTCCCTGCCTCAGTGTCTCACAATGGACACTCCGACGACCTCCAAACCCATCGCTTACACCACTCTGTCCCCTGCTCCAGCTACATGGAGCATTTCCTCTGGTCCACCACCCTATGGCTACCCTCTCATTCCCACAGTCTCATCCCCTTCCACAGGCGCTTCCTTCACCTACACTACCCTTTCCACAAGCTCTTCCATATCTTCAGCATCTTACTTTGCCTATCCCTGAGCTGCCATCATATCCCACACCGACCACTTCCCACGTAACACCAACAAAAATGATATCTCGATGTGCTACCATGGCAGCACCAGAAACCGTGATACAGTCAACAAGCCGCTGAGCTAACTCCGGGAAAATGAAAGAACCTGCACCTTACCATATCCGTCTTTCTCCAAATCCCCAATGTTTGCTCCAACCTACTGTCTCCTCCAAACCACAGAAGCGCCCTAATGCTGACCCTTCTTCCAGAATTATATCCAAAAGACCCCAAACACATCCTGAACCCACTGAATACAGGGACACTGCTTCCTTCCCTGCACCTTCTTCCCTGACTGTTCACACTTTCATCATATGTCACCCTGACCCCAAATGTCAAACCCATCACTTTCGAAATTGGGAAATATGCCCTCACATTCCCATCACCAAAATCATACCCTGCAAAGATTTAGTCCTTGTCAAATCCACAAATCCCAACTTCCACTCAGACCTCAAACTCAAAAATTCCATGCATTATCTTTCGTCACCATGCTCCCCTCACCCTTTTCAACACTGCCTCACCATCCAAACAATCCCAGTCTCCTCGCCATCACCCCAGCCTCACTTCCGTGATAAGAAATGCACGCAGCCCACAGTATCTACAGTAACTCGGTTCACACCCTCCTTATGCTAGTTGTCAAAGAGACTGCACACCATCGACCACCTCCTCAAGGAGAAGGGAGTTGTGATTCACAACTGCCTTCATATAGATGAACCCTGTAAATCCATCCACTAGTCCCACTATTGCCAAAAATGCCTCCATTGCAATGACCATCACACTCCCGGTTGTAAAAATCCACTTACCTGCCCTCATTGAAAAGCCTGCCGCTTCCTGAAACAATATCCATACCTCATCTCCCCTCCCACCTGAAACACCTGCAATTATACCCACACAACCTAGGCGCTACAGTCTGGAACCGCACGACCGCTACGGTCGCAGGTTCGAATCCTGCCTCAGGCATGGATGTGTGTGATGTCCTTAGGTTAGTTAGGTTTAAGTAGTTCTAAGTTCTAGGGGGCTGATGACCACAGCAGTTAAGTCCCATAGTGCTCAGAGCCATTTGAACCACACAAACTACTCCACCAAATACAAAGTCAAACCTCCGCCAGTCAAACCAGAATTTACTGTTCTTGATCATCATATACATCCCAATAGCTCTCTCCACCCACCTCCACTACCGAAGATATTATCAGATTCGTCACCATCATCCTCCAAAATATACACATCCCTTCCAACGACCTCATACACTACCGCAAATTTCCCTCCATGCATGCTCTGTTTTCTATCTCAATGCCCAAGCCACCTGTCACCATTGACGACGTCTTTCTATGATGACGGCATGGAAAAGTTGGTTTCCCGCTATGACAAATGTTTGAATAATGGAAACAACTCTGTAGAAAAATAGTTTAAGATAAGCTCTTTCTCGTAAAAATAAATTTTGGTTTGAAAAAATATTTTATGACTTTTTTTTCCAATACGTTACTTACTTTGCGGACATGCCTCGCACTTCACTTATTTTTCACCCTTCAATTTTTTAAAATCGTATGTAAATATCCGCATTTATGTTAGTATTCTTTCATTTCACTTAGTTTCTTTTTGTCAGTTAGCTGAAGAGCGGGTTGAATGAACTGCTGACAGTCCACCTCCTCCGCCCATATGGGGCGCGGGGAGGGGGGGACGAAATGGTAATAATAAAGGAAAAACATCGTAATCGACCGTGTCAAAAAACTTTCCGAAATCAAGCAATGCTAAATTGGTTGCTCACGTGTGTATATATCATATTTGATGTCACAATGCAGTTGCTGCTCTATGGTGTTTTCGGAAGCTCAATTGATATTTATCGTGGATATTGTAAATTTTGTGGTAATGCACAAAGCATTCAAGAACAATGTACGACAAGGCTTTAGATACCGCGGGTAATATACTGTCTGGCCTATGGTCACCTTGTGATTTTGGGCTTTCTGCCTTAGGTATTGGCTGAATTAAGTTTTGTTTTCGCTCATTAGGATATGTGACATTAACAAAAGGGAGAATGAAGACGTCTGTGGCAACTGGAGCAATAGTTTAGCTAACGTTTTTAGTCCTACCTGTGCTCACTGCACCGTTACCTAATGCGTCAGAAGAGATTATCAGAATTGTTTTCCGTATTGTGTGTGTACAGACATGTTTTAAGGAAACTACGTCTGTGTCTGATAAATTATGCAACTCTTGAAATGACTGCCACTGAGGAAACATCGTATAATTCGTCTGCAGAAACTCGAAAATCAATACCATATTTTGTATTTCCTATGCCGAAGCTGCGTGGTTTTTTTAAGCAGTTCTGCAGGATTAGACACGCTGCACACAGCAGATCGGGCGTCCCTGAGTTTGGTGTTGCGCATTTTCTGCTTTGCTTTGTTCTGCAGCTTCCTGCATACTTTATTAGTTCGGGTGTTAGAGTTCGCTTGCATCTTCTCCATACAGAATCGCGTTTATTCATTGTCTGACGTAGTTTTGTAGTCAACCATGGAGCAAGGGCTCTTCTTACCAAAACTGAAAGTTCACGGGCATGTTTGTCGTAAAATGCAATAAATCTGCGATTTGCTTCCGGGACTTTACCATCTAATGTCGGCTCATTGCTTAAATGATGCAGTGGAATATATGAAAATTCCTTTTCTGGAGCATCATGGTTAATCTAAGGTTTTTAGATTATTAGGTGATATTTTTCTCCAGTGGTCTGCATTAAAAATATATGATCTTCAGCAGAAAGTCATGGAACTGTACTCTGACTGTTGCGAGTTACTTTAGCTCTCCTGTTTGTTACTATTATATCTATAAGGGTGTGGTTGCCTAACGTTTAATAGATTGGATCCATATATATAATACTCCCCTCGTGAATAAGTCTCCTCAGATTCTCTGTCTCAAGTTTATATATCTTGTGTCTCTCATAACTATTATACTATTCTTACAGTGAATACAGCAGCACTTCAGTGCAGCATGCTGAGAGTGATACTTCCAAGAAAGCTTTTCATCTCCTCATCCATAGAAACTAAAATAATCGTTTCCACCCATTATTTGATCTTTCTACGACAGCAAAATTTCATTTTCCAATGATCAGTGCCGGAAGCTATATGCGTAATGTTTGATGTCATCAATGTGAGAATTAGTTAGCTGTAGTGCGTGTGGTCTGGTGTCTTAGTGGTAAAGGATCTTGGGCCCATGTTCGATCTCTGGTCAGTCCTAGGATTTTAATCTGTTACTTTTCGACACTTTCCCCCTCTGGCGAGCCGGCTGATGTGGCTCAGCGGTTCTAGGCGCTTCAGTCCGGAACCGCGTGACCGCTACGGTCGCCGGTTCGAATCCTGCCTCGGGCATGGATGTGTGTGATGTCCTTAGGTTAGTTAAGTTTGAGTAATTCTAAGTTCTAGGGGACTGATGACTTCAGATGTTAAGTCCCATAATGCTCAGAGCCAGCCTTCTCTGGCATTGTTTGTTGATGTGGAAAACGCCGAGCTGCAACATGGTTCGGAATCCAAGTTTTAGGTGCCCCTATAATTCTCTAGGTAAGTCAGGTCAAAGGTCGGAGAAAGGAATACCACCTACAATAGGACCATGCCTAGCAAAACACTGTAGTGTTCATTCCAACATGTGGGCTGAGGGAAGATTTTATTTTATTTTGTTTTTATTTAAGGCACAAGCACACATTACCCACCACCGTATTTGCTGAACCATTTACTTTTCTTTCTATCACTTGATCGTCTGGAAAGAGATAATCACATTTCATAGGAATAGCTGTAGTTAACATAATTAACTCTTTAAAAATGCGTCTACAATATGAGCGTCAAGAATCATTATTATTCTTGAGGTACTCGCTTGTGTAATTTATATAAACACCAGTGGCAAGCCGACCGTTGTGGCCGAGCGGTTCTAGGCGCTTCAGTCTGGAACCGCGCGACCGCACGCGCGATCGCGTTCGAATCCTGCCTCGGGCATGGATGTGTGTGCTGTCCTTAGGTTAGTTAGGTTTAAGTAGTTTTAAGTTCTAGGGGACTGATGACCTCAGATGTTAAGTCCCATAGTGCTCAGAGCCATTTGAACTATTTGAACCAGTGGCAATAACTATGGACACTTTATAGAGGTTCATTGAAAATTGAAATGTACATTATAATTTGTTATAAATTTTCAGGAAACATGCCCTAATGTCCGTTGTTCGAAAATTTGAGTCACAACACAAAAATTTAACTAAAAATTAAACAAAACACAACCAAACAATTTCAGGAAGTTACATGTTATTTGGTATGATAGTTCTTGCAACATTTGTCGGTATTTCACGGGATATCTTTTTGATTTAATCACTACCTCAGTTCTACGAGGCACCGAGTCAACCAAATGTCTGACGTCCGGTTTGATAACTCTCAACCCTGAGCTGACGATGACCTCTAGCAGCTCCACCTTTATTATTGGGATCATAATTTTCAGCCTTGGCCACAAGTTCTCAATCTGACTGAGGTCTGGACTGTTGCCAGACCATTTGAGCACACTAACGCGATGGTCAGTGAACCATTTCTTATTGATTCTAGCTTTGTGACATTGCACAATGTCTTGCTTAAAAATTCTCTCATCTTTGTAACCTTGAAACAAAGGACGAATAGAGGATAGAAATTTCAGCACTGAGACTCTTTCTTTGTACTTTTTGCCGTTAATGCTGACCTGTAATATTTTCCGATGTCCTGTTCTACGTCTTGCCATGCAGTCGCACTCAGTCACACTGATGTGATGCCTCGTAGTATCAGTGGTGCACTCAGGGAACAAGTCCCCACTTGGGCGACCTGCAACGAATTTAATTCCCTCACTTCCAGAAATGCTGATCTTAGTCGTTTCTCCAAATAACTGTAACCCCGTCTTCTTACATCCACTCTCTGTGTGCTGCAGCCCACTGCATACGACCCAGCTTCTTGCATTTTGTTTAGATAAGGCTTCATAGTTGGTGTCATTGTTCGCAAACTGTTTCACGAAGTTCTTGTCTAACCGTTCGATCAGCAACTTCAAGTCGCGAAGTCTTCAACATAGCATTTGCATCTTTTATGTTACGCCGACGACCTTGAAGGAAAAAGACGGCAGCTTCTCTGACAGTCTTCCTTGATCAGTCAATGTGGTTTTCTGCCCGTTCTTGGAGAAATCTGACTGATCCAGTTTCATAATACCGCTAGCAGATTTTCCTCCCTCCCAAACCGTAGCACTTCCATCCAACCTTCATGCTATTTCTGGGTAGGTCTAACTTTCTTCACTGATTGTCCTGTACTGCTTTTATTCGGTAACCAGGCAGCAGATTTCGGTACAGGAGACACTGATTTCAGTTCTATCTTCCGTCTCAACGCATCTCACTTTCAAAAATCTTACGCTTCAGCAACAACAATGTACTACTGACTAGTACAGTTACAGCGATGTTCAGAACGCTTTTACTTACTGGATAAAGCCTTAATAATAATCATTAATTGTTTGATATTTTGGAACAGAGCAAATGTAAAATAGTGAAGTTTTTATTCGTTGTCAGTTAAGCCGATTTATTTGTTTTTAATAAAAATACAAATATCTCATTTTCTAAAAATGAGAAAATATTTAATTTGTCTTAGAAAATAGATTAAGGAAAGGCAAACCTACGTTTCTAGCATTTGTAGACTTAGAAAAAGCTTTTGACAATGTTGACTGGAATATTCTCTTTCAAATTCTGAAGGTGGCAGGGGTAAAATACAGGGAGCAAAAGGCTATTAACAATTTGTACAGAAACCAGATGGCACTTATAAGAGTCGAGGGGCATGAAAGGGAAGCAGTGGTTGGGAAGGGAGTGAGACAGGGTTGTAGCCTATCCCAGATGTTATTCAATCTGTATATTGAGCAAGCAGTAAAGGAAACAAAAGAAAAATTCGGAGTAGGAATTAAAATCCATGGAGATGAAATAAAAACTTTGAGGTTCGCTGATGACATTGTAATTCTGTCAGAGACAGCAAAGGACCTGGAAGGGCAGTTGAACGGAATGGACAGTGTCTTGAAAGGAGGATATAAGATGAACATCAACAAAAGCGAAACGAGGATAATGGAATGTAGTCGAATTAAATCGGGTGATGCTGCGGGAATTAGATTAGGAAATGAGACGCTTAAAGTAGTAAATGAGTTTTGCTATTTGGGGAGCAAAATAACTGATGATGGTCGAAGTAGAGAGGATATAAAATGTAGATTGGCAACGGAAAGGAAAGCGTATCTGAAGAAGAGAAATTTGTTAACATCGAGTATAGATTTAAGTGTGAGGAAGTCGTTTCTGAAAGTATTTGTATTGAGTGTAGCAATGTATGGGAGTGAAACGTGGCCGATAAATAGTTTAGACAAGAAGAGAATAGAAGCTTTGGAAATGTGGTGCTACAGAAGAATGCTGATTAGATGGGTAGATCACATAACTAATGAGGAGGTATTGAATAGAATTGATGAGAAGAGAAATTTTTGGCACAACTTGACTAGAAGAAGGGATCGGTGGGTAGGGCATATTCTGAGGCATCAAGCGATCACCTATTTAGTATTGGAGGGCAGCGTGGAGGGTAAAAATCGTAGAGGGAGACCAAGAGATGAATATACTAAACAGATCCAAAAGGATGTAGGTTGCAGTAGGTACTGGGAGATGAAGAAGGTGGAACAGGATAGAGTAGCATGGAGAGCTGCATCAAACCAGTCTCTGGACTGAAGACCACAACAACAACAACAAATCGTAAACGAAAGTACGGAAGCATAATTCATTTATTTGGTATAGCACTACTTGTGCGTTGTTAAAATGAATGAACACTTCATTAAAGTGTCCCTACTGCACAGGTACATGTATAAGCCGGCACACTTGGTGCCACAGTCGCCGTTCGTCTTCACAAATAGCACGTGGGAAGAAAGGCTGCCGGGAAACTTTCGCATGAGCTCCAACCTCTCTGATTTTCTCGTCGCGCACATTCCGCGAGAAATACGTGCGGGAACGTAATCGGTTGCCCGGCTCTGCTCGGAACATAAGCTCTCGGATTTTCAACAGTAAACCTGACGAAGAGCGCCGCTCTTATGACGCCTGCCACTCGAGTTTGTCGAGCGTCTCCACAACGCCCTCGCATCGACTAAACGAGCGAGTGCCGAAACTCTCAAATTGATGAACGTTACTTAACAATCGATCGAACTAGTGTTTCGTAAGCCGTTGCTTTTGCGGATGAATGAGATTTCCTTTAAATTTTCCCAAAGAATCTAACCTGGCATCTGCTGTCCCAACAACTTGTGACGGTACAAACCCCCGTTACTAGATGGATGTTTCTAGTATGCAAGGATTGCTTTGTATAGAGCGAGCGCGCTACATGGTGCGCGATTCGCGGAAGGGCGTGCCACGCCCGCGCGAGATTTGCAACGGTCGGTCTGCGCGGCCGGGCGACCACGAGGCCTGCAGCTTGGGGCATTGTTTGGTTTTTCGCGCATTACGCGAAAACTATGTAATTTACGGTGAAGAGCGATGCGGCAGTGGATTGTGGTCAGCAATATGCACCTTCCGAAAGATCGATTATTATTTCAAGTCACGAGACGCAAAAAGTTATAGTAACCTCAAAATCGGTTAATATCATGAATACTGAAAGATTAATAAAAATAGTAAATAACAACTTACAGGGATGAGCGATCACTCATTAAAAACGTTTCGTCATAGCGGACCGAGTGCTGTAGTCATACGTTAAGGTTCATAAATAATTAAGCCTGTAAAGAGCAATAAACAAAGTTTGAGGGAAAATTCAATAGGAAATTCATGACGTAAAGAACGGCACTATATAATATTTTGTGTGGCATCACACGTAATTTAAACTAAAGTTATACTATACACCTGACTTGCAATAGTTTTCATTGTTTGCAAGTTATTATTAACATTTATCGCCCATAATTAATTAATTATTATAGGTATGAAGATTTTGAGCAGCGCAATGTGTAGATCGCTATAGATTACGTCTAAAAACGGTGCTATACGCAGTTCTATGTTAAAACTTCGCGGCAAAGATGTCAACAAACAAATTTGCGCTAAGTGGCGAAATTTTGCAAAAACTAAAACTTGATCAACGGGCGATAGAATAATCCTAGAAATTAATGTAAAGTAGTAGGTAAAATGTACTCTTTAGCGCGGTTCTGATGGTGTACCTATTTCTGCCTCGCGATGACTGGTTGTTGTGTGACGTCCTTAGGTAAGTTAGGTTTAAGTAGTTCTAAGTTCTAGGGGACTGGTGACCATAGATGTTAAGTCCCATAGTGCTCAGAACCATTTGAACTTATTTCTGTCTAGAGATGTATGTATCAAAATTTGTAACCTTAACTGGAAAGACTGATACTTGCATAATGAGGAGGTTGATGTCCGAGCCTATATAAGCGAGCGGCCATCTTGGCCAGGGTCAATCGTTGATCAGTCGTTTTGGAGGGTAGGTGGCGAGCAAGCCCCACTTGACGGTGGCCCATGTAGTCGTTTGAGAACTGTTTTTCGCGCCGATTTATTTCGACAAAGGGTATTGTATAATAGTGCAAGCGTGCAAGCATATATTTGATGAACTGGAAGTGCTACGATTATTTGTGTGAGTGCGATTTACGAGGTATACGTCATGGTAAATGAGCATGTGGCGAACTGTGATTTCTCGCCAAAACAGTGGGACTTGTGGTTCTGTTCGAATTGATTGAATAACTTTCGATTATAGCAGCCTACTTTATTGCTACTGGGGGCTCGGAGTCAAATTATTATTAAAGTAAAACTGTAAACCGTCTCACCAGTGATAATTTTATTGTGTGAAAGAAAAGGACAACGCCAATATATAATGATTGAACTGTGTCGTGAAAAACTGATTTTAATATAACAATCGCCTAATTCTCGTTCCCTAGCATAAACTGTAATTATGTCTGAGTGAATAATTAATTCAAAAACTATAACAAATGCGGGGGAATGGAAGTGTGCTAATGCACCAAGTGTGGAAATCATCCCTCTGAGACTTCCGTGAGAGCCAAAGTCTGCAATAACATTTTTTAACCAACATTTATAAATGCACATTCGTGTGAACTCTCCGCAACCGCACCTCTTCTTTAGTATTATTGGCCGCCCCGTCGCAAACTTAGCGCGGACTTCAATGCGATATGCCTACAACAGCTTCCACAACGAAAGTTTCTCTCGAAACCTGGCAGAAAATCCAAAGAGATTCTGGTCGTATGCGAAGTATGTTAGCGGCAAGAAACAATCAATGCCTTCTCTGCACGATAGCAATGGAGATACTATCGAGAACAGTGCTACCAAACCAGAGTTACTAAACACAGCCTCCCGAAATGCCTTCACAAAAGAAGACGAAGTAAATATTCTAGAATTCGAATCGTGAACAGCTGTCAACATGAGTAACGTAGAAGTAAATATCCTCGGAGTAGTGAAGCAACTTAAACCACTTAATAAAAGCAAGTCTTCTGGTCCAGACTGTATACCAATTAGGTACCTTTTGGAGCATACTGATGCATGAGCTCCATACTTAACAATCATATACAACCGTTCGCTCGACGCTAGATCCGTACCCAAAGACTGGAAAGTTGCACAGGTCACACCAATATTCAAGAAAGGTAGTAGGAGTATTCCACTATATTACAGGCCCATATCGTTAACGTCGATATGCAGCAGGGTTTTAGAACATATATTGTGTTCGAACACTACGAATTACCTCGAAGAAAACGGTCTATTGACACACAGTTAACATGGGTTTACAAAACATCGTTCCTGTGAAACACAACTAGCTCTTTAGTCACTGAAGTGTTGAGTGCTATTTACAAGGGATTTCAGATCGATTCCGTATTTCTGGATTTCCGGAAGCCTTTTGAAACTGTGCCACACAAGCGGCTCGTAGTGAAATTGCGTGCTTATGGAATATCGTCTCAGTTATGTGACTGGATTTGCGATTTCCTGTCTGAGAAGTCACAGTTCGCAGTAATCGACGGAAAGTCATCGAGTAAAACAGAAGTGATTTCTAGCGTTCCCCAAGCCCTTTGCTGTTCCTTATCTATATTAACGATTTTGGAGACAATCTGAGGAGCCATCTTCGGTTGTTTGCAGATGACGCTATCGTTTATCGACTAATAAAGTCATCAGAAGACCAAAAAACTGCAAAACGATTTATAAAAGACATCTGAATGGTGCAAAAAGTGGCAGTTGACCCTAAATAACGAAAAGTGTGAGGTCATCCATATGAGTGCTAAAAGGAACTCGTTAAACTTCGGTTACACGATAAATTAGTCTAATCTAAAAGCCGTAAATTCAACTAAATACCTAGGTATTACAATTACGAACAACTTAAATTGGAAGGAGCAAAAAAAATTGTTGTGGGGAAGGCTAACAAAAGACTGCGTTTCATTGGCAGGACACTTAGAAAATGTAACAGATCTACTAAGGAGACTGGCTACACTACGCTTGTCCGTCCTCTTTTAGAATACTGCTGCGCGGTGTGCGATCCTTACCAGATAGCACTGACGGAGTACATCGAAAAAGTGCAAAGAAAGGCACCACGTTTTGCATTATCGCGAAATATGGGAGGGAGTGTCACAAAAATGATGCAGGATTCGGCTGGACATCATTAAAAGAAAGGCGTTTTTCGTTGCGACGGAATCTTCTAACGAAATTTCAATCATCAACTTTCTCCTCCGAATGCGAAAATATTTTGTTGACACCGACCTACATAGGGAGGAACGATAACCACGATAAAATAAGGGAAATCAGAGCTCGTACGGAAAGATATAGGTGTTCATTCTTTCCGCGCGCTATACGAGATTGGAATAACAAAGCATGGTGAAGGTGGTTCGATGAACGCTCTGCCAGGCACTTAAATGTGATTTGCAGATTATCCATGTAGATGTATGTGGTCACTGCACTTTAGGTTGCTCCGGGCTGTTACTCTTAAGTATTTATGATAGTGATTTGTTCCCAACGGTGCAATCTAGAAATAATGAATACCTTCGCCTATTTCTGCGCAATACTTAACATTTTTTAATTTCAGATCCAACTGTTTCCGTAGCTCTTCCTGCATTCCGCTCCAATCTTCTAGCGTAGCAATCTTCTTGTAGAGATCAGCAATGTCTCGAATAGTCTCGAGTCCAGTCAAAAATCTGGTGTAACACTTGCTAAACTCGTATTTTGTTCACTAACCGACATTAGGTAGCTGCGTAAAGTACGAGTACGTTCCTGAAGTTAAGGAACACAGTGTGGACGTGGAAGGTGTTGTCTACGGCGCTCTAGAAGATCTCATGGACGAACGGAGTGAGCAGACTTTCAGAGGATCTTTGCTTGAGAAACCCATATTCATTGTCATATTCATTTCCATTGTGGAAAAATGTCATAATGAGGCATTTAAAACAAATTCCATAGTTGTACAAGAGACTGACGTCAGCGATATTAGCTTTTAGTTATGTGTACGCCTTCTTGGTAACAGGAAAGTCCTGGAATATTTTCCAGTTATTGCTCTAGTGATCTATGATAAACTTCTGTAAGGAAAAATTTATTTCTAAAATATAACGAGTAAAATATAATCTATAATTTACCGCGTTTGTGGTTAGTATCATACCAATCGACGTGAGGAACTCTGTATGCTACACGTTTCCGAAGTTAAATGGCATTTTCTTACGATAGCGCAACGACGATACATTCCAACAGACAGCATCGACAGGCCACAATTTGATAATGGTCCTGGCTCCATATAACAAACCGCTTACACAGGCTGAACCTGAATTTCACCGACAAACTTTTAGAGGTTGTTCAGAGATACCTTCTGAGGGATCCACAGTCTACAGACTAATAACGTAGCCGGCCGTGGTGGCCGTGCGGTTCTGGCGCTGCAGTCCGGAACCGCGCGGCTGCTACGGTCGCAGGTTCGAATCCTGCCTCGGGCATGGGTGTGTGTGATGTCCTTAGGTTAGTTAGGTTTAAGTAGTTCTAAGTTCTAGGGGACTTATGACCTAAGATGTTGAGTCCCATGGTGCTCAGAGCCATTTGAACCATTTTTTGAACTAATAACGTAATTATGAATTTTCGGCTTCTTACCGCAATGAACCTTGTTTCTGTGAAAATAGCTCCGAAACGGTGAATAATCTTGTAAAATACAATAACCAAACGTGCAACACACAACACAGAGTAATACAAAAACCCTTTGATGCAACAGTGCTGTGAACTGGTTGCCGTCGGTACGGAAACAGATCAGCATAGCGTCGTTGAGCCGTTCTTCCATTACGTTCAGTGAACCCAAATACGAGATACATATCGGCTAACTCTTCATCAGTGAACCTATCCATAGTACCGCTGCGTATCGCAGTTAAAACACATCTGACTCTGCCAGGAAGCAAAACCATAGACAGAACCGAGCAGTACTGAATACAAACTTGAGGTCACCAAGATAAAGAAGACATTACTGCAGTCATCAACATTACCGTGAGCGAATGGAAACAATATACACTACTGGCCATTAAAATTGCTACACGAAGAAGAAATGCAGATGATAAACGGGTATTCATTGGACAAATATATTATACAAGAAATGGCATGTGATTACATTTTCACGCAGTTTGGGTGCATATATCCTGAGAAATCAGTACCCAGAACAATCACCTCTGACCGTAATAACGGTCTTGATACGCCTGGGTATTGAGTCAAACAGAGCTTGGATGGCGTGTAAAGGTACAGCTGCCCATGCAGCTTCAACACAGCTCACCAAAAGTAGTGACTGGCGTATTGTGACGAGCCAATTGCTCGGCCACCATTGACCAGACGTTTTCAGTTGGTGAGGGATCTGGAGAATGTGCTGCCCAGGGCAGCTGTAGAACATTTTCTGTATCCAGAAAGGCCCGTATAGGACCTGCAACATGCGGTCGTGCATTATCCTGCTGAAATGTAGGGTTTCGCAGGGATCGAATGAAGGGTAGAGCCACGGCTCGTAACACATCTGAAATGTAACGTTCACTGTTCATAGTGCCGTCAATGCGAATAAGAGGTGACCGAGAAGTGTGACCATTGGCACCCCATAGCATCACGCCGGGTGATACGCCAGTATGGCGAAGACGAATACACGCTTCCATTGTGCGTTCACCGCGATGTCGCCAAACACGGATGAGTCCATCATGATGCTGTAAACAGAACCTGAATTCGTCTGAAAAAATGACGTTCTGCCATTCGTGCACCCAGGTTCGCCGTTGAGTACACCATTGCAGGCGCTCCTGTCTGTGATGCAGCGTCAAGGGCAACCGCAGCCATAGTCTCCGAGCTGATAGTCCATGCTGCTGCAAACGTCGTCGAACTGTTCGTGCAGATCGTTGTTGTCTTACAAACGTCCCCATCTGTTGACTCAGGGATCGAGACGTGGATAAGATGCCTGTCATCTCGACTGCTAGTGATACGAGGCCGTTGGGTTCCAGCACGGCGTCCTGAACCCATCGATTCCATATTTTGCTAACAGTCATTGGATCTCGACCAACGCGAGCAGCAATGTCGCGATACGATAAACCGCAATAGGATCCGTTATTTAATCATCATAACTGTATTGTACTTTGGTCGGATTGTACTGTAGGACCCCAGGAATGATACATGTCCTCCCATAAAATAGCTCAAATGGAGTGAACCCATTTGATGACTACAGTGTGGTGTAGAAAAGTAGGAGAATGTATTCATTCATCCCAGATTACTTGCTTCATTCTCATATAATGGTGTTGATATTATGTCAGTCTTCGTTGTGCTCTTTCGTGTGCTCCGTTCTTCTGTGAATGGTATGCACAAGATTGAATCTTCTCCATCTTCAATAAACGACGTATCCTCTTTAGGGTGTCACTAAGGAATTTTGTTCCTCCATCACTCAATAATACTTTTAGTAATCCGTAACTGCAAATTATTCTCTGTACCAAGACTTGTCCTATTGTCTTGTAGGCCTCGTGAGAGCATCTTGAAATGGTACGTTGAATCTATTCCCTTACTCTATTATCTGAAGCAGTCCGACTATATGAGTGTCATATTTTTTTCCAAACTGACTGTAATGCCGTGCTCAATGAATGTAATAGTTCGCTCAGTACTTGGTTGTGTTTTGTCCATGAATATTCAGCGATGAAAATGTGGTCAATATATAAAATAAATAAAAAAAATACATAAAATAAATTCAAGTCTACTAAAATTAAAGACAAGCATCACAGATTAATTGTAAAAAGGTAGAAGCTGGCTTTACTTATCTGAAGGAACAATAGGTCTATTGCGACCGAATGTACGCGACGTATACGCGTGAATGGCCGTAACTTTACGGCCGACATTATTGTGAGTTTGCAGTAAAATTAAATATGGAATGTGTTGGCTATGCCTGGCACTCGTCTCACTCGCGCAGAGCAACAAACGTTTCCGGTTGCGCAGTCCATATTATTGTCCATTTTTGGTTGCACACCGCCAAGGCGAACTATATTTTCTTCAAGATGGCACGCGGGCTTTCCAAAGTGTATCTAACATAGTGATTTTTTCAAACAGGAATATAGACGAATATCTAACGATAGCTGAATCAGTTGGCCACCCCAGCTCAAGTTGTCGTTTGTTTGTAGGTACAGGCATTTCTTCAATCGCTTTCAGCTTTTCTGGATCGGGTAAGATACCTTTCGTATATACAATGTGGGCAAGAAATTTAATTTGCGTTTTACCAAATCCTGATTTTTCTAAACTGACTGTAATGCCATGCTCAATGAATGTCTGTAATAGTTCGCTCAGTACTTGATTGTGTTTTGTCCACGAATTTTCAGCGATGAAAATGTTGTCAGCATAAGTGGTGATCCTGTCTTTCAAATGTTTCGATAAGATAGTATTGAGACCTCGGATAAATGCAGCTGATGAAACATCGTGACGAAATGGTAAATTTCGAAATTGGTAATAGTTTCCAAAACAGAGAAAGGCTGTATATTTCCTACATTCAGGGTATAATTCCATTTGTCGAAAGCTAGATCGTAAATCCACAGAGCACTTTACCATTACACCATGAAATTTCTGTAGTATCTCGCCTAATGTTTGCTGTCGATCTGTTTCTGATTGTGGCCTGCCGGTGTGGCCGAGCGGTTCTAGGCGCTTCAGTCTGGAACCACGCGACTGCTACGGTCGCAGGTTCGAATCCTGCCACGGGCATGGATGTGTGTGATGTCCTTAGGTTGGAGGTTTAAGTAGTTCTAAGTTATAGGGGACTGATAACCTCAGATGTTAAGTCCCATAGTTCTCAGAGCCATTTGAACCATTTTTGTTTCTGGTTGTATTATAATGTTGATCTGTATGGAGTCGAGAAGAAGTCTAATAGAATCATCCTTCTTTTTAACAACGTGTAATGGGCTGTTGTATGAACTCACAGCATGCTCGATTATTCCCAGATGTAGCATCGCTTGTATTTCCTGTTTGACCTTTTGTCTATATGTCAACGGAATAACATAAGGTGGTACAAAAAATTTATTGTGGTTCTTCAATTTCTCCCGGCCGGCGTACTTCATGACGAAAGAGTTCACGGGTGAACAGCCGGGGGTTAGTATCAAAAGGGCACAACATTTCGGCAAGCGACCACGTTGCCATAATGAGGTGCGCTGACGAACTGACCGCCGAGGCGTCGACGCCGCGGGCTTCTATCTCTCCACCCCACCCCCCCCCCTCCCCCCTGCCCCAGGTGTTACGAACGCGGTTTGCGCCCAGGTGCGGAGCTTCCAGCATGCGTCCCGTTCGCGGTCCCTGCCCAGGGGGGCGTGCTGGCGGAGTCTTCTAAGTATCTCTGCCTGTTCTCGAAGTCAGTTCGTGGTGGAGTGTCTTCTTTCTATTTTTAATCAGATTCAAAGCGGGGTCCCATGCCTTAGGCCAGTATTACACTATCAAATTTCTTTGTCCAATATCTTTGTGAAATGTATTTGTCAGAGAAATTTGATGGTGTAATAGGGAACTTTGTCAAACGTCGTCAAATATTTGATCAAATCTAGGACCTCGCTGTAGATTTGATCAAAGAAGTCGCTTGTCTTCTGTTCACTGCAATGTGACATGTTACCACGTGGAGCGCTAGCATCGCTGCAGCGTTCTGTCATCGGTAGTGTTTTTATAAACATTGCCGGTAAATACAATTTGTGTGTACCGACAACTGCAAAATTAATAGAGATGTATAAAGCTGAAGAGGCGGTTGACAACGTGAGGCACCCTGAATACAAAAATAGATTATGAAGCTTGGAGACCTAACCTAACCTAACTCTCTCCTGTAGCAAGGAATCGGAGTGTTACAGTGAGCCTGTCTTCTGCAGACGTAGCAGTTCGTAAGTGAATATTGTGCTTTGTGATATGAGGATACACTTCACTGAGCACATACAGAAATGTATGCTAATCCATTCTTAAGTAATTGATGTACGACTTGGTGTCCTCCACTATAAGCTCGCGTAACAAGTTTTATTCAATGCTTTTATCGTGTCGTCGTAAAACCCACGGCTTCACCCAGGTATGTTTCCTTTCTTTCCCCATCTTCTCTCCCGCATGTGCACACAGTGCGATTGTGGTACATGCAACTGCTGCGGTGAATAACAAAATGGTTCAAATGCCTCTGAGCACTATGTGACTTAACTTCTGAGGTCATCAGTCGCCTAGAACTTAGAACTAATTAAACCTAACTAACCTAAGGACATCACACACATCCATGCCCGAGGCAGGATTCGAACCTGCGACCGTAGCGGTCGCTCGGCTCCAGACTGTAGCGCCTAGAACCGCACGGCCACTCCGGCCGGCCGGTGAATAACAAGTTGTTGTTGTCAGCCATCTTGAACTTTGCCGAAAAATATGATGACAGTGTAATACCCCACCTAGCGCTACGCTAAAGATTTTTGTCAAATATATTTGATGGAATATTTTATCACATCTTTGATCAAATCTTTCACAAAGAAATTTGGTAGTGTAATACCGGCTTTTCTACGGATGTAACCGCTATCTCGATTGATCAGCGGTTTCCGTACTCGAATCTCTATAGGTCCTTTAATGACACAGTCCCGGTATTTGGACGTCTGTATTCTGGCAGCTACGTCATCTGTTTGTCTAACTTTACCACTATTAAGTACTAAACTGAAAGGGGTGTTTCAAGGAAATAGTGTAGATGTGTGTAATCAGACCTCGTTATTTTTCATGTGTCAGGGATAAGTTCATTTTCCGGTCGTCCCTCTTGCATCATCAGAAGCAATTTTGGGCGTAGAGTTTCTACGTGAATAATAAAGCGATGTTAAATTTTTGCTATGCTGAACTAATGTTGCAAGTGAATCATGTTCCAGTAACACTAAAATTTCAAGAATGGTTGACAAAGGAAGACGAAGATGTAAACTGTTTGCGTTTTCTCTTTCCGCTTGAGGCACAACACTCACTGAATTCGTCTGACGGTTGCATGAACGACATAACAACATTTTATTTTAAAATTGAAGAATCTGTTAGCACAGAACAGTTAATTAAAAAGAAAGTACGCAGAAATGAAGCGATTCTGATGCAGATGCACATGAATTATCCGAGGATTTTAAATCACATTCTGAAATTTTTTCTCACAAGACAGGAACTATACGAAATTTTCTTTAGGAATTCAGAGTTAAGTAAAACAGTAAATTTTTTGATGAAAGAGTTGTTTGGCGCCTTAACAGCTTCCGACTTCGTGATTCGGATATCCTTGTGAGTTTCGATGTTGCCTCTCTCTTCACGGGGATGGCTTTCCAGGAATCCCTAGAACTTATTAGTCAGATATTTGACACAGAGACGACCAACATTTTTAGGCACGTCCTGGCGTCGACATACTTTCTCTTCGACTGTGGAAACTACTAGCAGACGGAAGGGGTAGCCATGGGGAGCCCATATTCACCAGTGGTCGCCAACTTGTTCATCGAACATTTCGAGGAGGGAGCCCTGGGTTCAGAGCAGTGGAAACCTACCTGTTTCTTCCGCTATTTGATGACACCTTTGTCATGTGGCCACATGGTAGAAACAAGCTGAATGGTTTCTTCATACACCGGAACATCAAGTTTACCACGGAGGTCGAAGTGGATGGAGTGCTCCCTTTTCTGGATGTCCTGGTTAAAAGAACAGCAGACGGCACATGGGGGACAGCGTGTACCGCAAGAAGACGCACACCGATCTTTACTTACATGCAAACAGCTGCCACCATCCAGCGCAAAGGAACGGCGTCCTCAAAGCATTGGCTCACAGGGCCCGTACCCTGACTGACAATGAGAGCCTTAACCAAGAAATGTTATCCCACGTTATTTTAGGAGCAGTAGGCGTTCGTGTCTTACAGTTTTTAAAACAATAGACAACATTTCTATTACTACCAAAGATTTCGTCATCTTGCATGGTCCATCGGAGTTTTGCGGTGAAGTTTTGAACTTCACTCAAGCTAACAAGGATACGAATGAACACGGTAACAGCTGGGTCACGGTTGCTCTTGTACGTGGACCAAAAGTCGATAAAGCAAAAGGGCTAGATAATTTCAATTCACGTGATGTCATCGCTTGTCGGACAATTCAGATTTGTGAAGTTTACAACATAGATAAGGGTTCATCGTACTATATATCGACTATGCCTTTGGTTCTCAGGACCAGGAATCGTCGTAAAATAAATGAATCGGAATCTGTCTCAGTGTGGGTGAAAGGTGTTGCCAACTGTAAAAAGATCGCACTCGTTGGTGATCTGACTCATTATTATAGAAATTAAATAAAGATCCCTTCCTTATCCTTAATCCTTACCTATTAAAAAAAATTACACGTTGGTCTTGCCAAAAGCCGAGAAGCGGTTTTTCTTGGTGTTGTAGCTCTCTGGGGCACCCTGGGATGCTGTCTGGGGCACCCTGTGATGCTAAATGCTCATTAATAATTGTTCATATGTGCGAAAATCTCGTCTCGAAAGTGTTGTACCTTGTTGCCTATCTGCCGCGCCAGGCTACACAGAAAAGGTCAAATGGCTCTGAACACTATGGGACTCAACATCTGAGGTCATCAGTCCCCTAGAACTTAGAACTACTTAAACCTAACTAACCTAAGGACATCACACACATCCATGCCCGAGGCAGGATTCGAACCTGCGACCGTAGCGGTCGCGCGGTTTCAGACTGTAGCGCCTAGAACCGCTCGGCCACACCAGCCGTCTAACAGAGAAGCAAATTCGGAGAGCTCTACGTCCCACACCGACTGTACAACCGGAGGAAACAAAAGAGGAGTCTCAGCAGGATGGGGGAATAGCATTTATTCCGTTCTGCGGCGCTTTATCGGGAAAGATCGGTCGAATTCTTCAAAAACAGCAAGTGAAGACTGTCTTCCACCCACCAATTAAGACCCAGGCACTGCTTGTTAATATCAAGAACGATCTAAGACTACGAAAATCCGGAGTCTGCCATATCCCCTGCGAATGTGACATGACTTAAGTAGGTCAACCGGTGCTTACTATCGAAGATCGTTGCCAAGAACATCAACGGCACACCAGGCTGCAGCAGCCTAACAAGTCGGCGGTTGCTGAACATTGCCTCTCGGAACTGCACAGAATGAATTACGACCAGACCTTGAAACACCCCTTTCAGTTTAGTACTTAATAGTGGTAAAGTTAGACAAACAGATGACGTAGCTGCCAGATACAGACGTCCAAATACCGGGACTGTGTCATTAAAGGACCTATAGAGATTCGAGTACGGGAACCGCTGATCAATCGAGATAGCGGTTACATCCGTAGTTTAGTACTTAATAGTGGTAAAGTTAGACAAACAGATGACGTAGCTGCCAGAATCAAGTACAGTAGATACTGAAGCGTTTCCTATGGAAATTTTTTCAGTTGCATGTGGAAGTGTATTTTCAGACTCGTCATTTTCTTGTAACGATGTGCCTGTAATGTCATCAAAACCTACAAAGCTAATATTGTTCGTATGTAGACTGCTGGGATCTGCAAACATTTCGTTTGCAGGAGTGGCTGCTAGTCATTGTTGTGTTGGTTCGTTTTGTCTGGAGCTATCGCGTGGGTTGGGCGGTCTGATATCTACAGTTGCAACACGCTCAGAATTTGAATTTCTACGATCACGTCAATTTTGATTTGATCGGTCATCATAATTATTTTGTTTTACATAACCGTTATTAATACATTAATACATTAAAATTGCTACACCACGAAGATGACGTGCTACATTGCCAAATTTAATCGACAGGAAGAAATGCTATGATATGCAAATGATTAGCATTTCAGAGCATTCACGCAAGGTTGACGCCGGTGGCGACACCTGTAACGTCCTGAGACGAGGAAAGTTTCCAACCGATTTCTCATACACAAACAACACTTGACCGGCGTTACCTGGTGAAACGTTGTTGTGATGCCTCGTGTAAGGAGGAGAAATGCGTACCATGACGTTTCCGACTTTGATAAAGGTCGAATTGTGGCCTATCGCGATAGCGGTGTATCGTATCGCGACATTGCTGCTCGCGTTGGTCGAGATCCAATGACTGTTAGCAGAATATGGAGTCGGTGGGTTCAGGAGAGTAATACGGAACGCCGTGCTGGATCCCAACGGCCTCGTATCACTAGCAGTCGAGATGACAGCATCTTATCCGCATGGCTGTAACGGATCGTGCAGCCACGTCTCGATCCCTGGACACTATGGGACTTAACTTCTGAGGACATCAGTCCACTAGAACTTAGAACTACTTAAACCTAACTAACCTAACGACATCATACACATCCATGCCCGAGGCAGGATTCGAACCTGCGGCCGTAGCGGTCGCGCGGTTCCAGAATGTAGCGCCTAGAACCACTAGGCCACCCTGGTCGGCAGATGGGGACGTTTGCAAGACAACAACGATCTGCAAAAACAGTTCGACGACGTTCGCAGCAGCATGGACTATCAGCTCGGAGACCATGGCTGCGGTTACCCTTGACGATGCATCACAGACAGGAGCGCCTGCGATAGTGTACTCAGTGACGAACCTGGGTGCACGAATGGCAAAACGTCATTTTTTCGGATGAATCCAGGTTCTGTTTACAGCATCATGATGATCGCATCCGTGTTTGGCGACATCGCGGTGAACGCACATTGGAAGCGAGAATTCGCTATAGTGGCGTATCAACCGGCGTGATGGTATGGGGTGCCATTGGTTACATGTCTCGGTCACCTCTTGTTCGCATTGACGGCACTTTGATCAGTAAACGTTACATTTCAGATGTGTTACGACGTATGGCTCTACCCTTCATTCGATCCCTGCGAAACCCTACATTTCAACAGGATAATGCACGATCGCATGTTTCAGGTCCTGTACGGGCCTCTCTGGATACAGAAATTGTTCGACTGCTGACCTCGCCAGCACATTCTCCAGATCTCTCACCAATTGAAAACGTGTGGTCAATGGTGGCCGAGCAACTGGCTCGTCACAATACGCCAGTCACTGCTCTTGATGAACTGAAGTATCGTGTTGAAGCTGCATGGGCAGCTGTACCTGTACACGCCATCCAAGCTCTGTTTGACTCAATGCCCAGGCGTATCAAGGCCGTTATTACGGCCAGAGGTGGTTGTTCTGGGTACTGATTTCTCAGGATCTATGCACCCAAATTGCGTGAAAATGTAATCACATGTCAGTTCTAGTATAATATTCCTGTCGAATGAATACCCGTTTATCATCAGCATTTCTTCTTGGTGTAGCAATTTTAATGTCTAGTAGTGTTTTATCGTCACGTGGGCTCGATGACCTGATTTCTACTACGTGAGCACCACATTCGGAATTAGAATTTATGCGGTCACGAAAATTTCGATTCACTCTGTCATTAACACTATGTCTGATATTTTCTTCATTTCTGTAACGTCTTTGTTCACATGACCCACGACCTTTGTTCTTGTAATGAAAATTCCGATCGCCACGAGAATCATTCCCGAGCGTCTGTAATCTGTACTGTAGGGCTGATGTATCATATCATGCCTGTCTTCGTCACGTCTCTCATCATACCGTTCACGCGAATTCCATCTACGTTTTCAGTTACGCCAATATTTTCCCAATATTTATTATTATTGTTCCTAGGTAGGTGATCATTATTGTCAAATTCATGTTCTTACAAAAAAGCTTGGAAAGCTTGCAAGTCATCCTTACAACGTCCTGCCAAAACTATGTGGCATAATCTGATAGGCAAGTTAGTCAAACAAATGCTAATTAATTCCGACGGACTGCACGGATTAGTTAAATATCTGTTCATGCGCATCATGTTTTCAAAGTTCTGCACAGGAGTTGAAAAATTCGATTTTCCTAATTCTGTCCGCCAGGGTAGCCGAGAGCGTTAACACGCTGCTTTCTGGATTCGGATGGCTCGCCGGACCCAGATCGAACTCGCCTCGGCGGATTAACGACGAGGGTCGATTTGCCAGCCAGCCTGGATGTGGTTTTTAGGTGGTTTTCCATATCCCGCTAGGTGAATTCCGGGCGGGTCCCCATGTTCTGCCTCAGTTACACGGCTCGCAGACATCTGCACACATTCGCACTGTTTCATGGATTACACTCGACGCAGACATTTGGGGGACACTAATTCCGTCCCGGGGGGGGGGGGGGGGGTACGGGGTGGCGGCAGGAAGGGCATCCGGCCACCCCTTTAACATGCCAAATCCGATTAACGATGGCTGACCCTGCTTAACTGCGGGACAAGGCTCAAGCGATAGATAGAATAATGTTACGTTTAACGTGATCTTGAGTTGTTTCAGACCAGTAAGCGGACAAGAATGCATGGTAAAGATCACCGTACGTGTGACATTCACGTGCTATCGATCTCACTCTTGTCGTAGGTTCTCCTTCGAAATAACTGAAAATGAATTCAAGTTTGCGGCCAACTGACCATGTTGGTGATAAAGAATAGTCAAATTGTTGTAACCACTCCCTTGGGTGAATTTCATTGCTGGCATTGCGAGAAATTTTAAATTTCTTAACTGTGAGAGAATGTTTGTAATCTAAACCACCGTTCTGAACGGATGAGTTTTCTCTCATACTGTAACTCGCATTCTAGTCATTTTGCCCTGCAACCATATCACGTACCCGAGATAACTGCTCAGCATTTTCAAAATTAGTGCATTCCTTGTGATTTCCAAAATAATGATTATTGAACCTGCTGGTATCGTTATAGCCATTGATCTTTTCTTTTGTATTGGCAAGCTGTTCCTGTATTTTTCTCACGCCACGTTTATTTTGTTGATTAATCGTCATTTGCCCTTCTTTAAAACGTTGCAGAGACTGAAATTCTTCGGTATCAGCGAACGGAACCGGCTGAGAGTCGTCTGAACATTTATCTGAATCATTGTCCGTTTGCGTCACTCTATCGGTTAATTCTTCGCCTCGTTTTGCAACTGTCATCATATGATTTTACGTCTTTGAAACTTCAGTGTTAGTCTGTCACTGTAATGACTCGAACTTTTGTGCTAGTTCAGCAATTTGCAATTCTTGTTGTGACATTTGTTGTCTCACCTCAACAATGTTAACAGGCTGTACATGGTCAAATCTGGATTAAAGATTAAAAATATCAGACTTAAGTTTCTCGCATACCAGAGTTTTCAACCGTTCTGGTATTTCCTGGAATTTACGATTTAAATTGTCATTAATCTCAGCCTTAGATTCTTTGTTCTCTACACGAAGTTCGTCTTTGGATTTTTTTTACCTCAGCAAGTTGAGCTAGTATTAATTGTGTAACATTATCACTGAAAAAGGGGAAAACAAAATTACTTTGCTCTATTGAAGTAGAAGCAATACCTGAACCCCTCATAACGTGTCACGGTATTTTGCCCTTGTGAAATTCGTGTAGTTCCCTGCAGTTCACTACGCATGATTAGTAGATAATATCCTACACTTTGATTATTCACAGTACTCTTCGAAAGTTTCCTGACTTCATCATCCTGAGAACATTTTTCTACACTATGTCTCAAATTTTCTGGAACATGGTTTGGAACTACTTCTAGAATCTCGTCTATTGTCATTGTACCAATAAAGAAAGTGACACAACAGTGCTAAACAAATATACTAACACAAAACTGTTAACCTCACTGTTACAAAATACATAAAATTTCTGAACCAGAAAATTGCTGAAGTAAAAATTTTTTAATTAATGCCGAGCAGCCTGGAAACAACAAAAGTGCTAAGCAACAACTACTGACAGACTGATGGTGCATAAAATTTTGCAAATACGGTAACAAGAAAAAGCATCTCTAAGTGGAAAATCATCCAAAGAAACGAAATCCTGGCAGAATCTCCAGGTGGAAACTTTACTATTAAAAATTGAAATCGTTGTTAGCTTGCTTAATGGTGTACGGAAATGTGTAAAGCTCTATCTTTGACAATATTATCGTTACCTACAGCTTTTTCCTAAAACTTTCAGGCGATCTAGTGAAATTTTCTTATTTTTATCATAAAATCTGGTCCGTATCCGTACAACTTGCATTATGAAAACTCGTATTCCGACATGTCAGTATTCAAACCTTTTCTGGAACCTTCTACTATCGGACATATCAGTATTTTGATAGAGAACAGAAACAGAAATCATAAAGAATAAATTCTCTAATACCTTACTCCGATTTTAAAAATGTTGTCTAACGTCTCTTAAAAATCAAATTGCAGTACTTCTGCACGCAACAGACAACTTACCTCGTCCTGCCACAGCAACTGTATGAATATATTGTATCCAGCAACGTGCTAAAATAATTTTTAAAAATGCAGAGTGCAATTCATGGTTACGACTACTGATGCAGCTATTCCTTACTTTTATTTTTATAGATATTAAATGAGCACGAGTGGTTTAGTCAAAAAATGTTCGAATGAATGTGAAATCTTATGGGACGTAACTGCTAGGGTCATCAGTCCCTAAGCTTACACACTACTTAACCTAAATGATCCTAAGGACAAACACACACACCCATGCCCGAGGGAGGACTCGAACCTCCGCCGGGACCAACCGCACAGTCCATGACTGCAGCGCCTTAGACCGCTTTTTTTTTTTTTCTTTTTCGTTGTTGATCGTTGTGTTTGGTCGTTGCGGACGTCACACGACATCCGGTCAAGTTCGTTTGTTGATCCTTCCTTCCACTCAGTTTTTTATTACAAAGGCCAACCAGCTCTCTGACCGAACACGCTGAGCTACCGTGTCGGTAGACCGCTCGGCTAATCCCGCGCGGCAGTGGTTTAGTCAACAAGCCTTAAGCAGTGTAGAAAGATGAAAGGAATCAATAAAAACTTTTAATTTACTGTATTCTGAAAACTGAAAATTCATACACCGACAAATTTTACTCAGACCTTTCCTTTCCTTGGACAGTTTGATTAGCAAAAACTTTAATTATTCCAGAATGTCTATAATCAGTTATCACTTAGCTGGTCAAAACAAAGATATGGCGTTACTAGCATAGGCAGTGACCTCTCCTAATGCAGCTTCTCTCCATGACACTCTGCGTCCGACTATTACCAACAACTGTTCGCTCGCTAACACTCGCGATAATAATATTTCATACTCAGAATTTGTGTATGCACACAACAGGAGAACCAGTAGCCAACTTTCAAAAAAAAGATATGAACTTCCAACTTTCAACACGAGAGGCTGTATATAGGAAGTATTTCTAAGTATCAGCAAGCAGTGTTTCACACAACGGTTTTTTGCTGATCTCTGAGAGAAGCTTGTTTCCACTTGCGTGAGCTTAAAATTGCTGTGTGATTCTGCAACAAGCTCATGTCAGCTGTATTCGTCTCTCATTCTAGATTTATATATTCACAATATTCTCTCTTGAATATCATTTCTGATAAAACATCCTTGGATTATACCAACACTCCCTTGCGTTTCTACCTGCGAAAAAGATATTTCGCCAAAGTGTTTTATGTGCAATCGCACAATATGAGACCACGAACAATAGAAGAAAGAAAGACATGACTGTAAGGAACATATGATTGTAGAAGACGCCAAAATACGTATCTCGTTTCCAACGTCCGTCTTAGAGCAGAGCTATTTTAGGGACCTGGTATCTCTTATTTAATACCTCAGTTTATTAATCACGTAGTTTCAATACCGTTATTTGTTTACAACATGAAGACTTGCAGGCAGACCAAATATCATAGAATCATAACTGTGGCACTGAAACACGTACATACACCAAATAGAACGGACCTGTACCGTAATTAGAAATGCAAGGATATTGGAAAAACTGATATTTAATAT
Organism: Schistocerca serialis cubense; assembly: GCF_023864345.2. Taxonomy (NCBI): domain Eukaryota; kingdom Metazoa; phylum Arthropoda; class Insecta; order Orthoptera; family Acrididae; genus Schistocerca; species Schistocerca serialis. The sequence goes on from NC_064640.1 coordinate 837,928,479, forward strand.
TATCAGTATACCAACAATATTGTTACGTTTCCTCGGTATACCAGAACTTCAAAATGGCATATTATATACATTTCTCCCGGGTACTGGGTCCAAGTAATCATTCTTTTACGCACAGCCTGTCAACTAAACTTAAAAAAAACGAAGCTTCAACAGATATTTCTCGTATTACATCACTTTCACATATTGCTAACTGATATTGTTTGATTTTTGTAATTATTTTGTAGTTATTTTGTTGAGAGTACTGCGCATTTGGTCTCGGAAGGAAGGCTTTGCATTTTTCGCAATGGGAGGATGTGCTCATAGTGCAGTCTCAGGGTTCTGGTGTTGGCAGAAGGGAGACGAGCAGTTTTCGCTGAACTGAGGCTGTGACCTGCTTCATGCTTCTGTGAGCAGAGCCAATGCCTGGCCTAGATGAAAGCAGGGGACACTGTGCCACCACTGCCATCCGCAGAGAATTAGTGAGTATGATATTTTTGCCTTTTCTGTACAAACATTTAAGGTCAAGACGCCGTGGCACCATCCGTCCATTGTGAGAAAGATTGTTGCTTTCATTCCAAAACTTTTGATTATAAAATGGAATTGAGTCGCCCCGTCACATCACTTGGTGCGAAGAGCCCGACCAATTGAGGAGACCAAAAAATGGTTCAAATGGCTCTGAGCACTATGGGACTTAACATCTATGGTCATCAGTCCCCTAGAACTTACAACTACTTAAACCTAACTAACCTAAGGACGCACACACATCCATGCTCGAGGCAGGATTCGAACCTGCGACCGTAGTTGAAGAGACACTGCTGCAGGCCAGCGCCCATTTCTGCGTATTGTGCATCATAATAGATACTTTCGTCCATCACACTGGAAGATCATTCAGTTGTTCCATCCTTGTAGATTTCGTGGCATTCTTGTTCTGGCTGCCACGCAGTTGATATCCTGGATTCCATCTGGTGTTAATGGGTGCACACTTTCCTGAGTTTGGGCAAATGAAGTAATACCGCGATCCATACTCTGAGCAATTCGCTAGGTACGTGTTCTGCCACGCAACTTCAGTATCTCTTTTGATTATAATATGTGACTTTGCCGGCCGGGGTGGCCGAGCGGTTCTAGGCGCTACAGTCTGGAACCGCACGACCGCTACGGTCGCAGGTTCGAATCCTGCCTCGGGCATGGGTGTGTGATGTCCTTAGGTTAGTTAGCTTTACGTAGTTCTAAGTTCTAGGGGACTGATGTCCTCACAAGTTAAGTCCTATAGTGCTCAGAGACATTTGAACCATTATTGTGACTTTGCATCATTAACTTCGAAAATGCTAGCTCCCAAGATAAGGATAATTTGCTGCGTGTTCTCCAGGTAGTCTTCCACATAACTTCTTACAACCCCACAGTGTTAGTGTCATTTTTCTACGAATTCAATCCAGATTTTTTAGAAAACATGGCTCTCTGTCAAGAACTTACGCAAATAAAAATCTGTTCTACCCAGGCATGGTTTGCACTACAAGATCTTTTAAAATGTCTTACAACCTTTCCATGGTTAGGCGGTTCACTAATAATAAATACAACCTGTTGCACGTCTCAACTTGTTGTTCTTACTTTGACAGTGTTATCGTTGTTTACAGTGGTCAAACTCAACGATCATTCTTAAATGGGTCAAATGGCTCTGAGCACTATGGGACTTAACAGCTGTGGTCATCAGTCCCCTAGAACTTAGAACTACTTAAACCTAACTAACCTAAGGACATCACACACATCCATGGCCGAAGTATGATTCGAACCTGCGACCGTAGCAGTCGCGCGGTTCCGGACTGCGCGCCTAGAACCCCGAGACCACCGCGGCCGGCGATCATTCTCTTTTGGCTTCGCGAAGGTAGCAAGCATCACACTCACTTGACCTGACTAACTACACTACTGGCCATTAAAATGGCTACACTAAGTAGAAATGCAGATAATAAACGGGTATTCATTCGACAAACGTACTATACTAGAACTGACATGTCATTTCATTTTCACGCGATTTGGGTGCTTAGATCCTGAGAAATCAGTACCCAGAAAAACCACCTCTGGCCGTAATAACGACCTTGATACGCCTAGGCATTGAGTCAAACAGAGCTTGGGTGGCGTGTACAGGTACAGCTGCCCATGCAGCTTGAGCACGATACCACAGTTCATCAATAGTAGTGACTGGCGTATTGTGACGAGCCAGTTGCTCGGCCACCATTGACCAGAGGTTTCCAGTTGGTGAGAGATGTGGAGAATGTGTTGTCAAGGACAGGGGTCGAACATTTTCTGTATCCAGAAAGGTCCAAACAGGACCTGCAACATGCGGTCGTGCATTATCCTGCTGAAATGTAGGGTTTCGCAGGGATCGAATGAAGTGTAAAGCCAAGGGTCGTAACCCATGTGAAATGTAACGTTCACTGTTCAAAGTGCCGTCAATGTGAACAGGAGGTGACCGAGATGTGTAACCAATGGCACTCCGTACCATCACGCCGGGTTATACGCCAGTATGGCGAAGACGAATACACGCTTCCAATGTGCGTTCACCGCGATGTCGCCAAACACGGATGCGACCATCATGATGCTGTAAACAGAACCTGGATTCATCCGAAAAAGTGACGTTTTGCCATTCGTGCACCCAGGTTCGTCGTTGAGTACATCATCGCAGGCGATCCTGTTTGTCATGCAGCGTCAAGAGTAACCGCAGCCATGGTCTCCGAGCTGATAGTCCATGCTGCTGCAAACGTCGTCGAACTGTTCGTGCAGATGTTTGTTGTCTTGCAAACGTCCCCATCTGTTGACTCCGGGATCGAGACCTGGCTGCACGATCCGTTACAGCCATGCGAATAAAATGCCTGTCATCTCGACGGCTAGTGATACGAGCCGTTGGGATCCAGCACGGCGTTCCGTATTACCCTCTTGATCCCACCGATTCTATATTCTCCTAACAGTCATTGGATCTCGATCAACGCGAGCAGCAATGTCGCGATACGATAGGCGACAATCCGACCTTTATCAAAGTCGGAAACGTGTTGGTGCGCATTTCTGCTCCTTACACGAGGCATCACAACAACGTTTCACCAGGCAACGCCGGTCAACTGCTGTTTGTGTATGAGAAATCGGTTGGAAACTTTCCTCATATCAGCACGTTGTAGGTGTCGCCAACGGCGCCAACCTGTGTGAATGCTCTGAAAAGCTAATCATTGGCGTATCACAGCATCTTCTTCCTGTCGGTTAAATTTCGCGTCTGTAGCACGTTCTTCGTGGTGTAGCATTTTTAATGGTCAGTAGAGTAAATACAACCTGTTGCTTATCTAAACTTGTTGTTCTCACTTTGACAGTGTTATCGTTGTTTACAGTGGTCAAACTCAACGATCATTCTCTTATTGCTTCGCGAAGGTAGCGAGCATCACACTCTCTTGACCTTACTAATTATAAAACTGCTTATGGACTACGAAGAACTCTGTCGATTTCCCTTAGGATTATAAGTTAGCTTCGTGTTGTTTCACGGCTATTTGCCTAACGACCTTACTGTATTTAGATATAATAGGCAGCAACGTTTTACATCAGTGTTATAGCATAACGCCGATCTAGGACTAACTGCCTAAACTTTCGACATATGACACCTCATTCCATCCATTTGATAAGAGCTGAATGTTTAATGTCTTCATTTTGTCACTGAAAAACGTATAAGTATGCATATTGCATTCACCAGTATTTCAAGATGTAAACACAAATATGGTGTCACTGTATGTTTCAAAGAGAGAAAATGGTCATCCTGTAGAAGAAAGATTATATATTTGTATTATTAACAGAGGTTTAGCGTAATTAGTAAGCTCTGTACAAAATAGTTGAAAAAATAAGGAAGACAATAAGTACTGGGTGATTAAAAATAAGTATAAATTTAAAAACTGAATAAACCACGGAATAATGTAGATAGAGAGGTAAAAATTGACACACATGCTTGGAATGACATGGGGTTTTATTAGAACAAGAAAAAAATATTGCTAGACGCGTGAAAGACCTCTTGCACGCGTCGTTTGGTGATGACCGTGTGCTCAGCCGCCACTTTCGTCATGCTTGTCCTCCCAGATCCCCAGACCTCAGTCCGTGCGATTATTGGCTTTGGGGTTACCTGAAGTCGCAAGTGTATCGTGATCGACCGACATCTCTAGGGATGCTGAAAGACAACATCCGAAGCCAGTGCCTCACCATAACTCCGGACGTGCTTTACAGTGCTGTTCACAACATTATTCCTCGACTACAGCTATTGTTGAGGAATGATGGTGGGCATATTGAGCATTTCCTGTAAAGAACATCATCTTTCCTTTGTCTTACTTTGTTATGCTAATTATTGCTATTCTGATCAGATAAAGCGCCATCTGTCGGACATTTTTTGAACTTTTGTATTTTTTTGGTTCTCATAAAACCCCATGTCATTCCAAGCATGTCTGTCACTTTGTACCTCTCTATCTACATTATTCCGTGATTTATTCAGTTTTCAAATTTGTACTGACTTTTTGATCACCCGGTATTTACCGAATGTGAAAAAATTCCTTCGAAAAGCTTGTGTGAATCTTTAATGACCAACAAATCTGAATAACGGTTTACCGTTCGAAACGAATAACTTTTATCAAATAAAAATCACTCTTTTTACTCTATTGAGTATCAGCATATGGAAAATATCGATATCTTGCGTCAAGTTATCGTCAGTGTCGATGGTACTTATGTGACCCAAAAGACGATGCATCGATACTTTAGGATATTACGATCTCACTAGCTGTGCTTTCAGTTTATCGTTGAAACTGTTATCATTTACTTCCATAGGAAGCTTCATGGCTGACACCAGTTTTACTCGTAAAAGGAAGCCGCAATGCGACAGTATTGTTTCTTTATTGTTTCTTTTTTGTGGTGTCGTCCAAAGATTGAGATCCCAGGTCACAGATGGTACCTCACGACGGCACAACGAGATAATAACAGTCGCTGCCAGACGCAGCCACGAGTGAGAGATGTCGGCGAAGACATGCCCCCAAATGGTTCCATATGCCGCCGCTGCTGGAAGACTGCAGCGCCACTCGCCCCACACTGCCATCGATGACAAAGAGACCAATAGTTCAGATCTGGCAGTGCTATCACCATTAGCCAGAAATGTGTACCAAAGTTTAAAGATAAATTGAAATTTAACTGTTCTTCAGTGCTAGACAAGTATAAGTCGTTTCTTCTGCTCTGCGACAGTAACAAATATATACAGTCATTCAAATGGACGTGGAAAGCATCTAAGTCAAGTATTTTACATTAAAGAGTTACTGTAAAATGAACGAATATTTTATATGTGTTGTAGTAACTGCTCGACTTTCTGTTGAAGTAAATCTAGGCTTGCTACGATACAAAGAACTTTTATCTTCATTCCCTAGACAAGAGAGCAATGTGGGCTGTTGGAGAACTTGGGTCTTTTCAACAAGTTTCAGCAAGTCATAGGTTACGGGTCCCCAATCGCAAAAATTTGTGGAGGGGCGGATCTCCAATTCCGGCTAGAGCATGATAACCAAGGCTCCGGAAATCGTCGGTGGGAAGTAGGCGATATTTTTTAGATAGTGGTCCATTGTTCTGTGAGACGCGTTACGTGTGTGTGGTCGATTGATTGGTAGTGGCCTGACACATTATAGCGGTTTATGCCCCGGATCGTTTGTTACGTCACAAACGGTAGATGTGCTAGTTGTTCTAATATTCTTCTTTTCGTTTCTTTCAGGTAAGTGAGGCTGCAAGCTAGTGACAGATGCATTTATCTGTTCGTTTCCTGGCGTCGGGCGTAGCGGTATGTATCAAGAACACATATTTATAGTTTTCTTCTGCCAGACGTTTTCATTAAATGGAAACAACGTCAACATCTGTGGCGGAATAGCTTACAGGTTACTGTGAATGTGTCAGTGTGTGTGAACTGCTCAAAAAAGTTCGTAACTTGTGTAGTATGTGTTTTGACCTGGAACTGCATTTTTGTGTATTCCTTTAACAACAGGAAATTTCTAAGACAGGCCAGCTCTGTAATAGAGGCTAAAGCAAACCTACAATCTCAGTGTGGCCAGGACGGCTCCAAGGGTTATCAATGCGGGAAGTAGTTCGCATTACAGAAACGTCATTCAAACGAGGCACGGATGTAGAACTGAGTTCTGGAGAGGATTAGACTTTCTTACTTTCTCCTCGAGCATTCTCAAATGTAGTTTGCTGTCACTCCCATTTTTAGCGTACAGCTGTTGCCTATGATTTAATAATAATAACAGAGAAGTGTAGCAATTTTAATGACCAGTAGTGTATATCACTATTGGCCATTAAAATTGCTACACCACGAAGATGACGTGCTACAGTGCGAAATTTAACGGACAGGAAGAAGATGCTGTGATATGCAAATAATTAGCTTTTTAGAGCATTCACACAAATCTTAGTTACTGTGAAATACATCACTTCTACTGAAAAAGTGCTCCTATCTCTTAAGTAACTTATTTTAGAGTCCATGTTTACTGAACATTTTTTCTTGTTTTGGTCAATACTACCTTCTTCCAGAAATGGAAAGCAAAGAGCCTGCAGCAGAACAGATATATTTCACATTATGAAACATGAACAAGAGCTCGTAGCTGTTAAGGTATGGATTATAGAACCCATGTTTGCGAGAAAATTTTTCCTTGTTTCGGTCCACACTACCACCTCGGTCAGCGAAATTGTTGTTCACCCTGTACGTTTGTTCAGACGAGTCCTCTGAGCTTTGGAGAATGACAATTACGTGAGAGAGTTTTCATTTTGGACTGAATTCTTTGAGTCGGCTCGTCTTAACATTTACATTTTTGTGAGTAACTTGACAGAGTAGAAATTAACTCATATTCGGCTAAATAGTACCAGCTCTAGCTCTGTCCCAAAAACTGACAACAGGAAACCTACGAAAGACAAAGAAATGCAGAATAAAGTTGTTCAGTGGCAAAATGGTGAAAAGGGAAGAATGCACAAGTGTCGTGCAAAGCTTAAATGTTAACGTCACCTTAAAAATTATCTTCGAGTAAAACTGCTCGCAGCCGGCTGGAGTGGCCGAGCGGTTCTAGACGCTTCAGTCTGGAACCGCGCGACCGCTACGGTCCCAGGTTCGAATCCTGCCTCAGGGATGGATGTGTGTGATGTCCTTAGGTTAGATAGGTTTAAGTAGTTCTAAGTCTAGGGGACTGATGACCTCAGATGTTAAGTCCCATAGTGCTCAGAGCCATTTGCACCATTTTCAAAACTGCTTGCAATTGAAGCTCGTTATTAAATACTTCCTCCTCTTTTATTATTTTTCCGTCATCCTATTGCAAGTCAGGGTATTAGAGATAATAACTTATACGAGGGCAGTTCAATAAGTAATGCAACACTTTTTTTCTGAAACAGGGGTTGTTCTATTCAGCATTGAAATACACCAGGTTATTCCCCAATCTTTTAGCTACACAACACTATTTTTCAACGTAATCTCCATTCAATGCTACAGCCTTACGCCACCTTGAAATGAGGGCCTGTATGCCTGCACGGTACCATTCCACTGGTCGATGTCGGAGCCAACGTCGTACTGCATCAATAACTTCTTCATCATCCGCGTAGTGCCTCCCACGGATTGCGTCCTTCATTGGGCCAAACATATGGAAATCCGACGGTGCGAGATCGGGGCTGTAGGGTGCATGAGGAAGAACAATCCACTGAAGTTTTGTGAGTTCCTCTCGGGTGCAAAGACTTGTGTGAGGTCTTGCGTTGTCATGAAGAAGGAGAAGTTCATTCAGATTTTTGTGCCTACGAACATGCTGAAGTCGTTTCTTCAATTTCTGAAGAGTAGCACAATACACTTCAGAGTTGATCGTTTGACCATGGGGAAGGACATCGAACAGAATAACCCCTTCAGCGTCCCAGAAGACTGTAACCATGACTTTACCGGCTGAGGGTATGGCTTTAAACTTTTTCTTGGTAGGGGAGTGGGTGTGGCGCCACTCCATTGATTGCCGTTTTGTTTCAGGTCCGAAGTGATGAACCCATGTTTCATCGCCTGTAACAATCTTTGACAAGAAATTGTCACCCTCAGCCACATGACGAGCAAGCAATTCCGCACAGATGGTTCTCCTTTGCTCTTTATGGTGTTCGGTTAGACAACGAGGGACCCAGCGGGAACAAACCTTTGAATATCCCAACTGGTGAACAATTGTGACAGCACTACCAACAGAGATGTCAAGTTGAGCACTGAGTTGTTTGATGGTGATCCGTCGATCATCTCGAACGAGTGTGTTCGCACGCTCCGCCATTGCAGGAGTCACAGCTGTGCACGGCCGGCCCGCACGCGGGAGATCAGACAGTCTTGCTTGACCTTGCGGCGATGATGACACACGCTTTACCCAACGACTCACCGTGCTTTTGTCCACTGCCAGATCACCGTAGACATTCTGCAAGCGCCTATGAATATCTGAGATGCCCTGGTTTTCCGCCAAAAGAAACTCGATCACTGCCCGTTGTTTGCAACGCACATCCGTTACAGACGACATTTTAACAGCTCCGTACAACGCTGCCACCCGTCGGAAGTCAATGAAGCTATACCAGACGAAGCGGGAATGTTTGAAAATATTCCACAAGAAATTTCCGGTTTTTTCAACCAAAATTGGCAGAGGAAAAAAATGTGTTGCATTACTTATTGAACTGCCCTCGTATATTTTTATTTTTGTAATAAAACTGTAATAATATTCTTTTGTTTAACTTTGCTACATTACTACAATATGGTTTAGAACCGTTTTTCGGGAATGTCCAAGAGAAAATCTTGGGACTGCTGCTGGTTGTGGAGTTTGGGTTCTGGTGGTAAGGGCAATTTCGGGCAGACTGCAGAGACTGAGTGTTGAGCATGTAAAAGTTACGGACTTCCAACGAGCCGTTTCCATCCAGAGTTGACGGATAAATCCACGTAATGTTAAGTCCGTGTCGTCGGCGCCTATTTGTCATACAGTAATGGAGAAAATACACTCCTGGAAATTGAAATAAGAACACCGTGAATTCATTGTCCCAGGAAGGTGAAACTTTATTGACACATTCCTGGGGTCAGATACATCACATGATCACACTGACAGAACACAGGCACATAGACACAGGCAACAGAGCATGCACAATGTCGGCACTAGTACAGTGTATATCCACCTTTCGCAGCAATGCAGGCTGCTATTCTCCCATGGAGACGATCGTAGAGATGCTGGATGTAGTCCTGTGGAACGGCTTGCCATTCCATTTCCACCTGGCGCCTCAGTTGGACCAGCGTTCGTGCTGGACGTGCAGACCGCGTGAGACGACGCTTCATCCAGTCCCAAACATGCTCAATGGGGGACAGATCCGGAGATCTTGCTGGCCAGGGTAGTTGACTTACACCTTCTAGAGCACGTTGGGTGGCACGGGATACATGCGGACGTGCATTGTCCTGTTGGAACAGCAAGTTCCCTTGCCGGTCTAGGAATGGTAGAACGATGGGTTCGATGACGGTTTGGATGTACCGTGCACTACTCAGTGTCCCCTCGACGATCACCAGTGGTGTACGGCCAGTGTAGGAGATCGCTCCCCACACCATGATGCCGGGTGTTGGCCCTGTGTGCCTCGGTCGTATGCAGTCCTGATTGTGGCGCTCACCTGCACGGCGCCAAACACGCATACGACCATCATTGGCACCAAGGCAGAAGCGAATCTCATCGCTGAAGACGACACGTCTCCATTCGTCCCTCCATTCACGCCTGTCGCGACACCACTGGAGGCGGGCTGCACGATGTTGGGGCGTGAGCGGAAGACGGCCTAACGGTGTGCGGGACCGTAGCCCAGCTTCATGGAGACGGTTGCGAATGGTCCTCGCCGATACCCCAGGAGCAACAGTGTCCCTAATTTGCTGGGAAGTGGCGGTGCGGTCCCCTACGGCACTGCGTAGGATCCTACGGTCTTGGCGTGCATCCGTGCGTCGCTGCGGTCTGGTCCTAGGTCGACGGGCACGTGCACCTTCCGCCCACCACTGGCGACAACATCGATGTACTGTGGAGACCTTACGCCCCACGTGTTGAGCAATTCGGCGGTACGTCCACCCGGCCTCCCGCATGCCCACTATACGCCCTCGCTCAAAGTCCGTCAACTGCACATACGGTTCAAGTCCACGCTGTCGCGGCATGCTACCAGTGTTAAAGACTGCGATGGAGCTCCGTATGCCACGGCAAACTGGCTGACACTGACGGCGGCGGTGCACAAATGCTGCGCAGCTAGCGCCATTCGACGGCCAACACCGCGGTTCCTGGTGTGTCCGCTGTGCCGTGCGTGTGATCATTGCTTGTACAGCCCTCTCGCAGTGTCCGGAGCAAGTATGGTGGGTCTGACACACCGGTGTCAATGTGTTCTTTTTTCCATTTCCAGGAGTGTATTATGCTCCAGTGTTATGACCTTTTAGTAAACAAAAATCTCCTCAAAAGCATTCAACAATTTTTCATTAACGGAAACCTTATGAAACTGTGCCCGCTCTATTAGTCCATGAGATGTACTATAGAGCGCCACAGATAATCAGGTTGATGGTGGGTTCGTCGACTTTCGGAAGGCGTCGGATACAGTTCCGCGCTGTAGCCCGTATACCCTTTCATGATGTTTCGTTACTCGCAAGCCATCTTTTTCCGCAAACAACTTTAATCGTCGTAGATCTTGTATAGGGACCACGAGAATAAGGTGTGGAAGATAGGGACGCGTCCAATGGATCAGTAGAGGACAGGAAATTGCTAATATTGCAACGAAGTAGAGTACCTTCCGTCTTGCACAGCATGGTAAAGAATATACAGAGTAAGCACCCGAAACTTGCATCACTTTTATTTGTGAGCGTTTCAAGACATCGAAACAAGGCTTCCGGTAAATGATAGTAAACTGGTAGGGCACGTAGTTTCGTTGAAGGTATAACCCATTTCACACATGATACAACCAAGATACTGAAGAACTATGTTTTTTGTAAGACTGGGAGAAATGTTTTTTCAGAAGCTCTAGAAAAGACGCGTGCAGCTTGTTAACGTTGCTGTTGAAACTTTCCGTGGCCGGCCGCGGTGGTCTCGCGGTTCTAGGCGCGAAGTCCGGAACCGTGCGACTGCTGCGGTCGCAGGTTCGAATCCTGCCTCGGGCATGGATGTGTGTGATGTCCTTAGGTTAGTTAGGTTTAAGTAGTTCTAAGTTCTAGCGGACTGATGACCACAGCAGTTGAGTCCCATAGTGCTCAGAGCCATTTTTGAAACTTTCCGTAAAAATATCCGAATAATGTGTTAAAATTTCAGCACAAGGCGGCTGCAGCTGAGGCTCTCCTGCCAGGTTGTGTCGATGTAACAAGACTGTCAACTGTTTACGAAAGCTGTTCACTTAAACATAGGTATGGGCATAGCTCTGGAATGCATTCATGAGCAAAACATTATTAATACTGCCAACCGCGACATTATACGCCGCTGGCCCGTGACACGCTAATGAAACTACACTGATTGTGACCGAGCCAAATATCTCACAAAATATGGGCTGCCATAGGTCAAACGGATATCAACTGCGTTTTTTTAAATACGAAACCAAATTTTTATTACATATTCTTGTAGTACGTAAAGAAATATGAATGTTTTAGTTGGACCATTTTTTCCGCTTTGTGATAGATGGCGCTGTAGTAGTCACAAACATATGGCTCACAATTTTAGACGAACAGTTGGTAACAGGTAGGTTTCTTAAATTAATATACAGAACGTAGGTATGTTTGAACATTTTATTTCGGTTGTTCCAATGAGATGCATGTACCCTTATGAACTTATCATTTCTGAGAACGCATGCTGTTACAGCGTGATTACCTGCAAATACCACATTAATGCAATAAATGCTCAAAATGATGTCCGTCAATCTCAATGCATTTGGCAATACGTGTAACGACATTCCTCTCAACAGCGAGTAGTTCGCCTTCTGTAATGTTCGCACATGCATTGACAATGGGCTGACGCGTGTTGTCAGGCGTCGTCGGTAGGTAGATCACGATAGCAAATTTCCTTCAACTTTCCCCACACAAAGAAATCCAGGGACGTCAGATCCGGTGAACGTGCGGGCAATGGTATGGTGTTTCGACGACTAATCCACCTGTCATGAAATATTCTATTCAATACCGCTTCAGCCGCACGCGAGCTATTTGCCGGACATCCATCATGTTGGAAATACATTGCCATTCTGTCATGCAGTGAAACATCTTGTAGTGACATCGGTAGAACATTACGTAGGAAATCAGCATTGCATCATTTAGATTGCCATCGATAAAATGAGGGCCTATTATCCTTCCTCACATAATGCCGCACCATACATTAACCCGCCAAGGTCGCTGATGTTCCACTTGTCGCAGCCACTGTGATTATTCTGTTGCCCAATAGTGCATATTATGCCGGTTTACGTTACCGCTGTTGGTGAATGACGCTTCGTCGCTAAATAGAACGCGTGCAAAAAATCTGTCATCGTCCCGTCCAGTGGCAGAACTGTACACGACGTTCAAAGTCGTCGCCATGCAATTTCTGGTGCATAGAAATATGATACGGGTGCAATCGATGTTGATGTAGCATTCTCAACACCGACATTTTTGAGATTCCCGATTCTCGGGCAATTTGTCTGCTACTGATGTGCGAATTAGCCGCGACAGCAGCTAAAACACCTACTTGGGCGTCATCATTTGTTGCAAGTTGTGGTTGACGTTTCACATGTAGCTGAACACTTCCTGTTTCCTTAAATAACGTAACTATCCGGCGAACGGTCCGGACACTTGGATGATGTCGTCCAGGATACCGAGCAGCATACATAGCACACGCCCGTTGGGCATTTTGTCAACAATAACGATACATCAACACGATATCGACCTTTTCCGCAATTGGTAAACGGTCTATTTTAACACGGGTAATGTATCACGAAGAAAATACCGTCCGCACTGGCGGAATGTTACGTGATACCACGTACTTATACGTTTGTGACTATTACAGCACCATCTATCAAAAGCGAAAACAGTGGTCCAACTAAAACATTCATATTTCTTTACGTACTACACGAATATGTAATAAAAATGGGGGTTCTTGTTTAAATAAAACGCAGTTGATATCCGTTTGGCAGCGCCATCTAGCGGGCCAACCATAGCGCCATCTGGCTTCCCCCTTCAAGCTAGACGAGTTTCGTTCTTTGTAGTTTTTTCGTTTAGATAGGCAGCGGTCTGTGGCAGTTCTAACAACAGAGTGCAATGCTAGTGCAGGGGCGAGCGTTTCGGAGTATACCGTTCAACGCACATTGCCCAAAATTGGGTTCCGCAGCAGATGGCCTCTACGTGTTCTCCTGCTGAGTCAATGACATCGTCAATTACTGTTGCAATTGACACGGACCATCGAGGCACACATCTGCCTCGTGCACCGCGCAAAAGACGGGGAGGCAGGTGGGGGCAGTATTACCTTATGGAGAACATTCACTTTGGCTTCCTTAGGACCTCAGGTGGTGATCGAAGGAATCGTGACATCTGTGGGCTACACGAACATTAATGAAGTCTGCCTGCATCCCTTCCACTTACTGCCCTCACCGACGGTGATGGCATCTACCAGGAGGCAAATTACCCACATGAAAAGGCCAGCATCGTGTTAGAGTGGTCTGAGGAATATTACAGTGAACTCATTTCGATATCTTCGTCTCCAAATTCGCCTGATCAGAATACGATGGAACACATCGAACACTTTCTCTGCCCCCATAAAACACCTGCCCCTAATTTACGGCAACTGAGTGACCTGCGTGTAGACATCTGGTGTCACGTGGTTCAAGAATCCTACCGGAAACCAGTAGAATCCATACCAAGCAGAATCGTTGCTTCATTGTTTTCAAGGAGAAAGCAACCCGCTATTAAGCGGATGATTGCAATGTTTTGGCTCATTATTGTAGTTCTGTCCGCCCGTAGTATCTGAGTGGTCAGCGCGACGGAATATCATACCTAACGGCCAGAGTTCGATTCCCGGCTGGGTCGGAGATTTTCTCCGCTCAGGGACTGGGTGTTGTGTTGTCCTTATCATCCTCATTTCATCCCCATCGACACGCAAGTCGCCGAAGTGGCGTCAACTCGAAAGACTTGCGCCAGGCAAACGGTCTACCCGACAGAAGGCCCTAGCCACACGGCATTTCCATTGCAGTTCTCCTAAGTCCCTTCTAATAAATCACAAGGCAGCATATATTTCAATTTGCAACAATTGTAGCTGATCCTGTACATGTGTCGTGTAACGAAGTCAGGAGGAAATACGAGGGTTGGAACTTAAATAGTGGCAACTATTTATTCACAACCGATACAAAAGAGTTACATGTTTGCACCTTTTGCTGTCCTTCAAAGTTGTCACCAGCGTTGTGTAGAACCAGTTGCCAGCGATGTGGAAGGCGTGGTATGCCGTTAGCAGAGCCTGTTCTGTTGATGGTGCGAATGGAGCAGTCTACTGCCTGTCGAATCTGTGGAACAGTTCTGAAGCGAATGCCACGAAGTGGTGCCCTCACCTTCGGAATCAAATCAAAGTCACAAGGACTTAAGTTCGGGGAGTATGGTGGATGGTACAGTACTTCCCAGTCCCATCGACCGAACAGAGCAGCCACAGCTTGCGCTGTATGCACCAACGCATTGTCGTGCAAAATGATGGGTGGATTGCGTAGAAAGTGTCGCCACTTCTTTTGCAAAGCTGGTCGCAGGCGATGCTCCAAAAACTAACAGTAATACTATGCATTGACGGTCTGCTGTGGAGGAACGTAACGCGTTAGGATAACTCCATCACTAGAACTTTCACCATACTGGGGCTCTGACGCACTTCCGACATTCGCGGAGACCCATAATGACGGCATTCATTGGATTGGCGTTTCGGTTTTGGCTCGTACGATGTGGCCCATGTCTCATCCAGTGTTACGATACGGCGTAAGAAAGCTTCTCCTTGGCGCTCATAGCGCTCCAAGTGCGTCTGAGCAACGTCGTAACGCATCCATTTCTGCATTTCCGTCAAGTCATGCGGAACCCATCGCGATGCAATTGTTCACATGCCCAGGCGTTCCGTCAGGATGCGAAGCACAATCGTATGCGCTAATCCTGTTTCGTGGGCAAGCTCACGAATCGTATGGCGTCGATCACTGTCCACTAACGCAGCAACAACATACACTTCTTCTTCAGAGACGCTAGGACGACCTGACCGATGCATGTCTGCCACAGTTTGCCGACCTTCGTTGAAGGCTTTTACCCAACGTGCCATTGTTCTGCACGGCAATGCCGATTCGCCGCACATCTCTTGAAGACCTTGATGACACTGTCGTGCTGTACGACCTCCGGCACATTCAATCTTGATCGAACTCCGTTGTTCCTGTTTTTAAAACATAGTGACACCGTTACGTTAGACCGCTCGCTCACAAGTGACTGTGTTTCCCTCGATTGTGCGCACGCCGGTGACATGGGACGGGCGAGTCCATCTGCTCGGAGGTAAGGTAGGTATGTCAACAACGTGTGCTATCAGCGACAATAGTAGATTCCATTGCATAGTGTCTCCACAGCAGTGTTGCCACTATTTAAGTTCCAACCTACGAACGTTTTATGTTAGCGGCGTAGGCGTTTCTTCTTGCTGCATATAACGAGGGGCCGTGGAATGAGAACCACACTTGGAGGAGTTTAAATTTTTAAAAACTGCCGTGCTTTTCCACTTTAGCACAGTTCTCGTATACTTTTGCGAAAAGTTTCATCGTTCACTGTATTCGTGTTTTCAAAAGCTTTCGAATGTCATTAAATAAAGGTATACACGGTGTTACACAGTTTCTGTTACAGGTTTCTAGGACATGTAGAGGGGACTTCGTAGAGAAGATGTTCTCATAAGAAACCCATGTCCGGAAATGTTCAAATCTGTGACACGTGCTTTCACACACACGGTACGCGACCGTGGTACTTTCTTGAGACTGAGAATCTTATGTCGACAAATCAGCATGGTTTCAGAAAGCATCGCTCGTGCGAAACTCAGCATGCCCTTGAATCACGTGATATACTGCAAATTATGGATGAAGGACAACAGGCAGATTCCATATTTCTGTATTTCCGGAAAGCATTTGACACGGGTGCACCATTGGAGTTTGTTAACGAAGGTACGAGCATATGGAATAAGTTCGCAGATACATGAGTGTCTCGAAGATTTCTTAACTTATAGACCTCAGCATGTTGTAGTTGACGGCGAGTGTTCATCAGAGACAAGGGTATCGCCTGGAGTGCCCCAGGGAAGTGTGATAGGACCGCTATTATTCTCTGTATACATAAATGGTTTGGGGAACAGAATGGGCAGCAATCTGTGGTTGTATGCTGACGATGCTGTAGTGTACAGTAAGGTGTCGGAATTGAGTGACTGTAGAAAGATACGAGATGACTTAGACAAAATTTCTAGTTGGTATTTGAATGGCAGCTTGCTCTAAATGTGTAAAAACGTAAGTTAATACAGATAAGTAGGAAGAACAAACCTGTAACGCTCTATTACAGTTTTACTAGTGCCCTGATTGAGACAGTCAAGTCGTTTAAATACACTACTGGCCATTAAAATTGCTACACCACGAAGATTACGTGCTACAGACGCGAAATTTAACCGACAGGAAGAAGATGCTGTGATATGCAAATTATTAGCTTTTCAGAGCATTCACACAAGGTTGGCGCAGGTGGCGACACCTACAAGGTGCTGACGTAAGGAAAGTTTCCAACCGATTTCTCATGCACAAACAGCAGTCGACCGGCGTTGCCTGTTGAAACGTTGTTGTGATGCCTCGTGTAAGGAGGAGAAATGTGTACCATCACCTTTCCGACTTTGATAAAGGTCGGATTGTAGCCTATCGCCATTGCGGTTTATCGTATCGCGACATTGCTGCTCGCGTTGGTCGAGATCCAATGACTGTTGGCAGAATATGGAATCGGTGGGTTCAGGAGGGTAATACGGATCGCCGTGCTGGATCCCAGCGGCCTCGTATCACTAGCAGTCGAGATGACACGCATCTTATCCGCGTGGCTGTAACGAATCGTGCAGCCACGTCTCGATCCCTTAATTAACAGATGGGGACGTTTGCAAGACAACAACCATCTGCACGAACAGTTCGACGACGTTTGCAGCAGCATGGACTGTCAGCTCGAAGACCATGGCTGCGGTTACCCTTGACGCTGCACCACAGACAGGAGCGCCTGCGATGGTGTACTCAACGACGAACCTGGGTGCACGAATGGCAAAACGTCATTTTTTCGGATGAATGCAGGTTCTGTTTACAGCATCATGATGGTCGCATCCGTGTTTAGCGACATCGCGGTGAATGCACATTGGAAGCGTGTATTTGTCATCGCCATACTGGCGTATCACCCGGCGTAATGGTATGGGGTCCCATTGGTTACTCGTCTCGGTCACCTCTCGTTCGCATTGACGGCTCTTTGAACAGTGGGCGTTACATTACAGATGTGTTACGACCCGTGGCTCTACCCTTCATTCGATCCCTGCGAAACCCTACATTTCAGCAGGATAATGCACGACCGCATGTTGCAGGTCCTGTACGGGCCCTTCTGGATACAGAAAATGTTCGACTGCTGCCTTAGCCAGCACATTCTCCAGATCTCTCACCAATTGAAAACGTCTGGTCAATGGTGGCAGAGCAACTGGCTCGTCACAATACGCCAGTCACTACTCTTGATGAACTGTGGTATCGTGTTGAAGCTGCATGGGCAGTTGTACCTGTACACGCCATCCAAGCTCTGTTGACTCAATGCCCAGGCGTATCAAGGCCGTTATTACGGCCAGAGTTGGTTGTTCGGGGTAGTGATTTCTCAGGATCTATGCACCCAAACTGCGGGAAAATGTAATCACATGTCAGTTCTAGTATAATATATATGTCCAATGAATACCCGTTTATCATCTGCATTTCTTCTTGGTGTAGTAATTTTAATGGCCAGAAGTGTATTTCTAAAATATAGCGAGTTAAATATAATCTCCAATTTACCGCGTTTCTGGTTAGTATCATACCTATCGACGTGGGAAACTCTGTATGATACACGTGTCCGAACGTTGCAAAGCGAAATGAAATGGAACGGGCATGTGAGTACTGTGGAAGGGAATGCAAACGCTCGACTTCGGTGAATTGGGAGAATTTCGGGAAAGAATTGTTCGCCTGTAAAGTAGACCGCATGTAGGTCGCTATTGCGACCTGTCCTTGAGTAGCGAGCGAGGTGGAGCAATGGTTAGCACACTGGACTCGCATTCGGGAGGACGACGGTTCAGACCCATGTCCACCATCCTGATTTAGAATCTCCGTGATATCCCAAATCGCTTCAGGCAAATGCTCGGATGGTTCATTTGAAAAGGTGCGCCGATTTCCTTCCCCACCCTTCTCTAATCTGAACTTGCACTCAAGCTCTCTTGATGACCTCGTTGTCGACGGGACGTTAAACACTAGTCTCCTACTCTTCTTCCTCCTATTGTTGAATACTGCTTGACTTTTCTCGATCCGTACCAGGTCGGATTGAGGGAAGACATCGAAGCAGTGAAGTGGCATGCTGCTTGATTTGTTACCGGTAGGTTAGATCAACACATAAGCGTTATGGAGATGCTTCTGGAACTCAAATGGAAACCCTTGGAGGGAAAGCGACATTCTTTTTGAGAAACACTGAGAAAATGTAGGTAACCAGCATCTGAAGCTGACTGGCGAACGATTCTACTGCCGCCAACATACATTGCCCGCAAAGGACCACGAAGATAAGATTCGAGAAATTAGGGCTCATAACGAGGCATATAGACAGTCGTTTTCTCCTCGCTCTTTTTGCGAGTGGAACAGGAAAGGAAATTTCTAGTAGTGGTACAAGATACCTCCCGCCACACACCGTTCGGTAGCTTGCGGAGCGTCCATGTACGTAGATGTAGATTTAGACCACAGTCAATTCCCCTAGATTTAAAGTACCAATTCCTTGCAGCTGTTGTCGAACGATAATGATATGCCATGGACTGAAGCTGCCCGGAATACGTTCTCGACAGATTTGAAATCATTTTATCTTCAAACTTGTTTTATATCGAAACGGTTCATTTCCAGCCATGGGTTCTTTATCAAAAATTTATCTATTAAGTCTCCTCTACAAACCCTAGAAGCCAGTAGTAGGAAATGTACCTGTAAAGTACCGTTCTACATCTGCATTTACATCCATACTCTGCTAGCCACCTGACGGTGTGTGGCGGAGGGTACCTTGAGTACCTCTATCGGTTCTCCCTTCTATTCCAGTCTCGTATTGTTCGTGGAAAGAAAGATTGTCGGTATGCCTCTGTGTGAGCTCTAATCTCTCTGATTTTATCCTCATGGTCTCTTCGTGAGATATACGTAGGAGGGAGCAATATACTGCTTGACTCCTCGGTGAAGGTATGTTCTCTAAACTTCAACTACTGAGCGTCTCTCTTGCAGAGTCTTCCACTGGAGTTTATCTATCATCTCCGTAACGCTTTCGCAATTAGTAAGGATTCTGTAACGAAGCGCGCGGCTGTCCGTTGGATCTTCTCTATCTCTTCTATGAACCCTATCTGGTACGGATCCCACACCGATGAGAAGTATTCAAGAAGTGGGCGAACAAGTTTACTGTAACCTACTTCCTTTGTTTTCGGACTGCACTTTCTTAGGATTCTTCCAATGAATCTCAGTCTGGCATCTGATTTACCGACGATTAATTTTATATGATCATTCCATTTTAAATCACTCCTAAGGCCTACTCCCAGATAAATTATGGAATTAACTGCTTCTAGCTGCTGACCTGCTATATTGCAGCTAAATGATAAAGGATCTTTCTTTCTGTGTATTCGCAGCACATTACAATTGTCTACATTGAGATTCAATTGCCATTCCCTGCACCATGCGTCAATTCGTTGCAAATCCTCCTACATTTCAGTACAATTTTCCATTGTTACAACCCCTCGATATAGTACAGTATCATCCCCAAAAAGCCTCCGTGAACTCTCGATGTTATCCACAAGGTCATATATATACGACACTCCCCTGCGCCACACCTGAAATCACTCTTACTTCGGAAGACTTCTCTCCATTGAGAATTACATGTTGCGTTCTGTTATCTAGCAACTCTTCAATCCAATCACAAATTGGTCTCATAGTCCATATGCTCTAACTTTATTCATTAAACGACTGTGGGGAACTGTATCAAACGCCTTGCGGAAGTCAAGAAACACGGCATCTACCTGGGAATCCGTGTCTATGAGCCTCTGATTCTCGTGGACGAATAGCGCGAGCTGGGTTTCACACGATCGTCTTTTTCGAAACCCATGCTAATTCCTACAGAGTAGATTACTAGTCTTGAGAAAAGTCACTATACTCGAACATAATACGTGTTCCAAAATTCTACAACTGATCGACGTTAGAGATATAAGTCTATAGTTGGTTCAAATGGCTCTGAGCACTATGGGACTTAACATCTATGGTCATCAGTCCCCTAGAACTTAGAACTACTTAAACCTATCTAACCTAAGGAGAGCACACAACACCCAGTCATCACGAGGCTAAGTCTATAGTTCTGCACATCTGTTCGACGTCCCTTCTTGAAAACGGGGATGACCTGTGCCCTTTTCCAATTTTTTGGAACGCTACGCTCTTGTAGAGACCTGCGGTACACCGCTGCAAGAAGGGGGGCAAGTTCCTTCTCGTACTCTGTGTAAAATCGAACTGGTATCCCATCAGGACCAGCGGCCTTTCCTCTCTTGAGCGATTTTCATTGTTTTTTTATCCCTCTGTCATCTATTTCGATTTCTACCATTTTTTCATCTGTTCGACAATGTAAAGAAGGAACTAGAGTGCAGTCTTCCTCTGTGAAACAGCTATGGAAAAAGACATTTAGTAATTCGGCCTTTAGTCTGTCATCCTCTATTTCAGTACCATTTTGGTCACAGAGTGTCTGGACATTTTGTTTTGATCCACCTACCGCTTTGACGTAAGACCAAAATTTATTAGGATTTTCTGTAAAGTCATTATATAGAACTTTACTTTCGAATTCATTGAACGCCCCTCGCATAGCCCTCCTCACACTACATTTCACTTCATGTAATTTTTGTTTGTCTGCATGGCTTTGGCTATGTTTATGTTTGCTGTGAATTTCCCTTTGCTTCGGTAGCAGTTTTCTAACTCGGTTGTTGTCCCACGGTTGTTGTACCGTTAAAGAAACTTGTCGGTTGAATATCTCGGTTGGTACAAGAACATCAAGAATATGCAACCAAACCATGTGCCTCACATATTACCGAGTGAGGTGGCGTAGTGGTTAGCACATTGGACTCTCATTCGGAAGGACGACGGTTCAATCCCGCGCCCGGCCATCCTGATTTAGGTTTTCCGTGATTTCCCTGAATCTCTTCAGGCAAATGCCGGAATGGTTTCTTTGAAAAGGGCACGGCCGACTTCCGTTCCTAATCTGATGAGACCAATGACCTCGAAGTTTGGTCTCCTTCCCCAACACAACCGCAACCCTCACTGACTAGTATAATTTACCGTAAATCCCTTTTGGACATCACGAATCGTTCACGAAATAAAAGGTTTGCATGTTCGAGGTGATATGCCTTGTAGATGGTTCGGTTGACATTCTGAGCCCCTGGCTGAGTACAAAATATCGGTTGACTCTTACAGAGAAGACAACAGCAACCAGCCACTTTTTACAAGGTTCATCTTCAGAAGGCTGGTTCACATTAAGATACATTTTACATTAGCTTTCACTTTTGTTTTTCCAAATGATGAAATTTCCTTGGCGTGATGGTGTCGTTGACAAAACCGCACCATTGCGTTCCAGTGCTGACTGCCTGTGATAATTCAGCAGCGAAGACTGTATGATGCACTGTTTTTCAATGTATTTACACACATAATCTGAAGCACAGCTCACACAAATGGTTCAAATGGCTCTGAGCACTATGGGACTCAAATTCTGAGGTCATCAGTCCCCTAGAACTTAGAACTACTTAAACCTAACTAACCTAAGGACATCACACACATCCATGCCCGAGCCAGGATTCGAACCTGCGACGTAGCGGTCTCGCGGTTCCAGACTGTAGCGCCTAGAACCGCACCGCCACTCCGGCCGGCCCGCTCACATTAGGTGTATAAATATATTTAAAAAGTGCATCATACAGTCTTCGGCTGCTGTATGATCACAGGCAGTCAGTACTGGAACGTAATGGCGCGTTTTTTTCAACGACATCACCACCCCAAGGAAATTTCATCATTTGGGAAACCAAAACGTGAAAGTCAATGTAAAATGTATATTAATGTTATAACTAGACCGCGGACGTTAGGTAAAGACCTATTTTGTTCCAGAGTTCCTATTTGCATACAAATTTGTACTTACGCGTTTCATGACTATTTACACTTAATGGCGTTAATTCTATAGGACCTAAAAATCCTGTTTCGACATTAGTGCCTGTTTCGGCTTTAATATCCTAAAAAGAGCCTATTCCATCATATAAAACAGTGGCTCCAAATTTTTCCACACTATGCAACAGATGGAAAAAATATTTTCTGCCCAGCGTGCAGCAAGGTGGCTAAAGTGCACGTCATATATCTTGGCGGCCGAGTTTAGGTTCGTTTTGCGCATCTGACGTCACAAAACACAGTCAGCCAATGAACAGAGAACCATTGGTAAAACTGCGACTGTGGAACAAAAACAAGAAATAGAACATGAATACCATTGTGTATGTGCCATACCTTTCACCGATGGAAGTGCTTTAAAATAAAGCCAAACGCGCCGTGTGTATATAAAACTTTTATTACATTCGCGAAAGACGGAATATTTCTCAATATTACATACGACACCTATGTGGTTCTTAAATTAAATGAGATATTGTTATACAGTAAATATTATATGAAATTTAGGTATCTTGTCCACATTTCATTCTCAACGTTGTGGCAACTAAAATCGACCATACGGAAAGTATAAGCTATGGACTTTTACCTCTGCAAACTCTTCAAAATTTCGTGCAATGGTTTACTACATTTAATGCTGCACATCAAAACAAAATTAAGTCATTTATGGGGGGAAGGTATCAGGCAAGAAGACGTGTAAAAATCAAATTTTTTGTCCAAATAGTTTTTGTGAAATCGAATGATAAGTGTGTGAAAGCAGTGGGAACACCATGTGTCTGCACAGGCGAGAAGTGCAGTGACGACAAAATCGCGCACAGCGCGGAATGCGGGGAGCACGTGTCTGCAGCAGCGAAAAAGTTAATGAAGAGGCAAAGCACTAGAAATTTCATTCAAACGAATAAAATTCGTGAAGTAATATTGATTTAAATAAAGAAAATATTAAGCACCGCACAAGGTTTAAACTCATTCAGTCTTTTATGCTCAGTATAGACAAAAATTTAATTTAGAACATGCCATGAATATATTATTCATGATGCATCTGGCAAGCTGATTTCACAGATGACACTGGTTTATTCAGCATTACATTATAGGTTATGCATGCATCTGTTTTACCTCTGGAAAAGGAGCATGAGTCTTGTCCACATATGCTTTCTGTTTAAAGCTGTACTCTAATAAAAAAAATCCACATCATTTAAGGTGTGCCTAGCTAGTACAGAGTAGAGTTGAAAAGGGTAAGTGCAATTAGTAACAAATCAGTGGAACTTTCTATGAGGCAAAGATTGTCATTTAGGAAAAGGTAGCATCTATTTCCAGTAACAGTCACTGTAAACTTAGAGTCTTTACATCTTTAAATTTGGGACCATAACATTAGAATTATAACTAGCAAAAGAAATTACGTCGTAGGAAAGTGCTCATAGAATATAAATATTTTAATGTTAAAGGAGGCCACTTGCCGAAAACCAGAAGCCTATAGGCACTCACAAAAGCAAAAAATTCAACAACTGCCATCCCTTCTACACCAAAAGATCCCTGCCATATAGCCCAGCTGCCTGTGTATGATGTATCTGTGTTGACAAGAACTCCCTTACCCTGTACACTGAAGGTGTCACAAAGGCCTTCACAGAGAGGCAAAACCCCACAAGCCTAGTCCACAAACATATCTTGTGCCATATCCTCACATATCCCCAGTCCTTTCACAACCCCCTTCACTCCCACCCCTTTGAGCTGCTAGCCACCCACTCCTTGTCCCCTCCTGCCTCCCTCTCCACCATCCTGCTGAAAAATAGCATTGGCACTGCTAGTCTACCTGGCACAACATGTTGGGGCATAGGTGTGTGTGTGTGTGTGTGTGTGTGTGTGTGTGTGTGTTTTTATTTATTTTTCTCTAGCTCCTCGGAGGACAACTCTGAAATCTAGCAAGTTTTGTGTGTGTGTGTGTGCCTATCAACAATTCAGCGCTTCTGCTTTTTGGTGAGTGGTCTCGTTTAGGATTAAAGAATTTAGTAAAGAAAGTAAACATTCCAAGCCATTCACATGAACGTAGATTTTCTTAACAACTGTGAAATGTTGGAGAAGATAAGCATTGTGTTCTCATAAAGTTAATGTTACTGCTATCATCACAAAAATATGTTATCTTATGTGACCAGAAAATTATTTTTCTGACAGTGCTGAGTTAGTGATATTTTTTTAAAGTTCCTGACAACCGAAAGGACTTAGTAGAAAAAAGGCGATTCTTAAAACTGTCCAAAATATTAAGTGATGAAATGCATACAAACAGGATGATTAATTTCACAATGTAGAATATAAAATAGTGTTGGTTTGTGCTGTTCACGAATCACTGGCATCTTCCTGTGTTTGATTTTTTACTTGAGATAATAATCATGTTTTTGTTCCCTGTGTTTCTATGGATAAAGACAGCAGTGCAGAGCACGGACGAGTGTCTTCAGTTTTAGAAACGTTCAGTCATAAATAAAGTAATAGAACAAAAGCACTGTCTTGATAGCAGACTTTCTTTTACAGAAAGTTTGGAAAAAGCATTCTTTATACCAATTGCTTCATATTCTATAAATTAATTAAACCAAACAAGCAATAAGACTCCTAATTCAGGCGATAGCAAGGAAAGATGTTTGTTTCAATCTCACGAACTGCTTTTTCACAATAAAGAACAGCGGTAGTTGTTTATTTCCTATTGTACTTCTACGAAGCGTGAGTAATTCATAGTCATACCAACAGTGTTTATAAGTAGTTGCGTGAGGTGCTAGAGTCCTTATAGAGTTACACTGTTCAATGAACTGAGGTAGCGGAACGGTTAAGGTGTTGGGCTGCCAAGTGAAAGGTTATGAGTTTAAACCTTGTGCGGTGCTTAATATTTTCTTTATTTAAATCAATATTACTTCACGAATTTTATTCGTTTGAATGAAATTTCTAGTGCTTTGCCTCTTCATTAACTTTTTCGCTGCTGCAGACACGTGCTCCCCGCATTCCGCGCTGTGCGCGATTTTGTCGTCACTGCACTTCTCGCCTGTGCAGACACATGGTGTTCCCACTGCTTTCACACACTTATCATTCGATTTCACAAAAACTATTTGGACAAAAAATTTGATTTTTACACGTCTTCTTGCCTGATACCTTCCCCCCATAAATGACTTAATTTTGTTTTGATGTGCAGCATTAAATGTAGTAAACCATTGCACGAAATTTTGAAGAGTTTGCAGAGGTAAAAGTCCATAGCTTATACTTTCCGTATGGTCGATTTTAGTTGCCACAACGTTGAGAATGAAATGTGGACAAGATACCTAAATTTCATATAATATTTACTGTATAACAATATCTCATTTAATTTAAGAACCACATAGGTGTCGTATGTAATATTGAGAAATATTCCGTCTTTCGCGAATGTAATAAAAGTTTTATATACACACGGCGCGTTTGGCTTTATTTTAAAGCACTTCCATCGGTGAAAGGTATGGCACATACACAATGGTATTCATGTTCTATTTCTTGTTTTTGTTCCACAGTCGCAGTTTTACCAATGGTATTGAAATATATCCCTCTTCTGCAACTGTAATAAGCGACTTATTTAGACCAGACGCGTTTCTCTCTTTTGAAGCATCATAAGAGGACTGTATTTTGTGTCCTCCATTGCCAAGTAACCTTTCGTAGTTTTGTGCTGCGGTAGCACAATATTCAACGTTTGTGTTGGCTCATCAGTGTTTTAGCAAATAAATGCTGTTTGTGTGTGCCACACACAAAATTATATTTGACATAGCTCTGAGCACTTCACTGACAGACGGTATATTCAAGTCCTAATGTTTTTGTAAGTCCACAGTTTTGTTTAATGTATTTTGTCTACTTCCTTTTGATTGACTGAAGTGCTTTAAAATAAAGCCAAACGTGCCCAGTGTAAGTAAAACTTTTGTTACAGTCGCGAAAGGTGGAATATTTCTCAATGTTACATACGACACTTATGTGGTACTTAAATTAAATGAAATATATAGGTATCTTCTCCACATTTCATTCTCAACATTGTGGCAACTAAAATCGACCATCCGAAAAGTATACTCTATGGACTTTTACCTCTGCAAACTCTTCAAAATTTCGTGCAAAGGTTTACTATATTTAATGCTGCATAATAACTGCGTTGAACATCGAAACAAAATTAAGTCATTTATGGGGGGAAGGTATCAGTCAAGAAGATAGGTAAAAATCTAATTTTTGAGCCAAATAGTTTTTGTGGAATCGAATGATAAAGAGTGTCAAAGCAGTCGGAAAACAATGTGTCTGCACAGGCGAGCAGTGCAGTGACAAAATCGCCCATAGCGCGGAATGCAGGGAGCACGTCTTTGTAGCAGCGAAAGGGTTAATGCGGCCGTGGTGGCTTTACTTCATGAACTGCGCGCTCCCCCCTACACGTAAGCTTGCGAACTATGCTATACTATGGCGCTGCTCCTATTGGCGCATGCGTTGTGTGCAACTGGCAACGCAGCAATCTCCAGCGTCTGGGCGGGCATGCGCGAGCCGCCAAGATAAAAGAATTGAACTATAGTTGATATACGCTCATGCTTCGTATTTGCCTAACACTTCGGTCTTTTTTATTTTTTTATATCGCTATCCCTGTTAATACCAAATACTCTTTAAAGGTGTTTTATTATTCATAAGTAAAAATAGATCACGGATCTTTAGGTTGAAACCTATTTTTTTTCCTAAGCTCCAATTTCCATATAAGTTGGTACTTATGCGTTTCATGACTAACTAAACTGAATACAGTTAATTCTATAGGACCTAAAATTGCATATTTCGACGTTGACGCCTAATTTTGCCTATTTCGGCATCAGAATCCTAGAAGTACCTATTTCGTTAATCTGACATAGAGTTCTTGTGTTTTCAAAGATTAGAAAAAGGAAGCAAACTTAAGGCTTTACGTCTTGTCGAAGGCGAAGGTCGTTAGAGACTGTTTACATTTCCTTTGCTTGCCTTACTACCAACAGCACTCGGCACGGTTGAATGGTCATCCATCCAAGTACGCGCCGAGCACGACAGGACTTAACTTCAGTGAGCGAATGGGAACTGGTCAAAGATTTGAGTTACACATTAGAATCGAACGTGGGAGTACTAAATGTTATATTTGAAAATATTTCGTTCGTAGGATTCTGGCCAGCTGTGTATTTTCGCAAAGAAACGGTTTCATAGGCCTTAAGCTGAGCACGGATTGAAAATCACAATGTTAATCGTAGACGCCCTCTATAGCTGAATTACTGCCCTTCGCGCATTTTCTCGCTGCTGTCTACAGGCAGTCCTATCAAACTACTCTGTTTCGTGAAAGGTATTATACGTGAATTTTCCGGTTCGAAAAAAATTTGCCAGTAGTGAGATGTTTCCATCTGAAGCACCGGTTGATTCCATTCGCTTGTTCAGAAGGGGCGGCCATCTGTCAGGTACTTCCCCTACCGCTCCCATGCACCGCAGTTCAAAATGGCTCTGAGCACTATGGGACTCAACTTCTGAGGTCATTAGTCCCCTAGAACTTAGAACTAGTTAAACCTAACTAACCTAAGGACATCACACACATCCATGCCCGAGGCAGGATTCGAACCTACGACCGTAGCGGTCGCTCGGCTCCAGACTGCAGCGCCTAGAACCAACCGCACGGCCACTTCGGCCGGCATGCACCGCAGTAAAAAAACAGGTCACCGTTCACTTTTCCCACCGAAAACAAATCAGTATATTGTGTAGCGACCGACGTGTTAAGTGTTACCGACGTTCTGAGTGAAAAATAAATTCTAGTTTCTGTGTGAGAATACTACGCCATGCCGAAAACTGCTAGTTCAAAGTCTACTCAAATAAGGCAGTGGCTGCAAGATTTTCCGCATTATACAACAGATGGGAAAATTATTTTCTGCCAACCATGCAACAAGGAGGTTAGTTGATGTTTTTCTTAGACTTCTTATTTTCCTGTCACTTAGGATTCTTTTTTATTGCTATTCTTTAGTAATACGAAATACTCTTTATATGCGATTCTTAACTGCATTTCCCTCTTCTCTCGTATTAGGTTTCGAGTGTTCAGAAATCTCACTTAACTCAGCATGCAGATGGAATCGCACATAAAGCTAATGTTGAACGAAAGTCAGAATTGAAGCAAACTCTTTTAACCAAAAAATCTGGTGAATCCTCCGAAAAAAAACAAGTTCTGCACTGATTTCTGTCATGTACTTGTGGCAGCAAACATCCCCTTTCAGAAACTAGAAAACCCTATTTTCAGAGGTTTTCTTGAGAACTACTGCCATCAGCCTATTCCTGCAGAGTCAACTTTACGTAAGAATTATGTGGATTCAGCTTACAATGCTGCATTGCACAGAATCCGAGAAGATGTTGTAGAATCTTGTATATGGATTTCTGTGGAAGAAACTACTGACACTCTTGCCGGTACATTGCAAACCAGATTATTGGCAAGCTAGATCCAGATGCTCCATCCAGGGCTCATTTGATTTACTCAAAAGAGCTTGCAAAAACTAACCAACAAACAATAGCACAGTTTGTGAACAATGGGCTTAAGGTGCTATACCCAAACGGAGTGGATGAGAATAAGATGCTTCTGGCCGTCACTGATGCTGCTGCATATATGATAGCGTTTCAACTATTAAAAGTATTCTACCCATTGATGCTGCACGTAACTTGTGTAGTGCATGGGACCAACCGCATAGCAGAGCAAGTAAGGCTACAATTTCCTGAAGTAAATAAAGTAATATGTCTGGTGAAGAAAATTTTTGTTAAGGGACCCTCAAGAATACAGGCATTCAAAGAGTAGCTTCCAGATGTCCCATTGTCGCCAGAGCCTGTTGTCACCCACTGGGGCACGTGGCTGATAGCAGCAGAATACTATAGTACGAATTTCTCAGCTGTCCAGAAGGTGGTTGAAAATATACCGGAGGATGCTGCATCCGTAACTGCAGCAATGGTGTTACTCAAAGATTCTTCTTTAAAACGGGACTTGTCTTACATTAGGGCCCACTACACATTTATGGCAAGAATAATTTCACAATTAGAATGCTCAGGGAGACCTATCTACGACAATATTTCTTTGCTTGAAGAAGTCAAAATGAAAATTAATGAAGCACCAGGTGAAGTAGGGGAAAAAGTACAGGCAAAAATGCGAACGGTTTTGCAGAGGAACACTGGCCTGTAGGAGTTTTGTGCAGCTGCCGACATACTTAGTGGAAAATCCAGCACTCCTGACTGCAGCATTCCTGTCCAACATGTGCCGAAAATGAAGTACGCCCCTGTCACATCTGTTGATGTAGAACGTTCTTTTTCAGCGTATAAATTGATTCTGACTGACAAGCGCCACAGTTTTTCACTAGAAAACCTAGAAAAGATTTTGGTTATTTATTGTGAAGCCAACTATGGTCATAATGTGTGAAACTACGCATGTATTAATTAAACCATTGCCACATCTTTTTTACGGAGATCTTTATCTTGCAGGTACTCAAAAATATTTGGAGTTATGTTCAACATTAATGTTGTAGATTGCTGTGCTCTGTAACTGTGTAAATATTCATTGTCCTTGTTTTAATGACTAAAATGATGTTCATACTGTCAACACTGTGTATTTTAATTTATTTTTATTTTCTCTGCATCAGTTTTCTTAGAGCCTATTTTAGGTTTTATATAGCCTAAATGAACTACTGAAGGAGCCTATTTTAGGTGCCTAAAACACACTTTTCACGAGCTAAAAATCCGTGGTCTAGTTATAACTATACCTCCACTAATAGTTAATTAGTTCAAAAATTATCACGTCGGGCACTCAAAGCATGATCTTTTTATTGCGCAACTAAAAGGTCTTTAATTAACAGTAATATCACTTATCTTGTATCTGCAGTCCAACGAAGATCTCGCTCTGGCTTTGGCTCGTAATTAAAAATGTTGTCTAGGTAGCATGACAATCGCCGTTGGTGTTAATTACGCCGACTTGAAGAACTTCCGAAGACAATCTTTCAGGATTAATTTGATGATTTATGTTTTTCATTGCAATGTGCTTCATACTTTTTTAAACAATGGTCACTTGAAAATAATTCTTCACACTCACTTTTCACAGACATTCACATTTATTAAACTTCTTATACTTTCGCATGTTCAAAACATTACTTCATCATATGATTTCGCAGCCGTTACTGCACTGAAGAAAACTCACAACATTTTTCATTGTCCACAACTCAGACTCATCTTTTCATTTCCAACACAAAGTCAAGACCGTTCATATTCAACACAAAAACTTGACTACTATGTACGCTTCCGCACCAAAAGTCACAAAACAGCATCAAAGATAACAATAAGTACAAAGATATTCACACTAGATATTATATCGATTTCAACATCTCAAAATATCGACGTACCTACGTATAAAAATGAAACCAAATTTGAATAGAGTGAAAAATATGAGACATTGCATAGGAAAATATTCATTAATCTACGGTATCGAAAAATTGGGTTGGTGGGTGGTAATGGTTTCGCAAATAAAGAACCATTACAATGTGAACTAGCCGTCTGAAGATGAACCTTTCGTTTCGAAACCGGTAACGGCGCAATTTAAATAAATAAATAGCATTTTGAAAAGTGGCTGGTTGCTGTTGTTTTCTCTCTAAGAGTCAACCTTTATTTGATAAGATAAGTTAAGGAAAGAGGAGGTTCTGCAGAGAAACGTCCAGGAGAGGAATAAATATGGAAAACAATGACAAGAAGGGGTCAGGATCATAGAACATCTGTTTAGAAATCGTGGAATAACTTCCATGATACTAAAGGGAGCTATAGAGGGTAAAAACGGTAGAGGAAGACAGAGATTGGAATACATCCAGGAAATAATTAAGGACGCAGGTTACAAGGGCTACTCTGAGATGAAGAGGTTGGCATAGGAGAGGAATTCCTATGAGTCGCACCGAACCCGTCCGAAGACTGATGACAAAAAAGAAGCTGTCCCGCTCGCCACGTGACATCTGTTTGTAGCGAACGCAGCGAACCATAATAAAGAAGGTGCTGAGTGATATGTAGCAGTTATGGACAGTGCTAGAGCGGCGACTAGCGAAAGGTTTGCCGCTTACTGGCACAGCGGCGGGGGTCTCGCAATGGGTTAAGTACTTAGGTGGCCGCCTGCTGTGGCAGGGAACCGTCTGCGCCAACATTCCCACACACACGGGACGGGTTTCAAGCACGCCGCGACACTCGCAAGGGAGCATCTGACATGTGAGTCACCGATTTTGATCAAATTTTGCGAGCAGTTCTATACTGAAAAGAAAGACGCGTGTACGGCTTTATGCTGGACATTTCCTAGTTCTTCAAAAAATCGAGGTCAAATTTTATGACCGAAAACTGTATTGTCAATGCTATACATCGAAAGATCGTCTAAAAATAATCATTTTGGTGCTATAATAATGGATCTAAAGTTATTAATGTTCGAGTAATTAACGTTTTTGTGTTTTGTTGCTGTAGCATGGATTGCCGTCATTCAAAATGTCTAGCAAAGCGAGGTCGGCGGTCGAGCCCTCAAGGAATGTTCATTCAATACTTTTTCCGGTGTATGTGATAACACACTGATAACTGGAATACTTTTCTTTGCCTTTTTTGAATTAAAACAACGGGAGGTGTGATTAATAATCAGATAAGTACACTACTGGCCATTAAAATTCCTACACCACGAAGATGACGTGCTACAAAAAATGGCTCTGGGCACTATGGGACTTAACTTCTGTGGTCATCAGTCGCCTAAAACTTAGAACTACTTAAACCTAACTATCCTAAGGACATCACCCGTCCGCTGCTCGTGGTCGTGCGGTAGAGTTCTCGCTTCACACGCCCGGGTTACCGGGTTCGATTCCCGGCGGGGTCAGGGATTTCCTCTGCCTAGTGATGACTGGGTGTTGTGTGATGTCCTTAGGTTAGTTAGGTTTAAGTAGCTCTAAGTTCTAGGGGACTGATGACCATAGATGTTAAGTTCCATAGTGCTCAGAGCCATTTGATCCATTTTTTTTTTTTTTTTGACATCACCCACATCCATGCCAGAGGCAGGATTCGAACCTGCGACCGTAGCGGTCGCGCGGTTCCGGACTGTAGCGCCTAGAACCGCTCGACCACCGCTGGCGGCTGACGTGTTACAGACGCGAAATCTAACCGACAGGAAAAAGATGCTGTGATATGCAAATGATTTTCAGAGCATTCACACAAGGTTGGCGCCGGTGGCGACACCTACAACGTGCTGACATGACGAAAGTTTCCAACCGATTTTTCATACACAAACAGCAGTTGACCGGCGTTACCTGCTGAAACGTTGTTGTGATGCCTCGTGTAAAGAGGAGAAATGCGTACCATCATGTTTCCGACTTTGATAAAGGTCGGATTGTAGCCTATCGCCATTGCGGTTTATCGTATCGCGACATTGCTGCTCGCGTTGGTCGAGATCCGATGACTGTTAGCAGAACATGGAGTCGGTGGGTTCAGGAGGGTAATACGGAACGCCTTGCTGGATCCCAACGGCCTCGTATCACTAGCAGTCAATATGACAGGCATCTTATCCGTATGGCTGTAACGCATCGTGCAGCCATGTCTCGATCGCTGAGTCAACAGATGGGGACGTTTGCAAGAAAACCACCATCTGCACCAACAGTTCGACGACGTTTGCAGCAGCATGGACCATCAGCTCGGAGACCGGGGGTACGGTCACCCTTGACGCTGCAGCACAGACAGGAGCGCCTGCGATGGTGTACTCAACGACGAACCTGGGAGCACGAATGGGAAAACGTCATTTTTTCGGATGAATCCAGGTTCTGTTTACAGCATCATGATCGTCGCATCCGTGTTTGGCGACATCGCGGAGAACGCACATTGGAAGCGTATATTCGTCATCGCCATAGTGGCGTATTACCCGGCGTGATGGTATGGGGTGCCATTGGTCACACGTCTCGGTTACCTCTCGTTCGCATTGACGGCACTTTGGACATTGGACGTTACATTTCAGATGTGTTACGACCCGCAGCTCTACCCTTCATTCGATCCCTGCTAAACCCTACATTTCAGCAGGATAATGCACGACCGCATGTTGCAGGTCCTGTACGGGCCTTTCTGGATACAGAAAATGTTCGACTGCTGCCCTGGCCAGCTCATTCTCCAGATCTCTAACCAACTGAAAACGTCTGGTCAATGGTGGCAGAGCAACTGGCTCGTAACAATACGCCAGTCACTTCTCTTGATGAACTGTGGTATCGTGTTGAATCTGCATGGGTAGTTGTACCTGTACACGCCATCCAAGCTCTGTTTGACTCAATGCCCAGGCGTATCAAGGCCGTTATTACGGCCAAAGGTGGTTGTTCTGGGTACTGATTTCTCAGGATCTATGCACCCAAATTGCGTGATAATGTAATCACATGTTAGTTCTAGTATAATATATTTGTCCAATGAATACCTGTTTATCATCTGCATTTATTCTTGGTGTAGCAATTTTAATGGCCGGTGGTGTATAAAAGTGGCTAGCGCACCGGCGGAGCTCCATTTGTACTCAGGTGATTCATGTTTCCTAAATGATGATGGTCGCTCGACGGGAATTAACTGACTTTGAACGAGGAATGGTAGTTGGAGCTAGACGCGTGGGACAGTAGATTTAGAAAATCGTTAGGGAATTCAATAGTCCACGATCCACAATGTCAAGAGTGTTCCGAGAATATCAAATTTCAGGCATTACCTCTCATCACGGACAACGCAGTGGCCGGCGGCCTTCACTTGACGACAGAGGGCAGCGGCGTTTGCTTAGAGTTTTCAGTGCTGACAGACCAGAAACACTGCGTGAAATAACCACAGAAGTCAGTCTGGGACGTACGACACGTGTATCCGTTACAACATTGCGGCGAAATCTGGCGTTAATCGGCTATGGCAGCAGACGACCGACGCAAGTGCCTATGCCAACAGCACGAGACATCGCCTGCAGCGCCTCTGGAAATGGTAATGTTCGGCTGCTTGGGGACGATTTGCACATATTCATGGACTTATGGATGACAATGTGCCATCTCACCGGGCCACAGGTCTTCGCGATTGGTTTGACGAACTTTCTGGACGCTTGGATTGAATGATTTGGTCACCCCATCGCCCAACGATAATCTCATTCAACATACAGGGTGGTCCATTGATAGTGACCGGGCCAAATATCTCACGAAATAAGCATCAAACGGAAAAACTACAAAGAACGAAACTCGTCTAGCTTGAAGGTGGAAACCAGATGGCGCTTTGGTTGGCCCGCTAGATGGCGCTACCATAGGTCAAACTCATATCAACTGTTTTTTTTTTAAATATGAAACCCCATTTTTATTACATATTCGTGTAGTACGTAAAGAAATATGAATGTTTTAGTTGGACCACTTTCTTCGCTTTGTGATAGATGGCGCTGCAATAGTCACAAACGCATAAGTACGTGGTATCACGTAACATTCCGCAAGTGAGGACGGTATTTACTTCTTGGTACATTACCCGTGTTAAAATGGACCGTTTACCAACTGCGGAAAAGGTCGATATTGTGTTGATGTATGGCTATTGTTATCAAAATGCCCAGTGGGCGTGTGCTATGTATGCTGATCCGTATCCTGGACGACATCATGCAAGCGTCCGGACCGTTCGCCGGATAGTTACTTTATTTAAGGAAACAGGAAGTGTTCAGCCACATGTGAAACGTCAACCACGACCTGCAACAAATGATGATGCCCAAGTACGTGTTTTAGCTGCTGTCGCGGCTAATCCGCACATCAGTAGCAGACAAATTGCGCGAGAATCGGGAATCTCAAAAACGTCGGTGTTGAGAATGCTACATCAACATCGATTGCACTCGTACCATATTTCTGTGCACCAGCAATTGCATGGCGACGACTTTGAACGTCTTGTACAGTTCTGCCACTGGGCACAAGAGAAATTACGGGACGATGACAGATTTTTGGCACGCGTTCTATTTAGCGACGAAGCGTCGTTCACCAACAGCGGTAACGGAAGCCGGCATAATATGCACTATTGGGCAATGGAAAATTCACGATGGCAGCGACAAGTGGAACATCAGCGACCTTGGCAGGTTAATGTATGGTGCGGCATTATGGGAGGAAGGATAACTGATCCCCATTTTATCGATGGCAATCTAAATGGTGCAATGTATGCTGATTTCCTACGTAATGTTCTACCGATGTTACTACAAGATGTTTCACTGCATGACAGAATGGCGTGGGCTTGAAGCGGTATTGAATAGCGCATTTCATGACAGGTGGATTGGTCGTCGAAGCACCATACCATGGCCCGCACGTTCACCGGATCTGACGTCCCCAGATTTCTTTCTGTGGGAAAGTCGAAGAATATTTGCCATCGTGATCCACCGACAACGCCTGACAACATGTGTCAGTGCATTGTCAATGCATGTGCGAACATTACGGAAGGCGAACTACTCGCCGTTGAGAGAAATGTCGTTACACGTATTGTCAAATGCATTGAGGTTGACGGACATCATTTTGACCATTTATTGCATTAATGTGGTATTTACAGGTAATCACGCTGTAACAGCGTGCGTCCTCAGAAATGTCAGACTGAGCCCCGTACTCCCGAACTAGCAGGGGTTAACGAAAATGCTTCAGTGTATTACGCATACATATTTCATTATTAATCATTCCTCTCGTTTTCTACTTCCAAACGTAAAGGAAGGTATTCCCATTATCGGAATATTATGAGATACACCGAAAAAAAAAAAATCGAATGACAAGAAAGCCACAAGCAAGAACCGAACATGGACCAGTAATTTGGTAGTCTAATGCCTTGGTCGCTAATCGCCTTTCTCTTTCGGCTAACCATGTACAAAGTTTAATCTTAAAAAAATTGAAACAAAAATTAAAGCTACCCCTTGGCACAGCCACTTTTACCATACCATAAGGAAGTGAACTACCCCCTGCAAGCATCACCTCCAATTATTCCCAAAAATTCTCCCAAGGCAATGGCATCCATTGCTCTATAATTCTTTACTTGCTGTAATTAGTAAAAACGTATAGACGAATACCCTAAACAACCTTCCGTTACACCAAAAACTTTATTCAAAAGAAAACAAAAGAACATCTGTAGACTTCTTGTGCAAACTTCAGCGAAAAGAATCCCTCTTCATGAAATTCTGCACCTAGATATTTATTCTCCACTGCCATCGGCGTTTTCTGTCTCCAACAAAATACCTACAACAGACTCATTCTTCTTTGGTAGTGCCTCAATGAATGCATTTGTCGTTAGCTAACCCACTTTCCTTTGTCTTGCTACTCACAGTTCAGGACTTTTTGTCTTCAATATGATGCTGTGCATAGCGTCACACTGAGCCCCCTTCTCCCGAACTAGGAGGGGTTAACGAAAATGATGCGTAAGTAATCTATGAAGAATATCGTAGCCCGGTGTGCGTTAGACCGCGCTGTGAGCGTTTGGCAAGTACCACCAGCAGTCAGGCTCTACTTCGTCCCCTTCGCCGAAAACATAGTCGATGGCCATTCCATTTAACTATGTAATCGCATGGTGTTTTGCAGGAGGAAAGTAAGTATCATCCGGACACTGATGTAAACAAGCTAAGATCATCTGCCAGTGGGGGGACGACGACATGCACGCGAAGTGGTGTTCATTGGTATCTAGGAGGCGGCAATCAGGACAAAGGGAGGAGTCCGTCAATCTGATAGCATGGGGCCGGTTGCATATTTTTTGTTAACAACTTGATACCACGTCGTGGGCATGGTGATAGACAGAAAGTGGTGGAGTATCGTTTTCCACAGTCGTAGCCAATAGACAGTTGGGTACTCGGTTTCTACCACGTTATGCAGTCCGCCCCGATAGCGGAGTCATCAGCGTGACGGCATGCCGTGCAAAGAGGCCTGGGTTCGATTCCCAGCTGGGTTAGAGATTTTCTCTGCTCAGCGACTGGGTGTTGTGTTGTCCTCATTATCATCATCAAATCCCCAACGATGCGCAAGTCGCCGACGTTGCGTCAACTCGAAAGACTTGCACCAAGCGACTGGTCTGCCCAAGGGGAGGACCTAGCCACACGACATTGCAAATTTTGGCGATATACATCTGGGTAAATTAGCTTACCACGCCTATTTTCATTCTCTGCTTTCGTATGGCATCATATTCTGGGGTAACTGATCATTGAGTAAAAGAGTGTTCATTGCAGAAAAGCGTGCAATCAGAATAATTGCTGGAGCTCATCCAAGATCATTCTGCAGACACTTATTTAAAGAGCTAGAGATCTTCACTGTAGCCTCACAATATATATAGTCACTTATGAAATTTGCTATTAACAATCCGAACGAATTCAAAAGTAATAGCAGTGTACATGGCTACAACACTAGGAGAAAGGATGATCTTCACTACTCAAGGTTAAATCTAACTTTGGCTCAGAAGGGGGTAAATTGTGCTGCCACAAAAGTCTTTGGTCACTTACCTAATAGCATAAAAAGTCTAACAGATAGCCAGATAGCATTTAAAAGGAAATTAAAAGAGTTTCTTAATGGCAACTCCTTCTACTCATTAGATGAATTTTTGGATATAGTAAGTGGGTAATCTCCCAGCTTCCACAAAAAAAAAGAATTATTGAGTGTCATGTAATATTTTGTGTAATGTAATATCTTGTATTAACACCTTTTATTAACCTGACACGTTCTACATCATTACGAAGTGTCGTATTCATGATCTGTGGAACAAGTACTAATCTAATCTAATCTAATCTAATCTAATTTACCACGTTACGCAGAACCACCCAGAGAAGAGTGGTATAAAACTCTTTCGCTTTCCGCAGACGTGTTTCGGGGAGATCCGAGACCACATAGCTGTATTCAAGAATTAATGCCGATACCGGAGGGCCGTCAGAAACTTTCATCAGAACCTTCAATAAGAGACTTCTGAGGCAGGCGTGTTGACTGGTCCATCGTTTCCACATGCTGTTCATACACTCCTGGAAATGGAAAAAAGAACACATTGACACCGGTGTGTCAGACCCACCATACTTGCTCCGGACACTGCGAGAGGGCTGTACAAGCAATGATCACACGCACGGCACAGCGGACACACCAGGAACCGCGGTGTTGGCCGTCGAATGGCGCTAGCTGCGCAGCATTTGTGCACCGCCGCCGTCAGTGTCAGCCAGTTTGCCGTGGCATACGGAGCTCCATCGCAGTCTTTAACACTGGTAGCATGCCGCGACAGCGTGGACGTGAACCGTATGTGCAGTTGACGGACTTTGAGCGAGGGCGTATAGTGGGCATGCGGGAGGCCGGGTGGACGTACCGCCGAATTGCTCAACACGTGGGGCGTGAGGTCTCCACAGTACATCGATGTTGTCGCCAGTGGTCGGCGGAAGGTGCACGTGCCCGTCGACCTGGGACCGGACCGCAGCGACGCACGGATGCACGCCAAGACCGTAGGATCCTACGCAGTGCCGTAGGGGACCGCACCGCCACTTCCCAGCAAATTAGGGACACTGTTGCTCCTGGGGTATCGGCGAGGACCATTCGCAACCGTCTCCATGAAGCTGGGCTACGGTCCCGCACACCGTTAGGCCGTCTTCCGCTCACGCCCCAACATCGTGCAGCCCGCCTCCAGTGGTGTCGCGACAGGCGTGAATGGAGGGACGAATGGAGACGTGTCGTCTTCAGCGATGAGAGTCGCTTCTGCCTTGGTGCCAATGATGGTCGTATGCGTGTTTGGCGCCGTGCAGGTGAGCGCCACAATCAGGACTGCATACGACCGAGGCACACAGGGCCAACACCCGGCATCATGGTGTGGGGAGCGATCTCCTACACTGGCCGTACACCACTGGTGATCGTCGAGGGGACACTGAATAGTGCACGGTACATCCAAACCGTCATCGAACCCATCGTTCTACCATTCCTAGACCGGCAAGGGAACTTGCTGTTCCAACAGGACAATGCACGTCCGCATGTATCCCGTGCCACCCAACGTGCTCTAGAAGGTGTAAGTCAACTACCCTGGCCAGCAAGATCTCCGGATCTGTCCCCCATGGAGCATGTTTGGGACTGGATGAAGCGTCGTCTCACGCGGTCTGCACGTCCAGCACGAACGCTGGTCCAACTGAGGCGCCAGGTGGAAATGGAATGGCAAGCCGTTCCACAGGACTACATCCAGCATCTCTACGATCGTCTCCATGGGAGAATAGCAGCCTGCATTGCTGCGAAAGGTGGATATACACTGTACTAGTGCCGACATTGTGCATGCTCTGTTGCCTGTGTCTATGTGCCTGTGGTTCTGTCAGTGTGATCATGTGATGTATCTGACCCCAGGAATGTGTCAATAAAGTTTCCCCTTCCTGGGACAATGAATTCACGGTGTTCTTATTTCAATTTCCAGGAGTGTGTATGTAGAAGGAAGTCACTCGTGCCCGAACATTAACCAGTCGCGGCCCCCCACTAGGCAGCGGGAGGATAAGTGTCCTGTGGATGGGTAATCACCGAAGGCCTGTCACTGACAGTAGGGGTAGGACCTGTGCCACGTGATTGAGTTTCGACGCCACATGGAAATACATGTATTCCACAGATTGCAGCTGGTTCAATTCCCAGAGCAGATTCTGGTGCACCATGATGCCTACGATCTGTACTAACCGTTGGTAGTTTGGTAGTTTGTCGTAGCTTTTCCACGCACATCCTTCATAAAAGTGACACACTAATATCTAGTTCAGTAACTGGCGAATGGGGCGGGGGAGGGGGCAACAGCACCTGTCCCGAGACCGCGCTCGACCTGATACCCAACGCTGTCGACTTGCTAATGTTCTGAAGATTGCCCGCAACCTATCCCTATCTCTCAATCCAGTTTAGTACGCTGCGGACTTCATTTGTGGAACTAACCAGCACTAGCAGGGCTTCATCATACTCCCTATAGCGAAAGGTGATATTGCACAATGTCATGCCAGACGGCCTGCAATTGAGACCCCTCAGGAGTGGCTCAAGCGCTACTGCAAAAAGTAGCTAGAATAGAAAGAGTCCAACCTTTTCGCAGCGACCCCTTAATGGGTGTTGGGCCGAATGTTCACCTGTTGATCAGGACCTAAGAGCTGGTTGCTGCCAAAAGGTGCTACAGGGTGTTGATGAGGCTTGAAAAAATCCAGTATGATCAGTTACCCGTAGGAGGATGTTATGGAGCACTGTATCGAAGGCCTGGTCGAAATCGATGGAGATGATCGCCGCTCTCAGGGGGCACGCCAAGACGATCACTTCTGACCCACTGAAGTCGCCGATGGCCATTTGTACGTCGGTATCTCCCTGATGTAACATCCGTTCCAGGGTGAGGATCTTTGGGTATGTAGTCTTGAAAACCTGACAAAGACGATGAAGTCGATGTTCAACATTGTAATCGGGTGATAGTGGTTGACCGATTGTCCTTACGCTGGCTTGTGTACCAGTATGAAAACTCTTTCAACAAAAGTAGGTGGTACAGTGCAGTCCGAGGACAT
Organism: Schistocerca serialis cubense; assembly: GCF_023864345.2. NCBI lineage: Eukaryota > Metazoa > Arthropoda > Insecta > Orthoptera > Acrididae > Schistocerca > Schistocerca serialis. The sequence goes on from NC_064640.1 coordinate 837,969,385, forward strand.
GAGATCGCTGAACATTGTAACCCAGCAGGTTATCATGCAATCACATAAGCTCCAGTAAAACTTTATCCACCAGGCTATGGACGCTTATTGACCGCACTCCTATCCAAGGCGTCCTCCACCTCCTCAGGCACAACTTCCTCCGTTAATAGCGTCATGTTGCTGTGCCGATAAAGTGCGTCACCTGCTGAAACACTTCTGCAGTGGTTTCTGTGTCAACGGTTCTTTCGTAGCAGAAATGAAAATGATTCTCCGTGGCTTTCACTATGGTTGCTTGGGTCGTATAGGAGCGACCGTCTTGCATCGTAAAGCGTGTGATTAACCGTCACCGGCCGCGATAGCCTAGCGGTTCCAGGCGCTTCAGTCCGGAACAGTGCGACTGTTACGGTCGCAGGTCCGAATCCTGCCTCGGGCATGAATGTGTGTGATGTCCTTAGGTTAGTTAGGTTTAAGTAGTTCTAAGTTCTAGGGGACTGATGACCTCAGATGTTAAGTCACATAGTGCTCAGAGCCATTTGAACCATTTTGCTCAGAGCCATTTGATTTATTTATTTATTTATTCTTTTTTTTACCGTCGGCGATGTCGGCGCGTGTCCGCCACAATGTGGTGCATGGCGGGTACCTGTGTGGCCGGTCGGTCGGGTCGTCGCAAGCGGACTATGGCGTCTTCTGCTCGGCGCTTCGTCAACGATAGTATATGAGCCTTGATTCGCGGTCGATCTCGTTGTCTGTTTAGCAATGCGTGTAGAGTGTCGAGGTCCCTGACTACCACATTGTAGAAGTCCAGAGTCTACGTCCAGGGGTATCGGGAGTGACGTTGTTCACAGTTGGCCCATATTGCAGCTACTTGCCGGCGACTGTCCGGGTCCTGGAGGTGAGTTACGTTCATCTTCCAAATGCCATTGCTATACGAGACTTGTTGGGGGTACAGATGCATCGTGCAGATACACGCGCCGTGATCGAGAAAGGCCTTAGGCCACCATTGGGAGGCTCAAACGGTTCAAAAGACTGTGAGCACTATGGGACTTAACATCTGAGGTCATCAGTCCCCTAGAACTACTTGAACCTAACTAACCTAAGGACGTCACACACATCCATGCCAGAGGCGGGATTGGAACCTGCGACCGTAGCGGTCGCGTGGTTCCAGACTGTTGCGCCTAGAACAGCTCGGCCACCCCGGCCGGCCCATTCGGAGGCCATAATCCCCTATTAAGATCTTGCGACACATACATTACTGGTCATTAAAATTTCTACACCACGAAGCTACAGGCGTAAAATTTAACCGACAGGAAGAAGATGCTGTGATATGCAAATGATTAGCTTTTCACGGTATTCACACAAGGTTGGCGCCGGTGGCGACACCTACAACGTGCTGACATGAGGAAAGTTTCCGACCGATTTCTCATACACAAACAGCAGTTGACAGGCGTTGCCTGGTGAAACGTTCTTGCGATGCCCCGTGTAAGGAGGACACATGCGTACCATCACGTTTCCGACTTTGAGAAAGGTCGGATTGTAGCCTATCGCGATTGCCGTTTATCGTATCGCGACATTGCTGCTCGCGTTGGTCGAGATCCAATGACTGTTAGCAGAATATGGAATCGGTGCGTACAGGAGGGTAATACTGAACGCCGTGCTGCATCCCAACGGCCTCGTATCACTAGCAGTCGAGATGACAGGCATCTTATGCACATGGCTGTAACGGGACGTGCAGCCACGTCTCGGTCCCTGAGTCAACAGCTGCGGACGTTTGCAAGACAACGACCATCTGCACGAACAGTTCGACGACGTTTGCAGCAGCATGGACTATCAGCTCGGAGACCATGGCTGCGGCTACTCTTGACGCTGCATCAGACAGGAGCGCCTGCAATGGTGTACTCAACGACGAACCAGGGTGCACGAATGACAAAACGTCATTTTTTCGGATGAATCCAGGTTCTGTTTACAGCATTATGATGGTCGCATCCGTGTTTGGCGACATCGCGGTGAACGCACATTGGAATCGTGTATTCGTCATCGCCATACTGGCGTGTCACCCGACGTGCCATTGGTTACACGTCTCGGTCACCTCATGTTCCTATTGACGGCACTTTGAACAATGGACGTTACATTTCAGATGTGTTACGACCTGTGGCTATACCCTTCATTCGATCCCTGCGAAACCCTACATTTCAGCAGGATAATGCACAACCGCATGTTGCAGGTCCTGTAGGGGCGTTTCTGGATACAGAAAATGTTCGACAGCTGCCCTGGCCAGCACATTCTCCAGATCTCTCACCAACTGAAAACGTCTGGTCAATGGTGGCCGAGCAACTGGCTCGTCACAATACGGCAGTCACAACTCTTGATGAACTGTGGTATCGTGTTGAAGCTGCATGGGCAGCTGTACCTGTACACGCCATCCAAGCTCTGTTTGACTCAATGCACAGGTGTATCAAGCCGTTATCACGGCCAGAGATGGTTGTTCTGGGTACTGATTTCTCAGGATCTATGCACCCAAATTGCGTGGTAATGTAATCACATGTCAGTTCTAGTATAATATATTTGTCCAATGAATACCCGTTTATCATCTGCATTTCTTCTTGGTGTAGCAATTTTAATGGCCAGTATTGTATAAGTTGCTTCTCAAGTATTCGCACGAATGGTGTTCCAATGCTGTATTTCTCTGAAGTGTAATTTCTTGGAAATTACACTAAAGCGTTCCAGAATATATAAAAGAAATTTCTGGGTGTGTGAAGCAGGATTGTGTTAGGATTCGCAATTTAGCAAAGCAAGTGGGAAAGTTTATGGGTCCTTGACAATAACTTTTCGTCATAAACATCGATATTCGCGGCGTAGCGGGGGGGGGGGGGGGGGCGTAAGGAAGACTGCCTTCATAATAGAATGATCTCAAGGAATAAATGCACAACTATAACCATCCAAAAGCAAGCATCCTCTTTCACCACATCAAGTGCTATTTTGTTTCGTGTATAGTATTAAAGACACGGTGCTTTCCTTTACTAGGGGAAACAATATTCAGGTAGTCTTTCGTACGTGCACTGGTCCAACGGATGTTGAAATATAAATCCCTGACTTCTAAAGACAGCAGCACAACAACAATGCGAGATCTGTGACGACCGTACGAAAAGTAAATAATGTTTTTTAATGTGTTTATTTGTTCTCCTTACGGAGTTCATGACACATTCTTTGCTATTTCGTGCATTTCATCCACGGTTCAAAAAATGGTTCAAATGGCTCTGAGCACTATGGGACTCAACTACTGAGGTCATTAGTCCCCTAGAACTTAGAACTAGTTAAACCTAACTAACCTAAGGACATCACACACATCCATGCCCGAGGCAGGATTCGAACCTGCGACCGTAGCGGTCTCGCGGTTCCAGACTGCAGCGCCAGAACCGCGCGGCCACTTCGGCCGGCTTTCATCCACGGATTTGTTGCGGTTGTATGCCAGTAAATGAAGGCATTTACAACATTAGTATCATGCAGTAAATCTCATTATTGATTACAAACGGGACATGATTAGCCTTCCTCAGTGTAACATTAAGTTTGTATGAACACTTATTTCAGCAGTCAGATCTCTCAATATGGAATCGAGTGGGAAACGAGAGAGAATGACGAAGCTTTATCGTTACTACGAGAAAATTACGTTATTGGTTACAAAAACAATGGGCGAGGTTTAACACGCAGCCGAAAATGGAAATGGATAAACCAGAAGTAATTCACTACAGGGAAGGAAAAACTGCAAACAGGCACCCCTTCAGCGTGTTAGATAAATCACTAGAACATTTATCATACGATCGTTAGCTTACTAGAGCGCCAATGATCGGTTCCTCAGCCACGAATAATCACTGTTCTGTCAAGCAATACTAAAGCTAACTAGGCGCCACGTGATCCTAGGCAAGAGCCACAAGACCGTGTCTCGCGAAAACTAACGGTTCTAAAGATATTCACTCCACTCGCGAAATACTGACTCGAATGTAAGACTCGCTGAAGAAGAAATGAATGAAAATGAATGAAAAGCGGATATTATCAAGTGTCTCTAACTAACAAGAAAAAGTTCAGGTGCTGAGTCCAACACAGCTCAACATCCAATGAATTTCACACGCAAAAAGACGAAAAACAATTGTGTTTTAGAGCAGTTAGGAGAACAAGAAAGCGCAGAAGCTTTCAAGTTTATTGAATTTCTGGCTAACTAAACGCTTCGCGAGCTAGTCTAAATCTGTGTCTATTAGCATGCTTACCCATCGGCGGCAGGAACAGAGTTCCTCTGTCGAAGTCAGGCTCTTCCCTTGTTCAAAGTGGAGACGCGACGTTGTGGTAACGGAAAGCGGCGCTCGGCATTCTGGCCAATGAGGCCGCGCAAAATTGCCGCGTGAACTACTTGCTGCTCTGGCAAGTAGCCCGAATGCAGCAGGATAGCTCGTGGTTCGCCAAAACGTGGCCAGGAGCAAGTTTTCAAAGGTTAGTACTGCTATTTTGGAGAGTCAGTAAAGGGGTTTCTTTGGCCCCGACAAGACATCCAGACGAACAAGCCATGCTTTCAAGCTAAACGGTCTAGGCGCGAAAAGGCCCCTATTATGCCTACTTTAGAGAACTGCTGCTTTTAAGAAAATAAAACAGAAATATCTTGCTCATGTCCTCTTTCAAGTATCAGTGAAGTTTTAGGTATAGAATATTAATGACCAATAGGGCATAACATTGCCAGATTAGATTAGATTAGATTAGATTAGATTAGTACTTGTTCCATAGATCATGCATACGACACTTCGTAATGATGTGGAACGTGTCAGATTAATAAAAGGTGTCTATACAAGATATTACAATACACAAAATATTACATGGCACTTAATATTTCAATTTTTTTTTTTTTTTTTTTTTTGTTGGGTGTTAGGGAAATTACCCACTTACTACATACAAAAATTCATCAAATGAGTAGAAGCAGTTGCCATTAAGAAACTCTTTTAATTTCCTTTTAAACGCTGTAAGGTAAGTGACCAAAGACTTTTCTGGCAGCATAATTTACCCCCTTCTGAGCCAAAGTTAGATTTAACCTTGAGTAGTGAAGATTATCCTTTCTCCTAGTGTTGTAGCCATGTACACTGCTATTACTTTTGAATTCGTTCGGATCGTTATATATATATATACTTATGAAATTTGTTATTAACGATTTTACTTTTGAATTCGTTCGGATCGTTATATATATATATATATATATATATATATATATATATATATATATATATATATATATATATACACTTATGAAATTTGTTATTAACGATTCGAACGAATTCAAAAGTAATAGCAGTGTACATGGCTACAACACTAGGAGAAAGGATAATCTTCACTACTCAAGGTTAAATCCAACTTTGGCTCAGAAGGGGGTAAATTATGCTGCCAGAAAAGTCTTTGGTCACTTTCCTTACAGCGTTTAAAAGGAAATTAAAAGAGTTTCTTAATGGCAACTGCTTCTACTCATTTGATATATATATATATATATTTGATATATATTTGATATATATATATTGAGGCTACAATGAAGATCTCTAGCTCTTTAAATAAGTATCTGCAGGATGATCTTGGATGAGCTCCAGCAATTATTCTGATTACACGCTTTTGTGCAATGAACACTCTTTTATTCAATGATGAGGTACCCCAGAATATGGTGCCATACGAAAGCAGAGAATGAAAATGGGCGTGGTAAGCTAATTTACTGAGATGTATGTCGCCAAAATTTGCAATGACCCTAATAGCATAAGTACCTACCTGAACTCAAACGTTTCCTCAGATCTTCGGTGTGTTTTATCCAGTTCAACCAACCCCTCATCAAACCGGCCGTGGTGGCCGAGTGGTTCTAGGCGCTACAGTCTGGAACTGCGTGACCGCTACGGTCGCAGGTTCGAATCCTGCCTAGGGCATGGACGTGTGTGATGTCCTTAGGTTAGTTAGGTTTAAGTAGTTCTATGTTCTAGGGGACTGATGACCTCAGAAGTTAAGTCCCATAGTGCTCAGAGCCATTTGAACCATTTTTGAACCCCTCATCAATGCGTACACCTATAAATTTTGAATATTCTACCTTAGCTACCGATTTCTGATCGAAGTCTATATTTATTAATGGTGTCATTCCATTTAATGTGTGGAACTGTATGTACTTTGTTTTGTCAAAGTTTAATGAGAGCCCATTTGCAAAGAACCACTTTATGAAAAACATCGTTTACAGTTTCACAAGTTAATTCTCTTCTGTTGGGTGTGATAGCTATACTTGTATCATCGGCAAAAAGTACCAGCTTTGCATCTTCGTGAATATAGAATGGCAAGTCATTAATATAATATTAAGAACAGCAGAGGACCCAAGACCGAACCTTGCGGCACCCCATTCTTGATTGTTCCCCAGTTTCAGAAATCACCATTTTTTTGCATATTATGTGAACTGCTTATTTCAACTTTCTGCACTCTTCCAGTTAGGTATGATTTAAACCATTTGAGCGCTGTCCCATTCATACCACAGTACTTGAGCTTAACAAGAAGTATTCCATGATTAACACAGTCAAATGCCTTTGAGAGATCACAAAAAATTCCAACGGGTGACTTGAGGTTACTTAGAGCATTTAATATTTCATTAGTGAAAGTGTATATAGCATTTTCCGTTGAAAAATCTTTCTAGAAACCAAACTGACATTTTGTTAAAATGATAGATACCATTTAGGATTAAATATTATCGAAGTATGAACGAAATAAGGCACGTCTTTAACGTAATTCTATTAAATTAGAAGAAAGACGCAGAACCCTTAAGATAACATGAAAGTGGATCATTACAGATATTTACAGAAAGCTGGATGTCAGCTGGCAACCTTACAGTTCACATTCTATACTTTACACTACCTTTGTGTGTGTGTGATTTTTTTTTACTTTTTTGTTCTTTTTTCACTGTTTTACTTGTGATCCTTGCACAGGGCCACGCTAATCTTCTCTTTACCAATTTTGGTACATGTATCACCGGAGGGAGTACGCCCAACAGTTGAGAGATTTTATATGAACCTATGTCTGTAGTCTTACGATGTTCTAAAAGTTTTAACCGTCGGTGTGTAATTTTCTGACATTTACTTAAAACAAATCGTATCAAAATCAGATGCGTTTTTGACAAATCTTCAGTGTGTTATTTTACTGAAACAGCACGCTTTCCTATCACGCACGCTATAGCACGAAGAGAATCTGAGTGTAAAAGCCTAGCTGACTCTCGGTTTAGTGTGGGAGCGTAGCGGCGAAATGGATTTTCGAAAGCTTGGCCCTAGCAGAGCGCGGCTCACCACTGGTACCGGCTGGAATTACGCTGCTTGATGCAGCACGCATGGCCCATTGCCAACATGTTTTTTTCGTTTCTTGTTCCTGAAGAAAATTCCTAATCACAGTAACTTTGTTCTTATAGAAGCTGAGTATCTGCTACATGTTGCTTTTTACTTCAGACCCTGATCTTCAGTATTCTGAGCATCTCTTACTAGATATTCCACACAGTAAATGGAATGACACCATTGATAAATATAGACTTCGATCAGAAATCGATAGCTAAGGTAGAATATTCAAACTTTCTAGGTGTATGAATTGATGTGGGGTTGAACTGCAAAAACACACTGAGAATCTGCTGAAACGTTTGAGTTCGGCTACTTATGCTATTAGGGTCACTGCAAATTTTGGCGATATACATCTCAGTAAATTAGCTTCTACATCTACATTTATACTCAGCAAGCCACCCGACGGTGTGTGGCGGAGGGCACTTTACGTGCCACTGTCATTACCTCCCTTTTCTGTTCCAGTCGCGTATGGTTCGCGGGAAGAACGACTGTTGAAAGCCTCCGTGCGCGCTCGAATCTCTCTAATTTTACATTCGTGATCTCCTCGGGAGGTATAAGTAGGGGGAAGCAATATATTCGATACCTCATCCAGAAACGCACCCTCTCGAAACCTGGCGAGCAAGCTACACCGCGATGCAGAGCGCCTCTCTTGCAGAGTCTGCCACTTGAGTTTGCTAAACATCTCCGTAACGCTATCACGCTTACCAAATAACCCTGTGACGAATCGCGCCGCTCTTCTTTGGATCTTCTCTATCTCCTCCGTCAACCCGATCTGGTACGGATCCCACACTGATGAGCAATACTCAGGTATAGGTCGAACGAGTGTTTTGTAAGCCACCTCCTTTGATGATGGACTACATTTTCTAAGGACTCTCCCAATGAATCTCAACCTGGTACCCGCCTTACCAACAATTAATTTTATATGATCATTCGACTTCAAATCATTTTGCACGCATACTCCCAGATATTTTACAGAAGTAACTGCTACCAATGTTTGTTCCGCTATCATATAATCATACAATAAAGGATCCTTTTTTCTATGTATTCGCAATATATTACATTTGTCTATGTTAAGGGTCAGTTGCCACGCCAATTTTCAAAAAAAAAAAAAAATGGTTCAAATGGCTCTGAGCACTATGGGACTTAACTACTGTGGTCATCAGTCCCCTAGAACTTAGAACTACTTAAACCTAACTAACCTAAGGACATCACACACATCCATGCCCGAGGCAGGATTCGAACCTGCGACCGTAGCAGTCGCGCGGTTCCGGACTGCGCGCCTAGAACCGCTAGACCACCGCGGCCGGCGCCTATTTTCATTCTCTGCTTTCGTATGGCATCATATTCTGGGGTAACTCATCATTGAGTAAAAGAGTGTTCATTGGACAAAAGAGTGTAATCAGAATAATTGTTGGAGCTCATCCAAGATCATCCTATAGACACTTATTTAAAGAGCTAGAGATTTTCACTGTAGCCTCACGATATATATATATTCACAATTAAAAGAATTTCTTAATGGCAATTCCTTCTGCTCATTAGATGAATTTTTGGATATAGTAAGTGGGTAATTTCCTCAACCCCCACAAAAAATATTGTCATGTAATGTTTTGTGTGATGTAATATCTTGTATAGACACCTTTTATTAACCTGACACGTTCCACATTATTGCGAAGTGTCGTATTCACGATCTATGGACCAAGTACTAATCTAATCTTATCTAACAATATCAAATGTATTTCCCAGGTCTACAGAGCCAATATAAGATGGTTGATCTTCCTGTGTTGGCTTTTGGTACGAAGCTTCAGTGCCAAAACAGCCTCCTTTGTTCCTAACCCCGTTTTGAAACCAAATTGGTTTTCACTCAGCATACACTCCACCTCCTTTTAATTCTCTTCAGAATTATCTTAATGAGAGTTTTTGATGCATGTGATATTATGCTTAAGATTCGGTACTATTCACATTTTCTAACTTCCGCCTTCTCCTGTATGACAACCAAGATGCATTTCTAGAAGATGGTTGGAATACATCCTGTGTTATAGATGGACCTAATCAGTTTGAGCAGCATCATTTTCGTGTTGTTGCCAGCATTCTTAATTAATTCTGCAGGACTGTCATCAGTCCCATTTGCTTTGCTCTCCAATACCTCTTTAAGATCTTTCTCAAATTCTTCTTTCAGAAAGTCGTTTCCTTTTTCATCTTTTTCTGCTTCGTCTTCCTTTCCTGGTATATCCTCCGATAAATATGTTCCTTCATATAATTCCTTCTTGCCACCGCATTTTCACCAAAGAGCATTTTTCCGTCTTTGTCTTCTACAGTGCCCGACGCTGTTGTTTTGCGTTTGTTAAAATATTTGTCTGCTGTTTTGTAGGCTATACTAGTTCTTCCAGCTCGCCTTTTTTCTTCCATTTCACTGCACATTTCATAAAAAAATTTTACAATTACTTTCCTAGCTTCTGTACTGACTAACATCTGCTATAATCCATTTTGTTTTGTTTTTGGGTACATGGGCATCAATTAAGCCAATATCGCGTCTCCTAAGTTCTGCTTATGGCGTAGAAAGCGACGTTGCGTCTCACTGGCCTCGATCCTCTCAACGCAGCCAAAACCTGGAGCGTCTGATTTTGCCTTTCACCTTCGAGAATGCCTCGCAATATGAAATTCCACGTTGTTACGTCACAAATCTCGTCCAAAGTCACGTAAATGTTCTCTTTCACGTTCCGTGTGAGGATCGCTTTTCTGTCTGCCGTTTCAATCACTACCAGGTTACAGTAATCTGGGGAAGAAACCGGTAAGCGGCCATAACAAAAAATAGAACGGGTATGCAACCGGCTGGAAAATGTTAAACATCCTGTCGCCAACGAAGTTAACAGAGACGGAGGAAAGCTCGGAGGCGGTAGGAAATCTATCGCGTCATTCATTCATGCCCTGTATATCAGCTGATCTCTATGAAGTGTCAGCAGCAGTAGAGATCAGTCACTGCTTCCAACAGAAAGAAAAGACGACTGTACATTCAAATACAAGTGTCATTATCCTCATACATCTCTCTCATTACTATCAGTTGTACAATTTTGGAACACGTATTATGTTCGAGTATAATTACTTTTCTGGAGGCTAGAAATCTACTCTGTAGGAATCAGCATGGGTTTCGAAAAAGACGATCGTGTGAAACCCAGCTCGCGCTATTCGTCCACGAGACTCAGAGGGCCATACACACGGGTTCCCAGGTAGATGCCGTGTTTCTTGTCTTCCGCAAGGCGTTTGATACAATATATATAAATGACCTTGTGGATAACATCGGAAGTTCACTGAGGCTTTTTGCGGATGATGCTGTGGTATATCGAGAGGTTGTAAAAATGGAAAAATGAACTCAAATGCAAGAGGATCTGCAACGAATTGACGCATTGTGCAGGGAATGGCAATTGAATTTCAATGTAGACAACTGTAATGTGCTACGAATACATAGAAAGAAAGATCCTTTATCATTTAGCTACAGAATAGCAGTTCAGCAACTGAAAGCAGTTAATTCCATAAATTATCAGGGAGTAGGCGTTAGGAGTGATTTAAAATGGAATGACCATATAAAATTAATCGTCGGTAAAGCAGATGCCAGACTGAGATTCACTGGAAGAATCCTAAGGAAATGCAGTTCGAAAACAAAGGAAGTAGGTTACAGTACACTTGTTCGCCCACTGCTTGAATACTGCTCACCGGTGTGGGATCCGTACCAGATAGGGTTGATAGAAGAGATAGAGAAGATCCAACGGAGAGCAGCGCGCTTCGTTACAGGATCATTTAGCAATCGCGAAAGCGTTACGGAGATGATAGATAAACTCCAGTGGAAGACTCTGCAAGAGAGACGCTCAGTAGCTCGGTACGGGCTCTTGTTGAAGTTTCGAGAACATACCTTCACCGAGGAGTCAAGCAGTATATTGCTCCCTCCTACGTATATCTAGCGAAGAGACCTTGAGGATAAAATCAGAGAGATTAGAGCCCACACAGAGGCTAACCGAAAATCTTTCTTTCCACGAAAAATACGAGACTGGAATAGAAGGGAGAACCGATAGAGGTACTCAAGGTACCCTCCGCCACACACCGTCAGGTGGCTTGCGGAGTATGGATGTAGATGTAGATCAGATGAATTTTCATTTATTGTTACTTCTTCCATAGTGCAACGGACCCTTGGTGATACAGTGAAGCTGTAACTGTCTATACCCTTGCAGCAGTGTGCAGTCTGCCTACCATATTTATGGGATCAGGGCATACATCAACTGTTTGAATTTCAGTTGTCTGCACCAGCGCAGCAGCAGTAGGAGCAGCAGCAGCACAACCCATCGGCCCATCTGATTCACTGCTTGATTTAGAGTGTGCACCACAGCAGCAGCAGCAGCCACTAAAATTGCTACACCAACAAGAAATGCAGATGATATACGGATATTCATTGGACAAATATATTATACTAGAACTGACAAGTGATTATATTTTCACGCAATTTGGGTGTATAGATCCTGAGAAACCAGTACCCAGAACTACCACCTCTGGCCGTAAAAACGGCCTTGATACGCCTGGGCATTTAGTCAGATAGAGCTTGGATGGCGTGTACAGGTACAGCTGCCCATGCACCTTCAACACGATACCACAGTTCATCGTGAGTAGTGACTGCCGTATTGTGACGAGCCAGTTGCTCGGCCACCATTGACCAGATGTTTTCAATTGGCGAGAGCTCTGGACAATGTGTATCCAGAAAGACCCGTACAGGACCTGCAACATGCGGTCGTGCATTATCCTGTTGAAATGTAGGGTTTCGCAGGGATCGAATGAAGGGTAGAACCATGGGTCGCAACACATCTGAAATGTAACGTCCATTGTTCAAAGTGCCGTCAATGCGAACAAGAGGTGACCGAGACGTGTAACCAATGGTACCCCATACCATCACGCGAGGTGATACACCAGTGAGGCTATGACGATTACACGCTTCCAATGTGCGTTCATCGCGATGTCGCCAAACACGGATGCGAGCGTCATGATGCTGTAAACAGAACCTGGATTCATCCGAAAAAATTACGTTTTGCCATTCGTACACCCAGGTTCGTCGTTGAGTACACCATCGCAGGCGCTCCTGTCTGTGATGCAGCGTCAAGGGTAACCGCAGCCATGGTCTCCGTGTTGATTGTCCATGCTGCTGCAAACGTCGTCGAACTGTTCGTGCAGATGGTTGTTGTATTGTAAGCGTCCCCATCTGTTGACTCAGGGATTGAGACGTGGCTGCACGATCCGTTACAGCCATGCAGATAAGATGCCTGTCATCTCGACTGCTAGTGATACGAGGCCGTTGGGATCCAGCACGGCGTTCCGTATTACCCTCCTGAACCCACCGATTCCATACTCTGCTAACAGTCATTGTATCTCGACCAACGCGAGCAGCAATGTCACGATACAATAAACTGCAATCGCGATAGGCTACAATCCAACCTTTATCGAAGTCGGAAACGTGATGGTACGCATTTCTCCTCCTTACATGATACATCACAACAACGTTTCACGAAGAAACGCCGATCAACTGCTGTTTGTGTATGAAAAATCGGTTGGAAACTTTCCTCACATCAGCACGTTGTAGGTGTCGCCACCGGTGCCAACCTTGTGTGAATGCTTTGGAAAGCTAATCATTTGCATATCACAGCATCTTCTTGCTGTCGGTTAAATTTCGCGTCTTTGTCACGTCATGTTCGTAGTGTAGCAATTTTAATGGCTAGTAGTGTACTAGTGATTTGTAGGGGCAGGGCATGCAAGGACTCTTCTTCCAGGACTTCTATTTCCCACAATCAGTATCGTTGACACTGCTTGCTGGGCAGTGATATTATTCTCTGCGACACACAGGCTATACGTGAGAGTAAACTTGTGGTCATAAGCGTGTCTTCTAATGGTGATTTCAACACAGTGGTAGTGTTTGGAAATTCCCAGTTTAGTAGCATGAGAGTAGTGCTTTCATACTATGAATAGTACGAATTATGTCAAAATTCTGCAATGGAAACTGCGCTGTTCAAGGCTCAAACAGTTCCAGTGTTACTGGACTATCATGCAATATGTGTGAGGGACCAGCCAAGAACAATTAAAATATTCAACAACTAGAATACGAGACTACCGCGTTGCGCGCTCACTTTCAGGAATCAACATTCAGGAACTTGGTGTGTGTTATCTCTGGCATCGAACATGATGTCAACGAACGTGTTGAGTGGTGGGGATATGTGTACGGATTTTTCCAAATGTATGGTTTGCATTTACAAGGCTCACCTATAAAAACACTTCAGATGACATTTTCGCTACTAATTTTGATGCAAGTTGTCCGGATGCAGGCAGTATGTATGATGCGTCAGCGACACTACCTGACGTCGCTAAAGAAATGTGTCCAATTTGTACTTGTACGTATACACCATATATTAGACGAAATTTAAAAAAAGGAAATAATTTCTCTAATCTCTCAAAACTGTCATTCATTTTTATTTGAATTATATGTGCACCATCCATAATAGTTAGAAATGTGCATTTATTCCAGCTCAGTAAGTAAGCTAGCTGATTCATAAACGTTTCTTATTACCATCATACCCCCAACTGGCATTTCCATATGACAGATATAATTCATTTAGAAAATTTGTATCATTGTTTCCCTTTACAACTTATACAGTGCAGTGTAATAGGAGGAGGTCCATCAAGTCGACATTCTCCATTCAACTGAAAATGCTTATCACAATGGTCATTGACATAAATGCGCCACTGTGAAACACTAGAAGTAACTTGTGAAATGTGTGTGAAATATTACACAAATAGGGCACCAAATGCTTAGGTAGCAAGTAATGATCAATTGCGTTAAAACTGTGGCACTCTTCCGTAAGTATTTTTATAAATTTCAACAGGCAACCTACAGATATATTTTAGATTTAGTGAATCGAATATGCAATAAGCATTAACAGTCTTCGTTTCATCGAAACTATAGTCTTCCAGTTGCAGCATCTTTACGTATTCTGGAATAATTTCTTCCAGGATATTTAGGACGTCTGGGCTTAGTGGATTTCTGGAAAACACCATTGTTCTGCAATTAGCATTTTCCCCTAGCAGCGACTTAATGGATGATTTCATAGTACTGATTAGTGTTTCAGTGTTCAGAACTTGCAATACGTACTCCTTACCATCACCATCTGCATTCATCACATTTAGCTTCGAATACCATTACCTTATTCATTTCATTTTAAACAGTGTCGATGTCAGCAATAGAGGTTTTATGACTGTAATAGCTCAGTGCGTGTTTATGTTATAACTGAGAGTAAAGCCTATACAGTGTGGTCCATTGATAGTGACCGGACCAAATATCTCACGAAATAAGCATCAAACGAAAAAACTACAAAGAACGAAACTCGTCTAGCTTGAAGGTGGAAACCAGATGGCGCTTTGGTTGGCCCGCTAGATGGCGCTGCCATAGGTCAAACTGATATCAACTGTTTTTTTAATATGAAACCCCATTTTTTATTACATATTCGTGTAGTACGTAAAGAAATATGAATGTTTTAGTTGGACCACTTTTTTTGCTTTGTGATAGATGGCGCTGTAATAATCACAAACGTATAAGTACGTGGTATCACGTAACATTCCGCTCCGTGTTCTGTGCGCCGTGTCAACAAGTGTTAGTGTTTTTATCGTCCAGCGTGAACGGCTTCATGTTTATTGTTTTTTGTCTCTACTTTTTTTGCCCGCCATTTTTATTGTATTGTCTATGTCGCCTCTTTGTCATATGATTGTACCACTTAAGGCTGAAGAGCGGCGTACTATGCTGCTGACAGCCCGCCTGTATGAGGTGCTAAAATTACAATAAAGAAAACAAAACAAAAATAACATTCCGCCAGTGAGGACGGTATTTACTTCGTGATACATTACCCGTGTTAAAATGGACCGTTTACCAACTGCGGAAAAGGTCGATATTGTGTTGATGTATGGCTGTTGTTATCAAAATGCCCAATGGGCGTGTGCTATGTATGCTGCTCGGTATCCTGGACGACATCATGCAAGCGTCCGGACCGTTCGCCGGATAGTTACTTTATTTAAGGAAACAGGAAGTGTTCAGCCATATGTGAAACGTCAACCACGACCTGCAACAAATGATGATGCCCAAGTACGTGTTTTAGCTGCTGTCGCGGCTAATCCGCACATCAGTAGCAGACAAATTGCGCGAGAATCGGGAGTCTCAAAAATGTCGGTGTTGAGAATGCTACATCAACATCGATTGCACCTTTACCATATTTCTATGCACCAGGAATTGCATGGCGACGACTTTGAACGTCTTGTACAGTTCTGCCACTGGGCACAAGAGAAATTACGGGACGATGACAGATTTTTGGCATGCGTTCTATTTAACGACAAAGCGTCATTCACCAACAGCGGTAACGTAAACCGGCATAATATGCACTATTGGGCAACGGAAAATCCACGATGGCAGCGACATGTGGAACATCAGCGACCTTGGCAGGTTGATGTATGGTGCGGCATTATGGGAGGAAGGATAATTGATCCCCATTTTATCGATGGCAATCTAAATGGTGCAATGTATGCTGATTTCCTACGTAATGTTCTACCGATGTTACTACAAGATGTTTCACTGCATGACAGAATGGCGTGGGCTTGAAGCGGTATTGAATAGCATATTTCATGACAGGTGGATTGGTCGTCGAAGCACCATACCATGACCCGCACGTTCAGCGGATCTGACGTCCCCGGATTTCTTTCTGTGGGAAAGTCGAAGAATATTTGCCATCGTGATCCACCGACAACGCCTGACAACATGTGTCAGTGCACTGTCAATGCATGTGCGAACATTACGGAAGGCGAACTACTCGCCGTTGGGAGAAATGTCGTTACACGTATTGTCAAATGCATTGAGGTTGACGGACATCAAATTGAGCATTTATTGCATTAATGTGGTATTTACAGGTAATTACGCTGTAACAGCGTGCGTCCTCAGAAATGTAAGTTCACAATGGTACATGTATCACATTGGAACAACCGAAATAAAGTGTTCAAACGTACATACGTTCTGTATTTTAATTTAAAAAACCTACCTGTTACCAACTGTTTGTGACTATTACAGCTCCATCTATCACAAAGCGAAGAAAGTGGTCCAACTAAAACATTCGTATTTCTTTACGTACTACATGAATATGTAATAAAAACTGGGGGTTCCTATTTTAAAAAACGCAGTTGATATCCGTTTAACATATGGCAGCGCCATCTAGCGGGCCAACCATGGCGCCATCTGGTTTCCCCCTTCAAGCTAGACGAGTTTCGTTCTTTGTAGTTTTTTCGTTTCCTGCTTATTTCGTGAGCTATTTGGCCCGGTCAAGATCAATGAACCCCCGGTATACACTTGTTTTTCACGTCATAAAGTTGCATATACTGCTGCGAATATATGTTAACTGCAGTGGAAAAAGCGTTCTCCCAGTCACGTAAGACCTCTCAAACGGTGTACATGTCGAAACGTGAAGTGCGGCAGCTCTTGTCGACCTCAATGCAGCCCGCAAGCACGTATAAATGGTGATGATTGTGGTAGCAGAATGTGATCAAACAGATGTGTAACTTATTTTCTATTCTCCCGTAGGTGAGGCGAAGCCATTACAGCTACTTTCTAATTCCACCCATTCTCAAACTGTTAAACAACCTTCGAAACAACAAAATTATTTACCGAAACTCGCGTGCACAGGATTACGTTGGAATTAATTAGTTTCATACTGAATTACTCTGAATATGGGAGAAAGTTGGTTACTGCATTGTTTGCAGTAACAGAAGTGATTATAACGATTTTAACTTACCTTCTTTCTCGACGACCATCGTTGTTGGTATTGTTGGCACAGTAGTTTGAGAGAATGATATTTTCCTGTGTTTTGCCATCAAATGTGACCATTCTGGCACATATACCGTCATTAATTAAGTTCATGTAAACTGCGTTGGCATGAAATGGATGAGCGCTTGGCGCCATTGGCCGGGAGGCCCCTTAAGGGGCAGGTCCGGCCGTCTTGGTGTAGATCTTATTACATTCGACGCCACATTGGGCAACCTGCGCACCGGATGGGGATGAAATGATGATGAATACAACACAACACGCAGTCCCTGAGCGGAGAAAATCCCCGACCCAGCCGGGAATCTAACCCGGGCCCCTTACGACGGCAGTCCGTCACGCTGACCATTCAGTTATCGGGGCGGACACTGCGTTGGTGTGAAAGTCGTTTTATAAATTGCACATATCGTGTTCAGAGAAAACGATCTTTGTGACAGAAGAGCTGTCGACGGTAGTGGTTTGAGGATGCTCTTGACTGCACGAGAATCTAAATCAATCGGTGGATGTTCTGCCGTGCGTTTTCAGCGTGTTTTTTCCAGTTCAACCCCTCATCAATGCATAAACCTAGAAATTTTGAATATTCTGCCTTAGCTACCGATTTCTGACTCAAGTCTGTATTTATTAATGGAGTCATTCCACACAGTAAATGGAATGACACCATTAATAAATACAGACTTCGATCAGAAATCGGTAGCTCAGGAAAAATATTCAAAATTTCTAGATGTATGCATTGATGAGGGGTTGAACTGGAAAAAACACACTGAAGATCTGGTGAAACGTTTGAGTTCAGCTACTTATGCTGTTAAGGTCAATGCAAATTTTGGCGATATACATCTCAGTAAATTAGCTTACCACGCCTATTTTCATTCTCTGCTTTCGTATGGCATCATATTCTAGGGTAACTCATCATTGAGTAAAAGAGTGTTCATTGCACAAAAGCGTGTAATCAGATTAATTGCTGGAGCTCATCCAAGATCATCCTGTAGACACTTATTTAAAGAGCTAGAGATCTTCACTGTAGCCTCACAATATATAGATTCCCTTGTGAAATTTATTATCAACAGTCCGAAAGAATTCAAAAGTAATAGCGGTGTACATGGCTACAACACTATTAGAAATGATGATTTTCCCTACTCAAGGTTAAATCTAACTTTGGCTCAGAAAGGGGTAAATTAAGCTGCCACAAAAGTCTTTGGTCACTTACCTAATAGCATCAAAGGTCTGACAGGTAGCCATATAGCATTTAAAAGGAAATTAAAGGAATTTCTTAATGGAAACTCCTCCTACTCATTAGATGAATTTTTGGATATAGTAAGTAGGTAATTTCACCAACCCCCCTCCCCTGCCAAAAAAAAAACCAAAAAAATTAAAAATATTAAGTGTCATCTAATATTTTGTGTAGACACCTTTTATTAACCTGACACGTTCCACTTCATTAAGAAGTGTCGTATTCATGATCTATGGAACAAGTACTAATCTAATCTAACCTGTTGCCGTTGGCGTTGTTGTCAGTCTGGTCGAGAGACGCCGCTCACTGTTACTTACGTCGACACGCGAGCGTCAAACTTTCGACCCAGAGGTTTGTGGCACTGTGTTAGCTCCCTTTGCTGTGGATCTCAGATTTATTATATACGCTTTTGGTAACTATCTGGAATCTCCATTTCTTCCATAGCTGACAAAGCTAATTTCTGACAATATTTTTTACGAAATATGTTTCCGAACCCTGTCACGAGGAACGAGGAACCGAGTAGCGATTACGAGAGCAGGGTCGTCAACAAGAATTAACTCGTTTATTAAGGATAAATGAAAGTATACAGTCTGATGAGCCCTTAAGAGTAACTTACACAATACACGGCTACAAACTTCTCCTGTATTTGTGATGCCTGGAAGAAGTCCCATATATATATCTGTAGGCTGCCTTTTGAAATTTATAAAAATACTTACGGAAGAGTGCCACAATTTGAACGCAATTGACCAATATTTGCTACCTAAGCAATTAATGCCCTTTTTGTGTAATATTACACACACATTTCACTAGTTACTTCTAGTGTTTCAGAGTGGCGCATTTATGTCAATGACCATTGTGATAAGCATTTTCTGTTGAACGGAGATAGTTGACTTGATGGACCTCCTCCTATTACACCGCACTGTGTGGGTTGTAAAGGGTAACAATTATACAAATTCTGGTTGAATTTTTCATTTGCAACCTTCCGCACAATGGCCTTACATCCCCTCAACATAATTTTCTTCAGAAAATGATTCTTCAAAGAAAATGAAGCTCCCCAACCGACAAGTGCCTGGATAAGTTGGTCTTCGATGATGATGTTGGTTGGGTTTACCTACATCTCGTCAGCTGTCGTCCATTTTCATTATCACCACCATAGATAATCCCCTTGTCTCGTTTCCCTAATTTAGGCGGCTGGGGGAAGACGAATTCTCCTCTGTCCTCCACTGTTTGATGGTAGTTGCGCTAAATTCGTTCTTCTGTTCATTAACGTTCTTAATCATTAATCAGTTTCCGGACTTGTTTTAAACCTCATATTTTTCACTCTTGCATCTAACTTATATACAGAGGCTCAAAACTCTCTGTGTCTGTTTTTTTTGTATTTGATTCGCTCTTTTCTAAGCTTCAGGTATTTTCCTAGTTTGGCAGCATGCATTTTAACTTGATTGCATCATACGATGGTAAATACCCAGTTTTTAATTCGTTTTGGAACTTCGACTGTGAAGGTAACAGTATCAAGCTATTTTAAAGTTTGATCATTCTTGGCGGGGCTGTAACACACCACCTTTCGATTACAAATACAACGCTCCATCCAATACATTTTTTCTTTAAACCGATAACTTGATTAACAAAAGGTAATCGTACCCACGAAAAAAATCACACTAAAATACATGTTTTTATGAAAATTACATTCGGCTGCAGGCTATCAGTCTTCAGGCTGCGTTAAAGGAACCTATTATTAGTCGTAGCCAAATAATTGTAGTTACATTGTTCCCTAATACTTGATTATATACTCATATATAATTAATTAAGTTATGGCAGTGCGACTGTTTATTATTTTGTGCTTACAGAATCGTTATTGATGGATGTACACTCCTGGAAATTGAAATAAGAACACCGTGAATTCATTGTCCCAGGAAGGGGAAACTTTATTGACACATTCCTGGGGTCAGATACATCACATGATCACACTGACAGAACCACAGGCACATTCACACAGGCAACAGAGCATGCACAATGTCGGCACTAGTACAGTGTATATCCACCTTTCGCAGCAATGCAGGCTGCTATTCTCCCATGGAGACGATCGTAGAGATGCTGGATGTAGTCCTGTGGAACGGCTTGCCATGCCATTTCCACCTGGCGCCTCAGTTGGACCAGCGTTCGTGCTGGACGTGCAGACCGCGTGAGACGACGCTTCATCCAGTCCCAAACATGCTCAATGGGGGACAGATCCGGAGATCTTGCTGGCCAGGGTAGTTGACTTACACCTTCTAGAGCACGTTGGGTGGCACGGGATACATGCGGACGTGCATTGTCCTGTTGGAACAGCAAGTTCCCTTGCCGGTCTAGGAATGGTAGAACGATGGGTTCGATGACGGTTTGGATGTACCGTGCACTATTCAGTGTCCCCTCGACGATCACCAGTGGTGTACGGCCAGTGTAGGAGATCGCTCCCCACACCATGATGCCGGGTGTTGGCCCTGTGTGCCTCGGTCGTATGCAGTCCTGATTGTGGCGCTCACCTGCACGGCGCCAAACACGCATACGACCATCATTGGCACCAAGGCAGAAGCGACTCTCATCGCTGAAGACGACACGTCTCCATTCGTCCCTCCATTCACGCCTGTCGCGACACCACTGGAGGCGGGCTGCACGATGTTGGGGCGTGAGCGGAAGACGGCCTAACGGTGTGCGGGACCGTAGCCCAGCTTCATGGAGACGGTTGCGAATGGTCCTCGCCGATACCCCAGGAGCAACAGTGTCCCTAATTTGCTGGGAAGTGGCGGTGCGGTCCCCTACGGCACTGCGTAGGATCCTACGGTCTTGGCGTGCATCCGTGCGTCGCTGCGGTCCGGTCCCAGGTCGATGGGCACGTGCACCTTCCGCCGACCACTGGCGACAACATCGATGTACTGTGGAGACCTCATGCCGCACGTGTTGAGCAATTCGGCGGTACGTCCACCCGGCCTCCCGCATGCCCACTATACGCCCTCGCTCAAAGTCCGTCAACTGCACATACGGTTCACGTCCACGCTGTCGCGGCATGCTACCAGTGTTAAAGACTGCGATGGAGCTCCGTATGCCACGGCAAACTGGCTGACACTGACGGCGGCGGTGCACAAATGCTGCGCAGCTAGCGCCATTCGACGGCCAACACCGCGGTTCCTGGTGTGTCCGCTGTGCCGTGCGTGTGATCATTGCTTGTACAGCCCTCTCGCAGTGTCAGGAGCAAGTATGGTGGGTCTGACACACCGGTGTCAATGTGTTCTTTTTTCCATTTCCAGGAGTGTATTTCACATGTCTGGGTAACCTCATTAGACAATTCAATGTACCGGGTGCCGACGAAGCGGGTACCTAGAGACGTGGGCTGCGGCTGTGTATTGTCACTTTCTTTCGCTTACACATTTGTGTGTTAAAGGACTCAATATACGATAACTATCAGGATAACTCTCTGGGGAGTGCTTTTCCATTCACTTGTTTCTTCAGTCAAGGAAAAAAAAATCGCAAAAATTGACATAACCCTTGGCGTTATCTGTCACAATTTACGAAACATAACCAGGGTGTACAAACATGACCCGTCGTACACACATAAAAACACAGTTAAAGATTCGAAATTTGTACTCGAACTTAGAGCATTTTGTATACTCACAAAATGGACGTGTCTGTCTGGTGTAACTCAAATGACCTCACACTTTTTGCAGATAATACAGTTATCTATAACGATGTGCTATCTATAATCTGTAATGAAGTACTATCTAGAAATGCTGCATAAATATCCCGTTAGATTTTTATAAAATTACCAAGTGATACAAAGATTGGCAACCGGATTTAAATGTTCTGGAATGTGAAACTGAGCAATCCATGCATACTGTAGCATCCTATGACTACAATATCGATTAGTTATAATGGAATGAGTCAACTCGTACAAAAACCTGTGTGTAACACTTTGAAGGAAAATAAATAGAACGGTCACATAGACGGCATCGTTGGGGAATCAAATGATGGATTACGGTTCATTGGAAGCGTGCTGGGAAGATACAGTCGCTCTGCAAAGAAGATTGCTTACACAACACTTCCGCGGCCCATTCGGGGATCCATACCAAATAGAACCAGCAGAAAATAGTGAACGTATAGAAAAAAAAGTGTCGCGAATGGCGGCAGGCTTGCTTGACTCGAGGGAAGTGGCGAAAAACCGGAAATGGCAGACACACTACCCTCAGAAAGTTTAAACAACCTGTAATAATGAAGAAATATACGACAGACCCGTGGTTAGGAACCACGAAGAAAAGATTAGAATAATAACAGCGTGCACATAGGCATTTAAGTAGCCATTCTTCCCGCGCTCCATACGTCAGTTCAACGGAAATAAAATTTAACATACACTACAATAGTACGGACCCTCTCCGGTCTACTTCAAAGGTTCAAATGGCTATGAGCACTATGGGACTTAACTTCCGAGGTCATCAGTCCCCTAGAACTTAGAACTACTTAAACCTAACTAACCTAAGGACATCACACACAGCCATGCCCGAAGCAGGATTCAAACCTGCGACCGTAGCGGTCGCGCGGTTCCAGGCTTTAGCGCCTAGAACCGCTCGGCCACCCCGGGATTAAAGGGATTTGTAGAGTATCGATGTAATTGTGTACATGTAGACGCGCAAAGTGGTTATCCAGAGAAGCAATATTCGTCATAGAAGGTAATGCCGTTCTTAAAAAGCTTAAGGAATTCATATACTAAGAGAAAGCTGAGCACTTGGTGCACTGAATTGAGTACCGTAGAGTATATGACATGGGCATAAGTTAGTTCGTAAGGAGCAGCCTGATAACGGTAGCGACCTGCTTGGTCAAATGTCAAAGTGAAGACAGTGCTCACCTTGAAATGTCCCATCATTTACATTTAAGGTATGATTGGAACAAATAAAAACAAAGGACCATTGAGAGTCAGGCCTACAATCAAAGGGGACTGATGACCTCAGATGTTAAGTCCCATAGTGCATAGAGCCATTTGAACCATTTGAACCAAACAATCAAAGCTACAACATGAAGACATCGGCGGCCTTTATGGTGTGAATGCAGTGTGTCCCAATACTTACGGTACAAAATTATGCTAGGGGTAGTTTTAATTGTGATCACGGAAGAAATTTGGGTGCGACGATGAGCCTCGGTGACTGTTCAAAAATGGTTCAAAGGGCTCTGAGCACTATGGGACTTAACATCTGTGGTCATCAGTCCCCTAGAACTTAGAACTACTTAAACCTAACTAACATAAGGACATCACACACATCCATGCCCGAGGCATGATTCGAACCTGCGACCGTAGCGGTCACGCGGTTCCAGACTGAAGCGCCTAGAACCGCACGGCCACACCGGCTGGCTCGGTGGCTGTACTCGTCCTTCTCTACATGTTCACCCATGAGTACGATACATTCTTGACTTGGCAAAGTCTGTATTTTGCCTGTCCACCATACAGCCCACCTGAAAAGTAATTTTTTCTTCCTCTAGAGATGCAACAATTTGTGAATACGTTGGATAAGGCAGCATTTGATAGCCCAAAGAGGCAGCTTGTTTGAATGTGCCCTGTGCAGTTTGATTACTCAGCAACGCCTTGCCAGATGATGATTGGGTCTTTGCCCTTCCAGCGGTGGTGAATACAAATGTTTCCTTGCTTTACCCCTTTCTCAGGAGGCCATGGCGAATAGAACTCGTTCACGGTGATTGTACAACTAAACAAGTTAGCTGGATTGATCTAACACAGCTTCAACATTTCCAATGTTGCTTCGTTTCGGTGGGCTTTTTGAATGGAAGTTAGTAGTCACCGAACGCAGAGGACGGTGACCTTTGCCGTAATCAAAATGTGTTAAAAGATGTTCAAGCCTGATCCGTGGCTAGAGCCTCGTTTTTGAAACGCCGGTCTTGGAACATCAGCACCTGCACTTCTCTTGCACTAACCAGTTCTTCACAGAGAGATGGTAGCACCTTGGTTCTTCGTTATTCAGATTTCTGTGAGTACACTGGAAGCGCGTGCACCACCTAATCGCTGTATCATACAATGGAGCATTATTGACGTGCACTTCCAGAGGAAGGCAACAACAAAGATGGACATGCCCCAGTACGCTATCACTCCACCAATAGAAAATTCGCTGTACTATACTGTTGTGCCAACGCGGATGTGATTATACGCACCTGATTTTCATTTCCGGAGCCTAAAGACATTAATACTTTTATTATTTCCTCTGCCAGTTATTAGTTTACTTGGTGACAGAAGCAAGGAACACCACTTCGGCGCCTTACTGATTTCCTCGCTCGGGCTGCACGGGTTTCACATTTCTATGGCCGACTTTCCCGCGCCAGGAAACTCAACCGACAGCAGCTGCGTGTTCGATTTCCGCTTTCAAACTAAATCGTATCTGTTCGGTAGTCCACGCTGGTTATACAAGGAAGCAGCAATTGCACAAGAAGCAGCCTTTGACATAAGACTAAACGCAAAGAGCGAGTCTATATTTTCGATCCCTTTTTCACATCAGAAGGTGATCTTTCGAAGCGAGACTTTTCACGATATTTCAGTCTCCAACTTTGAGCTATTCAAGAATGGAACGGTGGAGAAGTAGTCTCAAAGTGATTCGATGAACCCTCTGCCTGGCACTTGAGTATGAATTGCAGAGTAGATATGTCGATGTATACATCTAAGCTATACTGCTCAGTTGTAACGTGATTCAATTCCTCGAGTATAAGTATGTCCCGCATTACGGAATTTTTCGTCTCACAGTCTTACCGTACGAAATACAAATCATATTCACTGATGATTTCATCCCGATGTACCAGCAAATTTCGAGGATATTTGTTGCTACATTTAACCCATTGTTCAAAACTGTCATTTTCTGTGAGATTAAGACTAGGTAATACATCGGGCCAGTGTATGGGCGACAGGGCGCCTGACTGTTCACTAAGCTAGAAGCGTATTGTGTGTGGCCTTATAAACACGGCTATTGTACGAGGGTCACTCCAAAAGAAATGCACACTATTTTTTTAAATACATCTTTTAATCTACATGTTTAAAAGTTTTACAGTGTATAGATACATCCTTTAGGAACAATATTTTCATTTCTCCACATAATTTCCATTCCTCTCAACTGCCTTACGCCATCTTGGAACCAACGCCTGTATACCCGCACGGTAAAATTCTGGACCAACTTCTTCTAGCCACTGTTTGGCAGCGTGCACAAGGGAGTCATCATCTTCAAACCTTGTTCCACGAAGAGAGATTCTTTCAGTTTCCCAAAGAAATGTAAGACTGTAAGACGGGTGTTTCAGTGCTGTCCATCCGAGTTTTGTGATCGCTTCCATGGCTTTTTGACTGTCATGTGGCCGTGCATTGTCGTGCAATAGCAAAACATCCTGCTTTTGCCGATGTGGTCGACCACGACTCAGTGGAGCTTGAAGTTTCTTCAGTGTCGTTACAGATGCATCGGAATTTATGGTGGTTTCACTTGGCATGATGCCCACTGAGTACTTTGGAATCGAAAAACACCATAGCCATATCTTTTACAGCAGAAGGTGTAGTTTTGAATTTTTTTTCTTGGGTGAATTTGCGTGATGCCACTCCATGGATTGCCTCGACATCTCAGGTGAAAAATGATGGAGCCATGTTTCATCACCTGTCACAATTCGTCCAAAAAATTCATCGCCACCATTCTCGTACTGTTCCAAAAGTTCGTTGCATACTGTTTTTCTTGTTTCTTTGTAAGGGCCACTGTCATCATCCTGGGAACCCACCTGGTACAAACCTTTTTTAATGCCAAAACTTTCAGTATTCTACGAACACTTGCTTCCCCTATCCCAAAGTAGCGTGAAAATTCTTTCACTGTGATGCGTCTGTCAGCAGTCACCAATTCGATAACTCTCTGCACATTGTCTGGAGTGTGTGCAGTACGAGGCCTGCCGCTGTGAGGACAATCCTCAATATTGCTGCGCCCGCTTTCATCATGTAACCTGCTTGCCCACCCAGTAACTGTACTGCGATCGACAGCAGCATCTCCATACACCTTTTTCAACCTCTTGTGGATGTTGCCCACTGTCTCGCTTTCAAAGCACAGGAATTCTATGACAGCACGTTGCTCCTGACGAACGTCCAGTGTAGCAGCCATCTTGAAGACATGCTGTACTGGCGCCACTCACGGGAACAGGTTGAACTAAGTTTTAAAACAAGCGGGAATGATGTATCTACACACTGTAAAACTTTCACATATGCAGAATGAAAACTGTATTTTTACAAAAATAGTGTGCACTTCTTTTGGAGTGACACTCGTAAGATAAAGGTGTCCACATGAAGAAGTTGGAGATAATGCAACACTTGCTCACCGAGCATACTGAATAAACTTCCTGGTTCGTATTCAAGGTCATGTGAACGACTGTGCTGAAGTTATAGCACGACAAACACTCTCGAAACATCAGGGAACTACCTGCATCCTGAACTACGATTTGCACACACTCCGGGTTAAACATCTCACTGGGCTATCGGTGCGCTCGACAATGTGCACCATATGAAAAGAGGCGAAACGGCGACTAATCCCAGTCAGCCAATCGCAAGTTTCTGTGTTGTCTGATTCATCGAAAACGCGGCTTTCGCACCGCTATGAGCAGTGACTCTTGCGAGGTGCCCCACTCCAAATACCCAAGTACGTAGTTTCATTCGCTACATTAGCTCGGATACTGTTTCAGAGAGAACTGCACTCAAAAACAGTAGCAATTCCTGTCGTGACTTCCTTCTCCGCTTCCTGTCCATTAAACGATCACTGTTCTTATACCACGTTAAATGGCTCTGAGAGATACACTTTTCTCTTGGGCAATTTCAACAGTCCGCATTTGTAGTTGACGACTGCGATTTCGGGCACAGGTAAAGATCTTCTCACATCCGGTGTCGGGATACACACTTGGGCTTCTTGGTGACCCCCACCCCCCTACCCCAGAGAACCACCAGAAATTAACCGACGCCACCCAGGAGAACCATCCGAAGCATTACGCTACTGTACAGGTAATCGATAGTGATCATGTGACACAAAAGTGGCGGGATTCCCCCTCCGTATGTCTCTCAGCTAATGGGAGCACAACTAAACCGCCGGAAACCCAATGGATCAATAAATTTCGAGCTCCCCCTCCTCACTCTTATCATTTTAAGGTCCTTGGTTCAAGTCTTCCCTCGAGTGAAAAGTTTACTTTTTTTATTTTCGCAAAGTTATGATCTGTCCGTTCGTTCATTGACGTCTCTGTTCACTGTAATAAGTTTAGTGTCCGTGTTTTGCGACCGCACCGCAAAACCGTGCGATTAGTAGACGAAAGGACGTGCCTCTCCAATAGGAACCGAAAACATTTGATCGCAAGGTCATAGGTCAACCGATTCCTCCACAGAAAACACGTCTGATATATTATATATGACACTGGTGACGGCACGTGCTTCACATGACAGGAATATGTTGTCGACCCACCTAACTTGTACACTTGGCGAATGGGTAAAAAGATTCTTCTACCTTGCCCGATTTAGGTTTTCTTGTGGATGTGATAATCACTCCCAAAAAAGTGATCGCATCGGACGGACAGATAATAATTGTCCGAAAATAAAAAATTAAACTTTTTACTCGAGGGAAGACTTGAACCAAGGACCTCCCGTTCCGCAGCTGCTCACGCTAACCACGGGACCACGGCAATCGTGAGCTCGTACTACCATTGATGTTGCCTATCTTCCACATGGACTACTCAGTTTGTATATTTAGCTATTTTTTTCATAGTTCCATACAACTTCTTCCTGTTTTCTCGATTTCCTATGCGTCTGAAAATCCCCAGCCTGCGCTTGTGTCACAAGAATTAATGATCGAACTCGTTTCTGCATCATACCCCTGTGAACGAGTTGCCATTTGCAAACCTCCACAACACAGAGGGACGCTCAGTGATCAGTACAGAAACATACTTTGGCATTACAGAAACATATATTGGTAGTGTCACAGGAAGCCGGTGCTTGATAACATTATCAGGGCGTCACTTGCCGAAAGCACGCCGTAGCCACAGCCACCTGCAATATATTATGCAAGATTTTCCTTTAATATGCACCATTCTACACTAGTGGCGATTAAAATTGCTTCACCATGAAGGTGACGTGCTACAGACGAGAAATTTAACCGACAAGAGGAGGATGCTGTGATATGCAAATGATATGCTTTTCACAGCATTCACACAAGATTGGCGCCGGTGGCGACACCTGCAACGTGCTGACATGAGGAAAGTTTCCAACCGATTTCTCATAAACAAACAGCAGTTGACCGGCGTTACCTGGTGAAACGTTGTTGTGATGCCTCGTGTAAGGAGGAGAAATGCGTGCCATCACGTTTCCGACTTTGATAAAGGTTGGTTTGTGGCCTATCGCGATTGCGGTTTATCGTATCGCGACATTGCTGCTCGCGTTGGTCGAGATCCAATGACTGCTAGCAGAATATGCAATCGGTGGGTTCAGGAAAGTAATACGGAACGCCGTGCTGGATCCCAACGGCCTCGTATCACTAGCAGTCGAGATGACAGGCATCTTATACGCATGGCTATAACGGATCGTGCAGCCACGTCTTGATCCCTGAGTCAACAAATGGGGACATTTGCAAGACAACAAACATCTGCACGAACAGTTCGACGACGTTTGCAGCAGCATGGAGTATCAGCTCGGAGACCATGGCTGCGGTTACCCTTGACGCTGCATCACAGACAGGAACGCCTGCGATGGTGTACTCAACGACGAACCTGGGGGCACGAATGGCAAAACGTTATTTTTTCGGATGAATCCAGGTTCTGTTTAAAGCGTAATGACGGTCGCATCCGTGTTTGGCGACATCGCGGTGAACGCACATTGGAAACGTGTATTCGTCATTGCCATACTGGCGTGTCACCCGGCGTGATGGTATGGCCATTGGTTACACGTCTCGGTCACCTCTTGTTCGCATTGACGGCACTTTGAACAGTGGACGTTACTTTTCAGATGTGTTACGACCCGTGTCTCTACCCTTCATTCGATCCCTGCTAAACCCTACATTTCAGCAGGATAATGCACGACCGCATTTTGCAGGTTCTGTACGGGACTTTCCGGATACAGAAAATGTTGGACAGCTGCCCTGGCCAGCACATTCTCCAGATCTGTCACCAATTGAATACGTCTGGTCAATGGTGGCAGAGCAACTGGCTCGTCACAATACGCCCGTCACTACTCTTGATTAACTGTGGTATCGTGTTGAAGCTGCATGGGCAGCTGTACCTGTACACGCCATCCAAGCTCTGTTTGACTCAATGCCCAGGCGTATCAAGGCCGTTATTACGGCCAGAGGTGGTTGTTCTGGGTACTGATTTCTTAGGATCTATGCACCCAAACTGCGTGAAAATGTAATCACATGTCAGTTCTAGTATAATATATTTGTCTAATGAATACCCGTTTATAAACTGCATTTCTTCTTGCTGTAGCAATTTTAATGGCCAGTAGTGTAAATAGTGAGAATAATATCAGTAATGACATACTACTAATGGTAGCAAAGTTTCCCTGTGCAGCAGGTACATTTGAAATCCACTCTACTGAGAAAAAACGGTCTGAGAGAAATATGCAGTAACTGCGTCATGTTGGCCATCATCATGGGATAATATAATTCGTTTTTTGATTATGTATGCAGTAGTGAACAGCGATCTAGCATTCACAAGGCTGGGCCATATAGTCGCTCCTACGAAGATTTAAATAAAGAAATAACAGTCATAAGCAACCTTCATATTTTGTAAGGTCGCTGGCTGAACTTCGTAGCTTTTGTTGCTTGTGGGGGTTGTTCTGAGGGAGGAAACCAGACAGCGAGGTCATCGGTCTCATCGGATTAGGGAAGGATGGGAAAGGAAGTCAGCCGTGCCCTTTCGAGGGATCCATCCCGGCATTTGCTTCGAGTGATTTATGGAAATCACGGAAAACCTAAATCAGGATGGCCGGGTGCGGGTTTGAACTGTCGTCCTCCCAAATGTGAGTTCAGTGTGCTAACAACTGCGCCACCTCGCTCGACTTTTGTTGCTTGTGGAAACATTGTGACACACACACCTTACTATCTTAGCACAGGGCGTGGCAGAAAGAACTCCACTATCAGGGAAGCTAAGAAAAACGAAACCAAGTAAGGTATGACATTTTTATTTTTATTATCTAAGAACACACATAATGCTGTTTAAGAATTCGCAGTATTAAGGTGTTTTAAACAATACGTCAATCAAATAACTGCCTCCATTGTTGATGCATTGGTTGAGCCGTTCTCTGAAGTTGTTCATTCCTTTACGAGTCATATCGGGAATGATTTCTTCAGTTTCTCAAGCTATTGTGTTCTTAAGGGCCTGGTTAACCGTGCGGTCTAGGGTGTTTGGAGGAGGAGACCAGACAGCGAGGTCATGGGTCTCATCGGATTAGGGGAGTCGGCCGTGCCCTTTCAGAGAAACCATCCCGGCATTTGCCTGGAGCGATTTAGGGAAATCACGGAAAACCTACACCAGGACGGCCGGAGGCGGGATTTGAACCGCTTCCTCCCGAATGCGAGTCCAGTGTCTAACCACTGGGCCACCTCGCTCTGTCTTGTGCGGTCTAACGCACTGCTTTTCGGCGTGCCGGTCCCCGGCACGAATGCGCCCGGCGGATTACTGTCGAAGTCGGTGTGCCGGCCAGCCTGTGGGTGGTTTTTAAGGCGGTTTTCCATCTGCCTCGGCAAATGCGAGCTGGTTCCCCTTATTCCGCCTCAGTTACACTATGTCGGCGATTACTGCGCAAACACTGTCTTCACGTACGGAATGAGACGTTCCCGGGGGGTCCACTGCAGGCTGAACCATACAATAACCCTGGGTTCGGTGTGGGGCGGCGGTGAGGTGAGTGGACCCAGGAGTAGACAACATTCCTTTAGAACTACTGACAGCCTTGGGAGAGCCAGTCCTGACAAAACGCTACCATCTGGTGAGCAAGATGTATGAGACAGGCGAAATACCCTCAGAATTCAAGAGGAATATAATAATTCCAGCGCTACGGTCGTAGGTTCGAATCCTGCCTCGGGCATGGATGTGTGTGACGTCCATAGGTTAGTTAGGTTTAATTAGTTCTAAGTTCTAGGCGACTGATAACCTCAGAAGTTAAGTCGCATAGTGCTCAGAGCCATTTGAACCATTTTTGAATAATTCCAGTCCCAAAGAAAGCAGGTGTTGACAGATGTGAAAATTACCGAACTATCAATTTAATAAGTCGCGGCTGCAAAATACTAATACGAATTCTTTACAGACGCATGGAAAAACTGGTATAGGCCGACTTCGGGGAAGATCAGTTTGGATTCCGTATAAATGTTGGAACACGTGAGGCAATACTGACCCTACGACTTATCTTAGAAAATAGATTAAGGAAAGACAAACCTACGGTTCTAGCATTTGTAGACTTAGAGAAAGCTTTTGACAATGTTGACTGGAATACTCTCTTTCAAATTCTAAAAGTGGCAGGGGTGAAATACAGGGAGCGAAAGGCTATTTACAGTTTTTACAGAAATCAGATGGCAGTTATAAGAGTCGAGGGGCACGAAAGGGAAGCAGTGGTTGGGAAGGGAGTGAGACAGGATTGTAGCCTCTCCACGATATTATTCAATCTGTATATTGAGCAAGCAGTAAAGGAAACAAAAGAAAAATTCGGAGTAGGTATTAAAATCCATGGAGAAGAAATAAAAACTTTGGGGTTCGCTGACGACATTGTAATTCTGTCAGAGACAGCAAAGGACTCGGAAGAGCAGTTGAACGGAATGGACAGTGTCTTGAAAGAAGGATATAAGTTGAACTTCAAAAAAAGCAAAACCAGGATAATGGAATGTAGTCGAATTAAGTCGGGTGATGCCGAGGGAATTAGATTGGGAAATGAGACACTTAAATTAGTAAAGGAGTTTTGCTATTTGGGAATTAAAATATCTGATGATGGTCGAAGAAGAGAGGATATAAAATGTAGACTGGCAATGGCAAGGAAAGCGTTTCTGAAGAAGAGAAATTTGTTAACATCGACTATAGATTTAAGTATCAGGAAGTCGTTTCTGAAAGTATTTATATGGAGCGAGCCATGTATGGAAGTGAAACATGGACGATAAACAGTTTGGACAAGAAGAGAATAGAAGCTTCCGCAATGTGGTGCTACAGAAGAATGCTGGAGATTAGATGGGTAGATCACGTAACTAATGAGGAGGCGTTGAATAGAATTGGGGAGAAGAGGATTTTGTGGCACAACTTGACTAGAAGAAAGAATCGGTTTGTTGGACATGTTCTGAGGCATCAAGGGATCACCAGTTTAGTATTGGAGGGCAGCGTGGAAGGTGAAAATCGTAGAGGGAGACCAAGAGATGAATACACTAACCAGATTCACAAGGGTATAGATTGCAGTAGTTACTGGGAAATGAAGAAGCTTGCACAGGATAGAGTAGCACGGAGAGCTGCATCAAACCAGTCTCAGGACTGAAGACCACAACAACAACATTGGTACACCTTTGACTTCAGATAGCCCCGCATAAGAAACTCATAGGGTGTCAAGTCTGACAATTGGTGGCCACCTAATAACACCACGCAAAGAAATGATATGTCCAGGAAACATTTCCCTCCCTGTGCCAGTGGCTGACGTGCTGTATGGGCTGTAGCGCCATCTTGTTGGACCATACATTCTCAATGTCATTAAAGCATGGCACAGTATTGACTGCTTTCTATAGTCACATTCTCAACATTTTCTACAAAAAATACGGACCAATCAGACCAAAATTAAAAACAGCATACCTAACCTGACATTTTGTCAGAGTGGGAAACTTGTAGATTTTAGGAAAAGAACTTATTCAAAAACAAGCACATGGTAATAAGGTATTAACTATACACAATTTGAATTAATCAACATTATATTGTAATTGCAGACGCATTTGTTTTATATTTGTCGGTGGCGGGAAATCAGTTTCACAAGTCGGGCCTACTTTTCAAGTAGGAATGGAGCTTATTACATGATTTGTTGATGTTAATCTTGGTAATTAAAAGGCCTTTCAAAACTGAGACACTTAAATGTGTTTTGTCATTCATTAGAGAAAAAAACTGTTTCGACAGGTACCGTTACTTCCTGGCAAACGTAAAACGTATTCAATAATTATTCGAAACTTCGTACAGTTCAGATTGTTGTCACGGAAATGCGTGAGCAACTCCACCCAACGGTCTTCAGTAGCAACTTTTTTAGCGTTCCAGCTTGATATTCTTTTACCTGCGACATATTTTGAAATAAGAGAAAATGAAATGAAATGATCGTTGGGCATTGATGGCCGGGAGGCACCATGTAGGGTAGTTCGGCTGCCGAGTTGCAAGTCTTATTTCAGGTGACGCCACATAGGGCGTCTTGCGTGTCGGTGATGATGATGACACCACAACACCCAGTCCCCGAGGGGAGAAATTATCTAACCCAGCCGGGAATCGAATCCGGGCCCGGTGCATGGTAGGCAGACACGTTACCGCCCAGCTAAGCAGGCGGGCCGAAACAAGAGCAAACTCATCGAATACGTATATATCTTGGTGGCTGCTAAGGAATCCTCGTGTAATCAGCAAATCCGTCACATTCTGCATGTCTTCCCACGTAGGTACTGTCTGCATTGAACTGACACCACTGATCCAAGTATTCTCTGCTAGTCTTATACAATTCAGCAGCCGCACTTTCTACAACTCGTCAGTTTCTTGTAAGTTTGTTATTAGATTACTGGCGGTGTGAGGAAGATAGAGCGAACGCTCTTTACGTGCCAAGTTATCTCGGAGACGCCTTATTTCCTTTACAGATTCTACATCAGACACGCACTGTGCTTCAATTTTTAACGGCGTTTGGTGGAAACTCGCTGCCCGTGCGTGCAAAAAGTATACCCATAATTCAGAGGAGCGATTTTCGAAAAAAAGTTTTTAAAATATTTGGGCATTTATTGATGCTCAGAAGATAGCTTTACAAGAGCTGAAATATTTTTAAAACTCTTTCAAGCGTCGGCATTAACTCGAGCCACCTGGTTTTGGTATAGCCCGGCTGTTTCTGATACCCTGTGCCATTACAATAAGAGAACTTTCAGAGCTTCCACTGGAACGCTGTAGACGTAAGAAAAATTATTACATTTTCACAATGATACATTCGAAATCCATAGGGAGACAATCTGAAGCTGTTTTCATCGCGTTGTGAGCTATACAGGGTGGCCCATTGATCGTGACCGGGCCAAATATCTCACGAAATAAGCGTCAAACGAAAAAACTACAAAGAACGAAACTTGTCTAGCTTGAAGCGGGAAACCAGAAGGCGCTATGGTTGGCCTGCTTGATGGCGCTGCCATAGGTCAAACGGATATCAACTGCGTTTTTTAAAGTAGGAACCTCCATTTTTTATTACATATTCGTGTAGTACGTAAAGAAATATGAATGTTTTAGTTGGACCACATTTTTCGCTTTGTGATAGATGGCGCTGTAATAGTCACAACCATATGGCTCACAATTTTAGACGAACAGTTGGTAAAAGGTAGGTTTTTTAAATTAAAATACAGAACGCAGGTACGTCTGAACATTTTATTTCGGTTGTTCCAATGTGATATATGTACCTCTGTGAACTTATCATTTCTGAGAACGCATGCTGTTACAGCGTGATTACCTGTAAATACCACATTAATGTAATAAATACTCAAAATGATGTCCGTCAATCTCAATGCATTTGGCAATACGTGTAACGACATTCCATTCACTGCGAGTAGTTCGCCTTCCGTAATGTTCGCAGATGCACTGACAATGCGCTGACGCATGTTGTCAGGCGTTGTCGGTGGATTACGATGGCAAATATCCTTCAACTTTCACCACAGAAAGAAATCGGGGACGTCAGATCCGGTGAACGTGCGGGCCATGGTATGGTGCTTCGAAGACCAATCCACCTGCCATGAAATATGCTATTCAATACCGCTTCAACCGCACGCGAGCTATGTGCCGGACATCCATCATGTTGGAAGAACATCGCCATTTAGATTGCCATCGATAAAATGGAGGCCAATTATCCTTCCTCCCATAATGCCGCACCATACATTAACCCGCCAAGGTCGCTGATGGTTCAAATGGCTCTGAGCAATATGGGACTTGACATCTTAGGTCAACAGTCCCCTAGAACTTAGAACTACTTAAACCAAACTAACCTAAGGACATCACACACATCCATGCCCGGGGCAGGATTCGAACCTGCGACCGTAGCAGTCCTGCTGTTCCGGACTGCAGCGCCTAGAACCGCACGGCCACCGCGGCCGGCAAGGTCGCTGATGTTCCACTTGTCGCAGCCATAGAGGATTTTCCGTTGCCCAATAGTGCATACTATGCCAGTTTACGTTACCGCCGTTGGTGAATGACGCTTCGTCGCTAAATAGAACGCGTGCAAAAAATCTGTCATCGTCCCGTAATTTGTCTTCTTCCTGGTGCATAGAAATATGGTACGGGTGCAACTGATGTTGATGTAGCATTCTCAACACCGACGTTATTGAGATTCCCGATTCTCGCGCAATTTGTCTGCTACTGATGAGCGGATTAACCGCAACAGCAGCTAAAACACCTACTTGGGCATCATCATTTGTTGCAGGTCTTTGTTGACGTTTCACATGTGGCAGAACACTTCCTGTTTCCTTAAATAAAGTAACTATCCGGCGAACGGTCCGGACGCTTGCATGATGTCGTCCAGGATACGGATTAGCATACATAGCACACGCCCACTGGGCATTTTGATCACAATAGCCATACATCAACATTGGTGAACGGCCCATTTTAACACGGGTAATGTATCACGAAGCAAATACCGTCTGCACTGGCGGAATGTTACGTGATACCACGTACTTATACGTTTGTGACTATTACAGCACCATCTATCAAAAAGGGAAGAAAGTAGTCCCACTAAAACATACATATTTTTTTACGTACTACACGAATATGTAATAAAAAATGGGGGTTCTTATTTTAAAAAAAGGTAGTTGATATCCGACTGACCTATGGCAGCGCCATCTAGCGGGCCAATCATAGCGCCATCTGGTTTCCCCCTTCAAGCTAGACGAGTTTCGTTCTTTGTAGTTTTTTTCGTTTGATGCTTATTCGTGAGATATTTGGCCCAGTCTCAATGGACCACCCTGTAGAGGCTCCACATCCAGTCCCAATGAGTTGCCTCCCGATAGGTTCAATTTTGCGTAAACATTATTACTCCCTTTCCTACTCTCTCCTCCATAACTGCAGATGGTATTACCTCCACAAAATTCCACAATTTTGTTATTAAATCATTGTACGATAATACCTCCCTTAAAGAATCGACAAAGTATCCGATGTTTCACCAGGCTGCTCTCGAAACTCTAAAATCTTGACATTCAAACCCTCATAAGGTAAAAAATATGGAACCAAGCAAGGGGATAATTTTACTGAGCCATGATTTGAAGCATCTTTTAATTGAGATATGCAGTGAACTTCACAAAAATGCTCTTTCAATCATCACCACCATAGGCGCCAGCACATTTGCAACAATAGCTTGGCATTTTGTACAAGCACATCTAAAGTTTTTCTCAAAATATGTTTGAATTAAATTAGAGGCACAATCATTTGAGCTAAAGCTATGGATATCTTGAACTATACGACACGCCCATGCACCTTCCGCTGCATCTGGATCCAAATCCTTCGAAGTCGGCGCCTGTGTTTTACCGATTTTAGATACACCACTGGCCATTAAAATTGCTACACCACGAAGATGACGTGCTACGAGAAATTTAACCGACAGGAAGAACATGCTGTGATATGCAAGTGATTAGCTTTTCACAGTATTCATACAAGGTTGGCGCCCGTGGTGACACCTACAACGTGCTGACATGAGGTAAGATTCCAACCGATTTCTCATTCACAAACAGCAGTTGACCGGCGTTGCCTGGTGAAACGTTGTTGTGATGCCTCCTGTGAGGAGAAGAAATGCGTACCATCACGTTTCCGACTTTGACAAAGGTCGGATTGTAGCCTATCGCGATTGCGGTTTATCGTGTCGCGACATTGCTGCTCGCGTTGGTCAAGATCCAATGACTGTTAGCAGAATATGCAATCGGTGGGTTCAGGAGGGCCGTGCTGGATCCCGACGGCCTCGTATACCTAGCAGTCGACATGACAGGTATCTTATCCGCATGGCTGTAACGGATCGTGCAGCCACGTCTCGATGCCTGAGTCAACAGATGGGGACGTTTGCAAGACGACAACCATTTGCGCGAACAGTTCGACGACGCTTGCAGCAGCATGGACTATCAGCTCGGAGACCATGCCTGCTGTTACCCTTGACGCTGCATCACAGACAGGAGCGCCTGCGATGGTGTGCTCAACGACGAACCTGGGTGTACGAATGGCAAAACGTCATTTTTTCGGATGAATCCAGGTTCTGTTTACAGCATCATGATCGTCGCATCCATGTTTGGTGACATCGCGGTGAACGCACATTGTAAGCGTGTATTCGTCATTGCCATACTAGCGTATCACCCGGCGTGATGGTATGGGGTGCCATTGGTTACACGTCTCGGTCACCTCTTGTTCGCATTGACGGCACTTTGAACAGTGGACGTTACATTTCAGATGTGTTACGACGCGTGGCTCTACCCTTCATTCGATCCCTGCGAAACCCTACATTTCAGCAGGATAATACACGACCGCGTGTTGCAGGTTCTGTACGGGCCTTTCTGGAAACAGAGAATGTTTGACTGCTGCCCTGGCCAGCACATTCTCCAGATCTCTCACCAGTTGAAAACGTCTGGTCAGTGGTGGCCGAGCAACTGGCTCGTCACGATACGCTAGTCACTACTCTTGATGAACTGTGGCATCGTGTTGAAGCTGCAGGGGCAGCTGTACCTGTACACGCCATTCAAGCTCTGTTTGACTCAATGCCTAGGCGTATCAAGGCCGTTATTACGGCCAGAGGTGGTTGTCCTGGGTACTGATTTCTCAGGATCTATGCACCCAAATTGCATGACAGTGTAATCACATGTCAGTTCTAGTATAATATATTTGTGCAATGAATACCCGTTTAACATCTGCATTTCTTCTTGGTGTAGCAATTTTAATGGCCAGTAGTGTATTTCTCAGTTTCGATGGAACACCATGACCAATACTAAAACCAGTACGACACTTTTCACACGTAACATCTGATGCAACACTCCTTTGCTTTATAAATGGAAAGTTATTTTCCAAAGTAATATTAAACGTACACAAACATGAAAACGTTGAATGAGTTGTTTGATTGTGCCCGTGCGCCTTAACACTGTAGTAAATACTAAAACTAAACAGTGTTGCCGCACGTGAAGTTGGCACTCGCGCGATGTGATTGTTGGCTGAGCTGAACGGCAGCATCTGTCTCGCTCTCGCATGTTAGTCGCTCTCGCTTCTCCTAGCCGGCCGCGCAACCGCGTCACCCGCGTGTTTCCAATGTAATGGGTATATGCAGGGACGGAGGGTACGTCTAATCAGTTTTCGTTCGGTCTTTTTGCAAAAGCGGGATTGCTCTAGCTGGGGACAAAGGGACAGACATCCTGAAAGCGGGACTGTCCCGCCCAAAGTGGGACGTATGGTCACGTTAAGCGTGCGATAGTGTTACTTTGGGACTACGGCGATGTTGTTGATGGAGTTTCTGGAGGTTGCTTTCAGACCAGTATCTGCAATTTTGTTTGTTTACTGCACATGTCAGATGAAAATGTGCCTCGTCTGAAAAAATCACCACATCTTCTTGGTGAACATTGCACAGCATATTTTGACACAATGTTGTACGGACTTCGTAATCTCAGTTCTTGAACCATCACAATCTTGCAGGGATGTATTTTTAATCCTCGATGCAAGATCCGTCTCACACTTCGATCCGATAATCGTAAGGCTAACGCATGATTTTTTGCGGAACGTCAAGGAGATTGTTGAATTGAATCTCTCAATGCAACGACATTTTCTGGGCCTGTAGCAGTCCGTCTTCGACCTTTCGGATTACGTTTCAATGCAGAATCTGTTTCTAGAATATTCGAAACCCTCAAATAAATGGTTTTCTTATCGGGAACAAGGTCCCGCTGACCAAGCACGAAATGAATGCAGAAGACACGCTGAATAGTTATTGGTGATCCTCCATTTTGAATAAACTACTCAACGACAAAATCACGATGTTCATCTGACCATGCCATGGCCTATACTGAAGACGGCACGTATGCAGGTATTCGAGGACACGCCTCCCAGCACTCTACTCTGTCGCTGCCCGCTGCACACTGCCCCTCAAATCACGGGAGTTCTTTCTGACGGACGCTGTAAAAGGCTTTTCCCAAAGTCAGTAACGTAATGCTGGACTTGGTACCAGTAGGGTTGATAAACACGCTAGTTCTACATAAATCCTAACCGTAGAGCCGGCCGCAGTGGCCGATCGGTTCTAGGCGCTTTAGTCTGCCGCTACGATCGCAGGTTCGAATCCTATCTCGGGCATGGATGTGTGTGATGTCCTTAGGTTAGTTGGGTTTAAGTAGTTTTAAGTTCTAGGGGGCTGATGACCTCAGATATTAAGTCCCATAGTGCTCAGAGCCATTTGAACCATTTGATGATGGCTTGCCGAGCTGCGTTTTCCTATAACAGATTTATGTTACTAGTGACAAGCATCAGGTCGGATGAGAGGGCGACCAGGGGAATACAAGAAAAGTACGATAAATTGTCAGCCATTTGAACTAACCGTAGTACGCTATTTTCGCGAAAAGTCTACTGAGAACTTACTACGTGCATTTCGCATAAGGTAAGGGAAATTAGGAAATTGGGACCATACGGAGACAAATGAGCAGTCGGTTTTTCTTCTCCTTCCTCCATCGCTCTGTATGTGAGTGGTTAAAGGTGCCCTCTACCGGTGACTTGTTAACAATTAGGGAATAATTCCGTACCATTTCTTAGACTGAACACACAACTGTAGGAAGGCGTCGGCATCACTTTATCCACTACAAAAATACAGAAAAGTGTTTCCTCTCAAGCTCAAAACGAAACCTGTAGAGTCACTGATACTCCTCATCCATGATTATGGTGATCATCTTCGCCAGTGACTTACATTGATGGCTCACATCAGCTGGAACTAAAAAAAATGGCTCTGAGCACTATGCGACTTAACTGCTGAGGTCATCAGTCGCCTAGAACTTAGAACTAATTAAACCTAACTAACCTAAAGACATCACACACATCCATGCCCGAGGCAGGATTTGAACCTGCGACCGTAGCGGTCACGCGGTTCCAAACTGAAGCGCTAGAACCGCAAGGCCACACCGGCCGGCCAGCTGGAACTGCCGGTGAATGC